>NC_044037.1:84480789-84780789 GCF_901765095.1 Microcaecilia unicolor | reverse complement strand
CCACGTCTTACCAAAGATACAGTTTATAGAATTGCGTTACGTGTATTATTCCGTCACACTTAAGTTTAAGGCGCTTTATATAGAATCCTGCCAAATATCTTGACATTTTCAGCTCAGTGTGCTGTGGCTGCTAAAAATGCAAATAAAATGTTAGAAATTATTCAAAAAAGGATTGAGAACAAATCTGAGAATATCATTATGTCTCTGCACAGATCTCTTGTTCCACTGCACTTCGAGTGTGTGTGAATTTCTAGTCACTGTATTTCAAAAAGGACATATTACAACTAGATCAAGTTCAGAAAAGGTGACAAAAATGATAAAGAGGACAGAACATCCTTGATGAACAGAGGCTAAACAGGTTAGGGTGGAAAATTTAAATATGGAACAGTTGTTTAACCTTTCAAACAACACATAAACAAGAGGACACTCCAGGACACTAAAGACCAGCAGCATACTGAAAACAAATCACAGAACAATTTTTTTCACACAGCGGAAAATTAAGCCATAGGACCTGCCGCCAGAGTTTGTGGTCAAGACAACTAACACAGCAGGATTCAAAAGATGTTCAGGCAAGTTCCTGGAGAAGAAGTCCACAAAAAGTTAATTGCCAGGTAGACTTGAGTGAGTCTTGGCCAGTATTGGAGATAGGATGCAGGGCTTGATGGATCTCGGTCTGTCTCTGCGTAGCTTCTCTTTTCTTATGTTTGTAAAACGTGTTCATATGTTTGTTTTATGTTTGTGATACTTGTTTATACATTGATGCCCGGGAACGGGTTGATGTACATATGCCAGTTAAAATGAATGACTTGGATTAAATTAAGAGATGAATAGGTACAAAGAGCGAAAGTCAAAATAATAGGTCTGGAATAAGTAAGATGGTGCAAATAGAAAAGTATATATAGACCAGAAACCATATTAAATCCAATCAAATCAAAACAAAACATCCATAAAATGTAAATTAAATTATTGAAATGATATGTGCTCAGTATTTTTGGTGTATATACAAAGACTCAGGGATTGAGATGTAATAACACCTTCATAGACATCATAGCATGCCCTGCCTCCTCCTCCTAATAAAAAACTGCTCAAAATCTTTCTTCAAAATGCAAAATTGTATACAAATGTAAAGCTGTTACTTATCTTGAGCAGTAGATTTAATCCAGTTGCTTGACGTGTATTAAACATTCGGTGCAGCTTCCTGGTCAGTGCAATACTTTTATAGTGCAAAATATTTCCATTCAATCATCAAATGAAAAAACAAATTCCCAAGTTCCCTACATGGGCCATGTTTCGCCAGCAAAGTGGCGTCTTCAGGGGAACTAAAAGTGCAGCAGCTTTGGAAGGAACCCTCTCCAAATCAGGGGCGTAGCCAGAAAACTGATTTTGGGTGGGCCTAGGCAAGAATTGGGTGGGCACAAAGTGTTCTGCCTCCCTCCAAAAAAAAAAAAAATCTCAGCCGGTGGGAAAACGCTTCTTTCCACCTTGGCAGCAGGAATGCACTGAAAACTGAGCATGCGCAGGTGTCGGTGTCGTGGAGAGTAGCGTTTTTGTTACCATCAGGGGAAATCTTCAGCTGGCGGAGCTTGGGATTCCCACCAGTTACCACTAAACATGTGCTACTGTTGGGTGGGCCTGAGCCATAAATGGGTGGGCCCTGGCCCACCCAAGCCCACCTGTGGCTACGCCACTGCTCCAAATCGATCTATATCCTGGCAATAGAAAAGTGCCAGAGTGAAAGAGAAACAGGAATCGATTTGCTTTCAAAAGAACTGCTTTCAGTATATATGGGACTGATTCACTAAGGGGTCCTTTTATGAAGCTGCGGCAAAAGGGGGCCTGCGCTGGCGTCAGCTCTTGTTATTGACGTGCACTGAGGCCACCTTCTACCACAGCGGGTAAAAAGGCGTCTTTGTTTTTTTCAAGAACTGGCAGTGTGGCAAGTGAAGCACTTACGCCGTGGCCATTTCGGGGGAGGAGCACTTACCACCACCCATTGAGGTGGCGGTAAGGGCTCCCAAGCTAACCCAGCAGCGCGCTGCCCGATTACTGCCAGACACATACCAATGCTACAAAAATTGAAATAATTTTGCAGCACCAGAAATGGAACGCACTGCGGGAGGGAACTACGGCTCGGCTGCTGCGATAGCCCGGCAGTACTTCCCTTTTAGCCAGCGGTAAGCCCATGTTAGGCTTACCACCGCTTCATAAAAGGGCCTCTAAGGCTTTTCTCCCATTCTGATCACTTAATGGCCCAAATTCTGTAAATGGTGCGCAACTTTGGGTGACAAAAAAATAGAACACTGAGCATTGTTCTATAAACAGCGCTCTGAGTTGGGCACTGTTTATAGAATAGCATGTAGTGCCGGGATTCACGCCGCAAGGATTTACACCAACAGAAACCTGGTCTAAATCCTCATACATAAATTCTGAATTCTATAATAGTGTTCGTCTTTAGTGAATGCCCCTGACCTGTCCATGCTTCTCCCATGGCCACGCCCCCTTTTCAGTTGCACACTAAAAGATTTACACATGCATCTTTATAGAACAGTGCTTAGCAAGATGTGTGCATAAATCCAAATTGTTGCCAATTAGTGCCAATAATTGAAAATCGGTGCTAATTGGCTTGTTACTTGATTAAATTGTGCACCCACTGAAATTTGCATGCACAATTTTGAACGCCATATATAGAATCTGGGAGAATGTGTGGAAATGACAATATTTATTTATTTATTTGTTACATTTGTATCCCACATTTTCCCACATGTTTGCAGGCTCAATGTGGCTTACATAATATCGTGAAGGCATTCACCAAGTCCGGTATGGGATAAGTACAAAATGTTGTAGTGGGGTAAGGAAGATAAGATTCAATCAAGTTGGGTTTCAGGTAAAAGGGTTTGTCAATGTTCAATACGATCTTTGATAGTGAAGTGTTGCAGGGTTGAGTCACTTAAGTTGGGTCATTCGGATATGCCTTTCCGAATAGGTGAGTCTTTAATAATTTTCTGAATTTTAGGTGATCATAAGTTGTTTTCACCACTTGTGGCAGTGCGTTCCACAGGCATGTGCTTATGTAAGAGAAGTTGGACGCATGGATTGTCTTGTATTTTAGTCCTTTGCAATTCTGTAAGCATGCGTCAATATTCAATGGTGCATACTTTACAGGTGGGCATTCACATGGGTGGAGTTTGGGTAGAACATTGGCAAAGTAGAAAGTTAAGCAAATAATTTATAGAACACTATGATTTATGTGCTTTTATTCACAATCTAGGTGTGGGCATTTACACTAGCTCTATGGCTGATGTAACTGGTTCAAATAAAAAAAAAACAGGAAAACGTATTAATACAATAATCACATCTTTAAATGAAAATAATAATGAGAGGAGCTCCCTCAGAAAAAAACAAAACACCCATTTGGTAGCCTCACTGGACCAGTCTTGGGTGAAGCATAGCACTTCATTCATTATGTATTGTGTTGGCATCGTTAGTATACTATGAAATACTTTGCATCCTTATTTGAATATTTTTACTGCTGTAATTGTCTATTGTTCATGTTTGATTTATTCTTACTGTTCACTGCCTTGTGTGAATTCCTTCAAAAAGGCAGTAAATAAATCCAAATAAAATTGGAAGCTCACCCTCTAAAGTGGTATTGTGTATAACAATATGCTATGAGTGCTCAAAATTAGCGCAATCGTGCCCTTATAGTCTATGTTTGATATGGTTAGCCATGGTACTCTACTGAACATTCTAGAATATTTTGGAATTGGAGGAAATGTATTGAATTGGTTTCGTAGCTTCCTAACTGCAAGAACATACCAACTAATATCAAAATCGAGTATATCATCACCATGGAAACCTGAATGTGGAGTGCCTCAAGGATCACTGCTTTCACCAATCCTCTTTAATTTAATGATGTTACCATTGGCCAAATCACTATCCAACCAAGGCCTAAACCCATACATCTATGCTGATGATGTTACGATATATATCCCGTTTAAAAATGACATCAGAAATCACAAATAAAATCAATCACAGCTTCCAAATAATGAACTCATGGGCGGATGCATTCCAACTAAAGCTTAATGCAGAAAAGACACAATGCCTTATCCTTTCATCGCAATATAATAGAACCAATTATGCTAATATAAATATACTAAACCACATTCTTCCTGTTGCGGACACCCTGAAACTCCTGGGAGTCACAATTGACCGAAACCTTACTCTAGATAGTCACGTGAAAAATGTAACAAAGAAGATGTTCCATGCAATGTGGAAGCTTAAAAGAGTGAAACCTTTCTTCCCAAGGGAGGTATTCCGCAACTTGGTGCAATCACTAGTATTAAGCCATTTGGATTATTGCAAATCCATCTATGCCAGATGTAAAGCCCAAATTATTAAGAAACTCCAGACAGCCCAAAACACTGCAGCCAGGCTCATATTTGGAAAAGCGAAATATGAAAGCGCC
The DNA here is from genome assembly GCF_901765095.1 of Microcaecilia unicolor. Classification (NCBI taxonomy): domain Eukaryota; kingdom Metazoa; phylum Chordata; class Amphibia; order Gymnophiona; family Siphonopidae; genus Microcaecilia; species Microcaecilia unicolor. The sequence continues at coordinate 84,776,324 of NC_044037.1, read as the reverse complement.
AAACCCCTTAGAGAAAAATTACACTGGCTCCCACTAAAAGATCAAATTACATTCAAAATCTGCACCCTGGTCCATAAAATCATTCATGGAGAGGCCCCGATATATATGTCAGACCTCATAGACCTACCAGTAAGAAACACAAAACGTTTTTCACGCACGTTCTTAAACCTCCATTACCCCAACTGTAGAGGACTTAAATACAAATCAGTATATGCATCTAGCTTCTCCTACATCTGCACGCAACTATGGAACGCACTACCGAATGCCATAAAAACAACACACGATCTGACAGCATTCCAGAAATTACTGAAGACTAACCTGTTCAAAGAGACATAAAAAGAATCCTTCATAAAAGACTTAACATCAAAACTGTACCAGAACAAGCCAACATTGAACTCTTTAATTTGGTTACTTTAATCACATTGTTATTATTGAACATTATACTTTATCCTTGATCTCATATACCTGATAGGAATTATTTATTTATTTACTTCTAATTTACTTGATATTTTTGTACCTTAATTGTAATAATACTCTGTACTTCTCATTCCGTTAATGGCGATCGCCATTGTGGCATAATGTAAGCCACATTGAGCCTGCAAGGAGGTGGGAAAATGTGGGATACAAATGCAGCAAATAAATAAATAATTGTAATGCACTTTAAAATGTCACTGAAGCCAGATATAATTTCAAACCAGATGAAACAAAGAATACTAATAATGTTGAACTGTGCACTTATCTTGTGAGCCTGGCGTCTTCAGACGCTAAGGGCTCCAGAAAGGTAATCACTGTCCTCTATAAACTGCTGCTGAAAGACTGCTCTGCCCTGGATATAAAGAACACACCCGACACCGCGGGTTTCACAGCTTTCCTCAGGGACTTGGGTTAGGGCTGTCTCTCTCTCCTGGATTGTGGACAAATAAAATATAAAATATCTAAAATATAGACACTTATTAGACCTTTTGGGGGGATTCTAGGTATGTGGCGCCTAAAGAATCCATGTGGAATAAGTTTCCGCCTAAGCGTATTCTATAAGCAGCACCTAGGCGTGGTATATAGAATACACTTAGTTGATATCCCAGTGCCTAGAACTATATTGAGGTGTGCAATAATCATGCATGTATGCAAATTAGCACCTAATTTTAAGGGGGCCCTTTTACTAAGCCATGGTAGGGCTAATGCGCAAGTAGCGCATGCCAAATCAACCCTACCACAGGGGTAAGATGGGCGCCCTGCAGTAGTTTTGAAGTTGGCACGCATTGTTTCCCACGGTAGAAAATAATTTCTAAAGCGGGGGGAATGGGGTGTTCCTGGCGGTAATCGGCAACGCAGCCACATTGCCGCGCACTGCCTGATTATTACAGGAGTAGCACATGAGCCCCTACTGCCAAGTAAATAGGTGGCATTAAGGGCTCAGGCAGTAAATAGCCACGCGCTACTTTCATTTTAGCACACGGCTATTTACCGCCCCATTAAAAAAAGGCCTTTCTACCACCTGTGGTAAAAAATGGCTCACCGAGCGCCATTTTCATGTGCTCACACTAGCGCAGGCCAGTTTTTATCGTTGCTTAGTAAAAGGGCCCCTTAGCGAATCCGGTCCATAATATAAATGGCTCTGGAGGAAGTATCGTCTCCCATGGGGCATGCAGGCTGTGGGAAGAAAAGTGGAATAATAGATTCCTCTTCCAGGTTTTCTGAATGCAACTTTGAGATCAAATGCTTGTCCTAGAGTAATTTTATAGTTCGTAATTTGTTCTGGGAGGTTTCACATGCAGAAAATGCAAAAGGTATAGGGGTATGTTGCTTATCTATATTAAAATAATCTTATAGATAAAACTATGTTGTATAATGTGGTGGTTGTATCTTGCTGATGAGTTAATGATATTTTGCTCAAGTTATATTCTAAAATATTATTGTGATCTCAAGAAATAGGCATGAACTTCTCAAAAGAGCAGGGGGAACTGTATTGTCAAAAAATATATATGAACACGACACAAATATCTGCTCAGGAAGTTAAAATATAATACAGAGTGATTAAAAAAAAGGATAATTATAATGTTTTGGTCTCTTAACTGCTGAGTGATTCACTGAAAACAGGTTGATCGTATTGTTACTAAAAACAAAAGAACTGTGTGCGTGGGTCTGATTTTTCGAGGAGAAATCACTGTGTACTCAAGGGGAAGAAAGCTTTAAATAAATTGGACTCAATAGAATTTGAGAAAGGGTTGGGAAACAATAACTTTGTGTGTGTGTGTGTATATATATATATATATATATATATATATATAGATCTATATTTATATCTATTTATAGGTAGAGCTATCTACCTATGTATATTTAAAAACTCTGTTTGTATATATCTAATTATTATTTTCTGTGCTCTATTAAGGTCAACTGTTCATCTCAGCTCTCTAAAAGGAGTTGGCCTGAATTCTCTGTGGACAAATAAAATGTCTAATTTTTTTTTTAGTAGTACACGGGTATATCAAATAAAAAAAAGCTTCTTCAGCAGCAATACCCTCTTCGGGCCATAGTGGCACATAAATACTGCTTATATACAGTGATGATAGTTATAGCTTTACAATTGTAATACAAACATTTAAAAGAAACTGAAAAAAGCTACGATTGAGTAATGGGAAAGCACACACTTCCAAGACCACCCATGCCAAGAACAAAAAACTTAAAACAAAGTAAAACTCTATTATCAATTTTTAAGTATCAGATATCAGGCCAATATCCCATCTAATCCCCTGGAAGGTCGACACCAAATGCCAACATTAAATAATGTACTTTCAAAAGGCACTTAAATTGGGTAACAGTTTTCACTTCTTGCAAAGACTGAGGGAGAGAAATCCCTTCCTAGTGGATTTCACATGAGCCTCCTTTACTGATGTGACCACCAATGTCAGAGTATCCAACGACTGCAAATTTCTTGCAGGCACATAAAGACACATCACATTTGTAAGTGTCAAAGGCACTTTTTCATCAATAACCTGATAGGTAAGACCCATCAAGTTAAATCGAATCCTATATTGCACAAGCAACCAATGATAATATAGGTAACATCCTTTCAAACAATTAAAATGTTAAAACATTTACAGTAATTATTCTGTATCTCTGCTAGAAGTAATAATCTATGCAAATCAACACCAAGTCAGTAGCTAAAATAATGGATGTGGAGGGGCATTTTCAATATGACGTCTAAGTACAACTTTGGACGTTTTGCTACAAATGTCCAGAATTCAAGTGGGGAATATAGCCATTTTCAAAACAGAAAAACATGTATCTTTTTTTTCCCCGAAAATGGCTATTTACTAGATGTTTTTGTGCTGTGTGCGTTTATCTTTTTGGTCCATTTTTGAAAAAAAAAAATTCAAATGAATAACACACAAAATCAAGCCATTGGGATGTAGGAGGAGCCAGCATTCTTAGTAGACTGGCCACACAGACATCCCAGGAGAGCAATGGGGCACCCTAGGGGGCACTGCAATGCACTTCAAATAAATGCTCCTAGGTACACATCTTACTGTGGCTCCCTTATCCTGTCTACTGAGCCTCCCAAAACCCACCCAAAACCCACTATCCCCAACTGTACATCACTACAATAGCCCTTATGGGTGAAGGGGGCACCTATATGATTTCCAGTGAGTTTTGGAGGGCTCACAGTTTCCACCACAAGTGTAACAGGTAGCGGGAGGTATGGGCCCGCCAGTAAATTACTCCAGGGACTTGCTAGCTGCTCTAACGGATCTGAGTATAACATCTGAGGCTGGCATAGAGGCGGGTAAGTAATGTTTTAAATCACATTTCTGGGGGTGGGTGGGTGAGAGGGGGTTAGTGTCCTGATTCCCTCCAGTGGTCATCTGGTCATTTAGGGCAATTTTTGTGGCTTATCTACTATAATAAAACTCACCTTCAACGTTCTGAAGACAACGTTCTGAAGTCACTCAGTCACTCCCTGAAGGGTTCATGGATTCATGGTGGTGAAGCCACAACACTGACCATGTCTCTCTGCCCCGCCCTCGCATGACGGACAAATCAGAAAAAACACCCTCAACATTCTGAAACACAAAGGACCATCACAACACCGTTCCCAGGCAACGTAAGACGGACCAATCAGAGGAAACTACGTGACAATAAGGGAGGAGCATTCCCCAGCAGAATGGCTCATTATCTGTGCAGCACGGAGAGCACAGAACCACCGCTGGAACGAGAGAAGAATATTCCTGCTGTGGGTATGTGCAAAAATAGACCGGGGGGGGGGGGGGTGGAGAAATTTTTAAATGCCTAATGCCAGTACTGAAGAGTGCCAGAGGGCCCATAGCAAAGACTATATTTGGGATCGCTTGACATGGAGTCAGAGGAGCCGGAAAACAACGTGCCCGTCACCATCTGGGATGTGGGCGAACAGGACAAGCTGCGGCCCAGCTGGAAGGATTACCTGCGACCCAGCCAGCAGCAAACAGCAACCAAGGACAGCACAGCACATCCCCCAACCCCCAAGCAAAAAACAAAACAAAACAAAAAAAGACACACATCAACAACCTGCACACACACCGCACCCTCACACACTCACACAGACACACACACACACAAAATAACTCTGTGACACATACACACACACACAAAAAAAGCCACATGCTAGCGCCCGTTTCATTGGTTTCGGAAACGGGCCTTTTTTACTAGTTCATTAATAAAACAGGCGGTGAGGGCTCACGCAGTAATCCTGTGCTAACCAGTTAGTGTGTGGTAATGCACTGGAGTGACCTATGCTGTTTCCTTAGCTTTTTCTTTATAGTATAAAGTAAGATAGTTTTTCTTCGATTTCAAGTGATGTTCTTCTTGATATTCTCCCCATGATGTTGGGGACTGAAGATACTAGTGTAAGTCAGCAACAGTGCGCCTATATTTAGCCACTAACATTTATAACAAAAAGTGAGATGCAAAATGGACACACCAAATAGCAAAACATAACAGGAAGAATGAGGGGAGACCAATCTAGTTCCAACACATGGGCAATCACTTACTAAAAAATACACAGCAGACGCTACACAGTAGGCCTTTGGCTGGCGTAAATGTTAACACCTATATGTGACACGTACATTAACAGGGGAATTATATATATGGCATTGAACATTAGGTGCTACTTCTGCACCAAATTATCAACACAGAAATTTGTTCTAATGGAAGTAAGGCACCAAAATGGGGCAGACATGGCAGATCTGTGCGGAAACACATGTGCCCATTTTTAGAATAGTGCTTAAGTGTTTCCTCGTGGGTCTGCAAAGGGGGCGTGGCCATGGGAGGGGCATACATCCCCTTAAAATGTGTATAGTGTTGTAGAATAGTGTGGCTCTGCATGCAACTTGCACACTGGGATTTACTACGTCATACAAGGTTCAGTGTTGCGAGTCACGGACCGAGAAAGGGATCTAGGTGTCGTTATTCATGGTACGTTGAAAACCTCTGCTCAATGTGCTGCTGCGGCTAGGAAAGCAAATAGAATGTTGGGTATCATTAGGAAAGGGATGGAAAACAAAAATAAGCAGGGCCGGTCTTAGCAAGTGCGGGGCCCTATGCAGACCAATTTGGTGGGGCCCCATCCTAGCCCCGCCCCACTGTAGCCCTGCCCACCCTAGCTCCGCCCCCACCCTAGCTCTGCCCCATTGATACGATTATTCCATTTTTAGAACATTTTATAATGAAATTTCAAATAACGACAAATGAAGCTAAACTTGTACAAAAAAACTGATTGAAATAATAAGCACAATGCTATCATGAAACCTCCCCTCCCCAGAAATTATTCAGTTCAAGTCCACTACAATTAGTAGTTCCAATTCTCATAACAAAGGAGAATAAAGGAAAAATATTAAGAAAAGATTCAGTACTTTCAAATTCCCCTATTACTCTGTAACCCATATATGCAATAAAATAAAAATGAAATGAAAAGATATACAATAAAATTAAGTGATGTGTAAAATATAATGTACAATATAAAAACATATAAACCACCAAGGTATTAAAATTGTTTTAAAATATATACCACAACTCTCTGACTCCAGAAGACTCCGACTCTGTCTGTCATCCATAATTGTCTGACAACACATAGAAAAAAAAAAGTAAAAATAAAAGACACAATTAATACCTTATACACAAATATACCAGCTATACGGAAAATGCAGACCGTCAACAATATGAAGCTAGCAAGGGATCATAATACCACAATTCTCATGTAGAGCCACAAATCACCCTTTTAGAGGTAGTGTGTCATGATTTAGGCTCTACACCCTTTCTGATGTTTGGTGCCACCTTAGTAAGGCCAACACACTATCTCTCCACTGCAAAACACTGTACACAAACTTGTGCAAAAACACACTCATAACCTTAACAAACCATAAACAGCACTAATTCCAAGGACAGGGCGAGCTACAACCTTATGCGTGACGTGGAAAGGCAACTGTAATTACACCAGGCTCTAAAACACCAGTGCACAACCTAGTGAAAAAAAAACAAACAAAAAGGGCTGCAAACTATACTCTAGCAGAATACTGTACCTTCCTTGATCACACCTGAAAAACACATGAAGGCAAAATACTGAACTGGAAAGTTACCTCAAGAAGTCAGACTCAGCATGCAGCAATACTACAAAAATTGAAACTTACTTGAAAATATCACAGATGCACATTTCCAAAAACTATTCAAATTACAGCCCACCAGATAGAACAAATGTGGGGACTAAACTTCCATCCAATATCCTATTAGTGTCCCAAACATATATATTCACTGCAGGGTTTACAAATTTTTATAGTCATCCACGATTTACTCCAAATTATTTTCGGGGTTCATCAGATCTAACTGCCTCTCACATCCATCTGAACAGTTATGTTCTTTGCATCACAAGCGCAATGGTGTGATGCAAATCCTCATTGAATCCCCTTCTTATCATTCATATCACACTGTTTAATTTCCAAGTCGTATAATTTATGTAATCCAGCAAAACTGTTTTTAATAATAAAATATGCCCAACATATCTCAGTGCATAACAGTGGCGAAGCTACGTGGGGCCTGAGGGGGCCGGGGCCCCCGCAGATTCACCCCAGGACCCCCCTCCTGGCGAACCCGCCCCCCGCCGCCGCCTACCTTTACTTTTGCTGGCGGGGGATCCCACTCCCCGCCAGCCGACGTCTTCTCAGTCCTGCCTGCTCTTCAATTTGTTTCCTGACGTCCTGCACGTAATTGTACGTGCAGGACGTCAGACTCAGAGAACAGTTCTGTTCTCTGAGTCTGACGTCCTGCACGTACAACGTGCAGGACGTCAGCAAACAAATTGAAGAGCAGGAAGCGACTGAGAAGAAGACGTCGGCTGGCGGGGAGTGGGATCCCCCGCCAGCAAAAGTAAAGGTAGGCTGCAGCGGCGGCGGGTTCGCAGCGGGAGGGGGGGCGGCAATGTCGGCGGTGGGGGGGGCGGTGCCGGGGGGAGGGCTAAAATGTGCCCCTCCCCCCGGGCTCTGGACCCCTCCCCCACGGAAGGCTGGCTATGCCCCTGGTGCATAAACTTATCTTTAAATGACGGCAGCTTGTAAACGCTAGGGAACCCCCACCATTTCCAAAAACTGACATATTCCAATTAATAAATCCTGAATAAAATAGTTTTTTTCTACCTTTGTTGTCTGGTAACTTTGTTTTTCTGATCATGATGGCTCAGTATCCGATTGTGCTGCTATCTGTCCTCTTAACTCCGTTTCCAGGGCTTCCTTTCCATTTATTTCTTTACTTTCCGCCTTTCTTCTTCATTTCTTGCCCTACATCCGTAAGTAAAAGCTGGGTCCTCTGCAGACTTGACTGTCCAGTGGATCCCGCTTCTGCCTATTTTCTATATCCATGTGCACTTTTTCTCCTCTCTTCCTTTTCCCTCACCTCATCGCCTTCCTCACTCTTCCCTCGCCTCCATCCATGTCCAGCATTTCTTCTCTCTCCTCCATGCAGCCATGTCCAGCAACCCTCCTGTCCCCTCCTGCCATCCATCTATGTCCAGCAACCCCCCCATCCCCTCTGCCATCCACCTATGTCCAGAAACCCCCTCCCCTGCCATCCACCCATGTCCAGCGACCCTCCTGTCCTCCCTGCCCGCCCCTGCCATCCACCTATGTCCAGAAACCCTCCTCCCCTCCATCCACCCATGTCCAGCAACCCTGCTGTCCCCCCTGCCATCCATCTATGTCCAGCAACCCCCCCGTCCCCTCTGCCATCCACCTATGTCCAGAAACCCCCCTCCCCTGCCGTCCACCCATGTCCAGCGACCCTCCTGTCCCCCCTGCCCTCCCCTGCCAACTGCCATCCACCTATGTCCAAACCCCCCTCCCCTGCCATCCACCCATGTCCAGCAACCCTCCTGTCCCCCCTGCCCTCCCCTGCCAACTGCCATCCACCTATGTCCAACCCCCCTCCCCTGCCATCCACCCATGTCCAGTGACCCTCCTGTCCTCCCTGCCCGCCCCTGCCATCCACCTATGTCCAGAAACCCCCCTCCCCTCCATCCAACCATGTCCAGCGACCCTCCTGTCCCCCCTGCCATCCACCTATGTCCAGAAACCCCCCTCCCCTGCCATCCACCCATGTCCAGCGACCCTCCTGTCCTCCCTGCCCTCCCCTGCCAACTGCCATCCACCTATGTCCAAACCCCCCCTCCCCTGCCATCTACCCATGTCCAGTAACCCCCCCCCTGTCCCCCATGCCCTCCACCCATGTCCAGCACATGACTCCTCGTTTCCCTGCTCCCCCTCCAGGCACCTTAGCCCCCCTCCCGTCTGAGCCCCCCCCTCCCCGACCCACCAGACGACCCTCTTCTGCCACCCGACCCAGCTGGCACCTCACCTGACCCAACATTAAAAAAAAAATTTTCAAGCGGTGATGCCTGCGTCTGACTAGAAGAAGAAAAACTGCTTCGCGGTTTGTCCATTGGCCGGCCTTTCCTCATGTCCCGCCCTATGATGTAACTTCCGCAAGGGTGGGACATGAGGGAAGGCCGGCCAATGGACGAACTGCAAAGCAGTTTTTCTTCTTCTAGTCAGACGCAGGCATCGCCGCTTGAAGATTTTTTTTAAAATGTTGGGTCAGGTCAGGTGAGGTGCCGGCCGGGTCGGGTGGCAGAAGAGGGTCGTTTGGCGGGTTGGGGGGGGGGGCTCAGGTGCCTGGAGGGAGGGGGAGCAGGGGAACGCGGAGAGTCGCGTCGTTTGACATGGGTGGAGGGCGGGCGAGCAGCGGCAGTCCGGCGGCGAGGCAGAGCTGAGGCACGCCGCGCGAGGCCCCCATAAATTCTACTACTTGACAAATTTGAGCACACAACAGGCACATAAATTTAAACGACCTGTTATAGAATGAGGGGCATAGCGCTACAAAATGTACATAGCACTATACAGATATACACATCAGTCAGGCCCTTCTCAATGGAACTTAATATAGTCAAGAGACTCAGATAGGACAGAAAACAAGTTAAGAGTCAATGAGCAGGAAGAATTAAGGGTCAAATTTCAAAAGCAGCCTCGCAGACATGAGCGTTGAAGAGGAATTTGAATATGGATTTTATTAAGCCACTTTCCTAGGAAAGATCTAAATAAGGATTTTAGATTTAATTACCCACTTTTCCAAATGCAAGCTGAAGTTATTATTATTACAATTATTATTAGGATTTATTTACCGCCTTTTTGAAGGAATTCACTCAAGGTGGTGTAGTTGCATTCAGATGTAGTAGGCATTTGCCTGCCCCAGTGCATTTGGAAGGCAAACGCAGGGCTTTTTTTGAGGGGTACTTGGGGGTACTGTGTACCGGCACCTTTTCCATTCTTTGCTAAAATTGACCCATGGTCCCCAAGTTTTATTGAAAGAGCTCAGGCTCTACACACCAATTCTGCCTTGTCATAGATTCTGTGTCTAGTTGCAGGAGGCCTGGCTATTGTGGGGTGGGTCCCTCAGTGATCATCTCACCCCTGAAGGGTGGCCTAGCATTTGAGTACCGTCACCTTTTTTGTTAGAAAAAGCGCACTGGGCAAACACCTACTAACACGTGCCTAATGCAGCTTAAAACGACGTACCGCAGGATGCGCTCATACATCCTGCAGTACCTGCTGAATTAGCACGCTCTAATCCGGGCACTAACATTTTTTATGGAAGGGGTATGTCAGGGGGTGGAGAGCGGGTGTTCCTGCACTAATCAGTTGAGTGGGTCCGCATTACCACATGCTAACTGGTTAGTGCAGGATTACGGCATCAGCCCTTACTGCCTACAAAACAGGTGTTAGTAAGTGCCCATGTGGCAATTTTCTTTTTATTGCAGTCTTCAAATACAATCCAAGGAATAATCACTTGTTTGGAAACATGGAAAACGTAAATATTATTACCAATATAACGAGAAAAATATAAACATATCAGTACAGCAATACACTAGTAAGTCAGCAACAGCAGTTACATGTGTGGGATAAACATAAAGGAATCCTGTTCAGAAGGAATGGATCCTCAGAAGCTTAGCCGAGAGGCAGAGCTGGTGGGGGGAGGCGGGGCTGGTGGTTGGGAGGCGGGGCTAGTGCTGGGCAGACTTCTACAGTCTGTGCCCTGAAAATGGCAGATACAAATCAAGGTAAGGTATACACAAAAAGTAGCACATATGAGTTTATCTTGTTGGGCAGACTGGATGGACCGTGCAGGTCTTTTTCTGCTCTCACCTACTATGTTGCTATCCTGCTTATTTTCGAAGGAGAATGGCACCCATCTTCCGACACAAATCGGGAGATGGGCATCCTTCTCCTAAGGTTGCCCAAATCAGCATAATCGAAAGCCGATTTTGGGCGTCCTCAACTGCTTTCCATCGCGGGGACGACCAAAGTTCACGGGGGGGTGTCGGCAGTGTACCGAAGGCGGGACGGGGGCATGATTAAGAGATGGGCATCCTTGGCCGATAATGGAAAAAAGAAGGGCGTCCCTGATGAGCATTTGGCCGACTTTACTTGGTCCATTTTTTCTTGCCACCAAGCTTCAAAAACGGTGCCGGAACTGACCAGATGACTACCGGACAGAATCAGGGATGACCTCCCCTTACTCCCCCAGTGGTCACCAACCCCCTCCCACCCCCCCAAAAAATTAACACACATTTTTTTCCAGCCTCTATGCCAGTCTCAAACATCATACCCAGCTCCATCACAGCAGTATGCAGGTCCCTGGAGCAGTTTGTACTTGGTGCAGTGCACTTCAGGCAGGCGGACCCAGGCCCATCCCCCCCTACCTGTTACACTTGTGGTGGTAAATGTTGAGCCCTCCAACCCCCCCCCCCCAAAACCCACTGAACCCACATGTAGGTGCCCTCCTTCATCCATAAGGGCTATAGTAGTGGTGTACAGTTGTGGGGAGTGGGTTTGGGAGGGTTTTGGGGGGCTCAGCACACAAGGGAAGGGAGCTATGGACTTGGGAGCAATTTAGGAAGTCTACTGCAGTGCCCCCTAGGGTGCCCAGTTGGTGTCCTGGCATGTGAGGGGGACCAGTGCACTATGAATGCTGGCTCCTCCCATGACCAAATGCCTTGGATTTGGTCATTTTTGAGATGGGCGTCCTTGGTTTCCATTATTGGCGAAAACCGAGGTTGCCCATCTCTAAGGTTGATCTAAATTTCATGATTTGGGCATCCCCGACCGTATTATCGAAATAAAAGATGGACGCCCATCTTGTTTCGATAATAAGGGTTGCCCCGCCCCTTTACAGGCCGTCCTTAGAGATGGCCACCCTTAGAGATGGGTGCCCCCGTTCGATTATGTCCCTCCATGTTACTATGTTACATCAATAAGTGCCATTATAGAATAGGCTCACATTCCATATAAAGGGCCAGATTCTATATATGGTGCCTGAAAACTCTGTGTAGAATAAATTTCCGCCTAAGCGTATTCTGTAAGTGGTGCCTATATTTAGGCACTGTATATAGAATACACTTAGTCAATATCACAGTGCTTAAACCGGCAACAGAACTTACAATAGCAAAACATTATGCCACAAACAAACTGCACAACCAACACAAAAAAGCTCTAATAAATCCAAATCAACATACAAACGACAACTAATAAATGTTCCCACTTTCACCATTACAGAAGATCCATACCTTACAATTCAAATAGGTTACATCAATGCCAGATCAACCGTAAACAAAACAGAAATTATAAAAGATTGGATCACATCGGAAACCTTAGATTTACTCTTCATCAGCGAAACCTGGATCCATGACCAAAAAGATCCCATAATACTGGACCTTTGACCTCCGGGATACAACATTACACACTGGACTAGAATAGATAAAAGAGGCGGAGGCATTGCCATAATCTACAGATCCCATCTCACTTTAGAAACCACTGCTGAATCAATCAGTCCTCAACTAGAAATTGCCTCAATCAGATTGCAACATAAAAGTGTACCCAGCAATCTAAATTATGCCCTATTCTACAGACTGCCAGGCACTTGGAGCCAGGGGCGTATCTGCGTGGGGCCACAGGGGCCTGGGCCCCTGCAGATTTCGCCCTGGCCCCCTCCCGCCGCCAGCCCTCCCCCGCTGCCGTTTCTTACTTTGCACCGAGGTCCGCTTACTCCTGCGCCTTTAAAAATATTTCTTCAGCTGGCGGGGGACCCCAACCCCCGCCAGCCAACCCGAGGTGACGTCTTTCAAGTTCTTCGTGCACCGTGGCCGACATGCTGGAGTTCAGTGGCTGAATGCAGTTCGGAGTCCGAACGTTGCACGACGTCAGACTCCGAACTGGATTCAGCCGCTCAACTCCAGCACGTCAGCCACGGCGGATGAAGAACTTGAAAGATGTCACCTTGGGTTGGCTGGCGGGGGTTGGGGTCCCCCGCCAGCTGAAGAAATATTTTTAAAGGCCTAGGAGGAAGCGGACCTCGGCGCAAAAGTAAGAAACGGCAGTGGGGGAGGGCTGGCGGCGGGAGGGGGTGGAGAGAGTCATTGGTGGCGGTGGGGGGGGGGGGGTCCGGTAATGGCGGCGGGGGGGGGGGGGGGGGGGGGTCGGCAGCGGCAGTGGGGGGGCTAAAATGTGCCCCTTCCTCTGGCTCTGGCCCCCCCTACCGCCGGAGGCCAGATATACCCCTGCTTGGAGCAAAGCATATATAACCCTAATGGATTTCATATCAGCCACTTGCACATCTAACTCAAACATACTAGTCATTGGGGACATAAACCTTCATTTAGAAGACCCAAACTCAACTGGTGTCCAAGATTCTTCCAACTATGGGATTTCGAATGGCCATATCCGAATGCATACTTTGCAAGGCCATTTCAAAACAAAAACAACCTAGTCATTCTTTTGGGCTTATACTGTATTTTGCTGAGACAAAAGATCACAAAGGCAATTAGAAGCAGATTGATCATGATGCACCAGTCTTCCACTGACCTAACTGAGGGGCCCTTTTACTAAGTCGTGTAAGTGTCTTCGCGCGCCCAACACATGCCACAATGGAGTTACCGCACGGCTACCATGTGGCTCTTGTGGTAATTTCATTTTTGGCGTGTGTCCGATACGTGCGTCCAAAAAATAATTTTTATTTTCTGCCACACACCAAATGGTATTTGGTGCACGTAGGTCATTACCGCCTGGTTACCGTGTGAGACTTTACCACTAGGTCAATGGCTGGCGGTAAGGTCTCAGACCCAAAATGGACATGCGGCAATTTTCATTTTGCTGCACATCTATTTTTGGCAAAAAGTTTTGAAATAGGGCTGTTTTACAGGTGCACTGAAAAATGATTCCGCGCACAGCCAAACCCCTCACTTACACTATCGCAGGCCATTTACAGCGCACCTTAGTAAAAGGACCCCTGAATATGTAACTGTAACAGACTTGGCATACTCAGTGAAAGGATAATAACTTAGAGTTCATGCTTTCACAGGATGATATTGCACATTGTGTTTATTAGTTTGGTGCTGTCTACTAACATATGGTCTTTAAAGTAACACTATTCTACTTTCTCATGCTGCACTACTTCCCTGTGAAGGTAACAAACAGATGCAACGAAGTCCACTCCACAGTGCTTGTAAGAGAAAGTACTTTCAGATATTGTGAAGATAAAAAGGACTATAGACACCCAAATGGATATTATTATTAGAGCAAAAAAACTTAATTAGGTTAATTAAGAACAAGTTGATAACAGAAAGTTCAACTGCATAACCACCTTGTCCAGAATCAAACTTATCAGTAAAACCCGCCACAACACAACAAGAATCCGGAGGCTGGCTTGTGCCATTTCTAACATACATGTCCTTGATTGAAATACCAGTAGGAAGGATCAGCCTGGGAAGGCATTTGTCAGGAATCAGCCTGAAGTCATAAGACAAAATCTTTTGTCCAGAATTAGTGGTTCGGCTGTAATAAAAGAAACTACATGAGAAAAGAGAAGAAGGTCTGAGAACCAGAGAAAGAGAAATGGGGTGAAACGGAATGAGTGTTTAGCAACATGCCTAAGAAAAGGGACGAGCTGAAACAGAAAGAGTGAATGTATTTAAGAAAATAGTTCGGGGGGGGGGGGGGGGGGAGAGCAAGAGGTCAGAGGAGGATGGTTTAATGCAGTTGACAAGAAGAGACTGAAAGCTGAATATATTTATGAGCTTAATAAAGGAAAGAGAACACCTGTGTAAATCTATTACAATATTTTTTTACAAGAAGGAAGACAAATAAAAGAGGCTGTGCTACATTTTCTAAAGTATTCAGCTATAAAGCTTCATCCAAAGTTATGCACCTAACATTAGATGCATCAAAAGTGGAGAAAGGTTCTTTATCTCACCAATACCTTGATACAGAGTATTCTATTTTAACTTCCACATTTAAAACAAAACACGTGTATTATAGTATGTATTCTGACCTTTAATTCTGGGAATTTCAGATTTCTATCCAACATTTCGTTGCTTGTCCTGCTGCTGTGTCCAGTTCACACTGTCATATTCTCCTGAAATGGAAGCCCTCTGGACCCAGGGTTTCTGATCAGCCTTAGGATTTACAAGTCCAGCTCACAGGTAATCAAAGAATCAATGGAGACACGGACCAAAGGAAAGGAAAGGAGGAGGAGACTCCTTCTAGCCAATGAAAGGCTGATATGCAAATCAGCTGCACTAGCCTCATCCTTCCCATGCAGGTAAATAAGGAAGTGAGTCAGAAGAAATTTGAACAGAGACAGGGTAAGTTTGAGGTTAAAAATAGATGGGGAAAAGAAAAGAAGGCAGGAAGACCAGAAAAACCAGACAGGTGTTACACACAGACAGAAGTTAAAAATAGTCAGGTCGGTACGCCCTAAAACAGGGCTATATGAACACTTGCCAAGTAGTTCCAAGCACTGAGAAAGGACTGTCAGTTTGGAGCTTTCAGCTTTCCCTTGCCTAAATAATGGCTTTGCCCAAATGTAGAGAAAATCCCAGAATTCTTAGGCAAGGGAGTCTAAAAGTCCAGGCTAACCTACCTGGTTTGGAGTCAGCTGATATATTTCAGTACAAATATAGACATATATAGACATATACTCTATACCTCACATCACTCTGTGCCAACATGCATAATCTGTTTATATGCCAACACACATTACCTGTGTACATATATTTTATTTATTTATGACATACCACATTATTCCAAACAAGTTCGAGTTCGGTGTGGCTCATTTTCAAAGCACTTAGACTTACAAATAGGTTGCTATATAAATTTGCAACTCTAAGCACTTTGAAAATCGCCTCATTGTATAGAAACAATTGATAACCAGTCATAGTTACGTAGAACATGTAGTGCCAACATACATTATACTAGCACCAGCCTGCCAACTCATTTGCATCAGAGTTGTATAACACACAGTTTAGAGTGCATTAGTGCACTTATAGAATATCCTGGGCTATAAATAGATCCTTTTTTCCTTCAGCTGTCTCAGGTGAATCCCTAGAGCTATCATATGAACTGGATTCTGCAGGGAACTTTAGGTCAGTCCTGACTATTGACACCCTCTTTCTGATGCTATTGTGTTAAACCTGAAGTCGTAGGGGCCCTTTTACTAAAGTGTGGTAATGTTTTGCAGCTACTGTGCAGTAACGGCCAAAATAATTGCAAAGCTCATGCCATTCAGTATTAGCTCAAGGCAAAGTATATTCAGATAATGTAAGTATTTTCCCAGCTCAAGGTAACATATTCAGCTGATGTAAGCATTTCCCTTACAATCTAAGAAGGCAATTCTATAATTTGCCATCTCCAGTTAGGTATGCCAATGCCATGCACTGAGAGCCAGTTCTATAACAGCAGGCTATATACCCTCCACCACTGGTCCCTCTAAGCTGAGCAGGAGTCCTCCAAATGCATTGCTGCCAGTAGGGGGAGGTGCTTCAATATTGAATTTTCAATCACCAGGGACAGGCAGGTTCCTTGGAGTCCTGCAGAGTTTGCCTGTCCCTCACTATTGCAAATGTAATAGTGAAATAGCACCCCCTACTGGTCGGACTGTAGGAGTTGCTTAAAGACAATCACTTCACCTCAGTGCATTTACCCCCCCCCCCCCCCAGTTCTATAAATTTAGCACCTGATGTACCATTTGCGTGCTAAGATTATAGAATATTATTTATTTATTTATTTGTTGCATTTGTATCCCACATTTTCCCACCTATTTGCAGGCTCAATGTGGCTTACAATTTTCTGTCATGACTTATGCCATTTCAGAGTAAAGATACAATTGGTAATGGATATAGAACATGGATGATAAAGTGAACAGTCAAGTAGAAAAGGAAAAAAAAAACATACAATAGGTATCACATATTGAACATGGATAACATAATAAAATTAGGCAATACAATATAGGGAGAAAATAATCCGATTGTTAAGTAAATGATGTTGAATTATGATTCAATTATGAGTCATTATGGTATGTCATGTTAAAGAGATGTGTCTTCAGTGCTTTACGGAAGTTAATTAGGTTGTGAATTATTTTCAGGTCAAGTGGTAGAGCATTCCACATTTGCGAACTCAAGTATGAAAAGCTGGATGCATGTATTAATCTATATTTTAGACCTTATAGCATTTATACATATTATACGTGTGAAAGTGCTGTTTTACATGACATAAGTAATAGTGCCTAAATGTTGGCACACAAATGCTGACATGCTCTATTCTATAATGGAATCTGGGTGCCTAGAAGCCATAAGAACATAAGAATAGCCATACTGGGTCAGACCAATGGTCTATCTAGCCCAGTATCCTCCTTCCAACAGTGGCCAATTCAGGTCACAAGTACATGGCAGAAACCCAATTAGTAGCAACATTCCAAGCTACCGTTCCCAGGGCAAGCAGTGGCTTCCTCATGTCTGTCTCAATAGCAGACAATGGACTTTTCCTCCAGGAACTTGTCCAAACCTTTTTTAAACCCAGATACTCTAACTGCTGTTACTACATCCTCTGGCAAAGAGTTTCAGAGCTTAAATATTTGTTGAGTGAAAAAAATATTTCCTCCTATTTGTTTTAAAAGTATTTCCATGTAACTTCATTGAGTGTCCCCTGGTCTTTGGACTTTTTGAAAGAATGAAAAATTGATTCACTTCTACTAGTTCTACATCACTCAGGATTTTCTAGACCTCAATCATATCCCCTCTCAGTGTCTCTTTTCCAAGCTGAAGAGCCCTAACTTCTTTAGGTTTTCCCCATATGAGAGGAGTACCATCCCCTTTATCATTTTGGTTGTTCTTTGAACATTTTCTAATTCCGCTATATCTTTTTTGAGATATGGTGACCAGATATGTTGACCCTGCATTTTAGTGGCCCAATTTGGTTGACCTTTATAGAACTTCCCTTACTTTGCCAAGGTTCGAAAAGTTCAAAGAAACTTAACAGCAACATCAGGAAATCCTTTTTCACAGAGAGGGTAGTGGATGCCTGGAATGTTCTTCCATGGAATGTGGTACAGTCAAAAACTGTAACAATTCATAATCAATTATAAAATTCTAATGAGCTCAAATTGTATGAATTTTTTGGATACAAGTAAAATTTAGTGTCTGCTCACATGTTTAACTGAAATTTAATGCCAAAACAAAGTTGTTTAATATTATTTTAAAAACCTATATTAAAATTGGAAAGTGTAGCTGTGCCTGAGGTTATGAGAGCTGGATGCGGATTGGCTGCTGAATATCATAGGAGCTAGATACTGATTGGCTACACTCAGGGCTTTTTTGTGCTGGTACGCACCAGTATGGCATACCGGCACCTTTTTTTTTCCTTGTCGCTCATCTAATCTCCAGCAGCTGCCGCTGCTGCTTCTCTAAATGAACAGCATCAGCAGCCAAAGCAAGCAATAGCAGTCCTTCTCCCACTATGCAGAAACAGGAAGGTGAAACAAAGTAGGCGGGACTTGCAGAGGGAAGGCCCCGACACTGGCAGCCTCTCTTAATCGCTGCTCTGTTCTGCCAAGTCACTAAAGAAAAATAAGGAGGGTGGCGGGGAAGAGGGGCGTGAGAGGTAGGGTGCATGCCAGCTGCAGGATTCGCCAGGAAGCGGGGGAAGAAAGGTAAAGAGTGAGGGATCAGAGTAGAGGTGTAGATGCCATACGGGGGGGGGGGGGGGGGGCACAGAGGAGGGAAAGATCATTGAAGCCATACCTGGAGGAGGGAACAGAGGAGGGAACAGAGGAGGGAACAGAGGAGGGAAAGATGCCATAGCGGGGGAGGGCACAGAGGAGGGAAAGATGCCATAACGGGAGGGGGGCACAGCTCAGAGGATGTAAAGATTCCTTATGGGGGGGGGGGAATGGCACAGCTCAGAGGAGGGAAAGATTCCATATGAGGGGGGCAGGGAATGGAAAGATGCTGGCTACAGGGTGCGAGAACACGGGAAGAGAGGGGGTAAGCTGAACATGTGGATAAACAGTGACACAGAGAAGAGAAGGGGCAGGCAGGAACTATAAGGATAGGGATGCAGAGGGGCAATGTTGAAAGAGGAGAAGAGAAGGCCATAGAGGGGGCAATGCTGAAAGGGGGATAGATAGGGACCCAGAGGGAAATGTTGAAAGGGGGGTAAGGGACATGGAGGGCAATGTTGAAAGGGGGTATATAGGGGCACAGAGGAGCATGCTGAATGAGGTAGATAGGGACACAGGGGGCATGCAGAAGGGGGGTAGAGAGGCACACATATGGGGCAATACTGAAAAAGGGGAGGGGAGATAGGGACATAGAGGGGTCAATGCTGAAAGAGAGGTAGATTGGCACACAGAGGGAAATGCTGAAAAAGGGAAAGGGTGATAGGGATATGGGGCAATGCTGACAGGGGGTAGCTAGGCACACAGAGGAGGGCAATGCTGAAAAAGGGGAGGTGAGATAGAGACACAGAAGAGCAATTCTGAAAAGGGGGGGTAGAGATAGGGACACAGAGGAGCAATGCTGAAAAAGGGGAAGGAGATAAGGACACTGGGAGGGCAGATGGTGAACATGGGGGGATGATAGGTGCTGGACAGGACAAATAGGGATGCAGAGGGAAGATAGATGGTGTATACAAAAAAGAAAGGGGAGGTGTGGCCTAGTGGTTAGAGTGGTGGACTTTGGTTCTGAGGAACTGAGTTCAATTCCCACTTCAGGCACAGGCAGCAATGTCACAAGGTCAGGTGGGACTGGGAAAGAGAAGAAGCAAAGAAGCTGAACAGGCAGAAAATGCTATCTGTTAGTGAGCTGTGGGGCCCTTTTACTAAGGTGCACCAAAAAATGGGCTATGCTGGTGTAGGCGTGTGTTTTGGACGTGCGCGGGTTCATTTTCAGCGCAACGAAAATGGACGAGCGGCAAAATTACAACCAGCATGCGTCCATTTTCAACCTGAGACCTTACTGCCACGCATTGAGTTAGGGGTAAGTTCTGACATGCTAACCGGGCAGTAATCATCAGCGCACATAAACTGCCGATTACCACCGGGTTAGCGCCACGTAGTAGAAAATAGAAAATATTTTCTACCACGTATTTTGGACGCGTGTCAAAAATGGAATTACCACCTGGAGCACGCGGTAGCTGGGCGGTAGTTCCAATTTGACACATGTTGGATGCTTGTAGGCACCTATGCGCCTGAGTAAAAGGGCCCCTATGTGAGTTGTGGAAGCTTCCATAAGTGAGATAATTTGCTTGACTGTTGTTAAGAAGCTTGAAGGTATTTTGAGGAAAAGAAAGCAAACAAAAGAAGTTTTGGCTCTTCAGACCTGATTCAGACCTGAGGGTTGTTTGAGTGCACTGAATGCCCTGAAAGGGGGTTTTGGATTTAAAAAAAAAAATAAAAAATAAAAAAAAATTATATATATATATATATATATATATATATGTCATAGGACTTGATGTTATATCAAGAAGACAATTTATTCTGATAGAAAGGAAATTCTACTCTTGCAGGGAAGGCTCAGAAAGCATATTTTAAGCCTGTAACTTAGTCACAGTGATCGTAATTGTGTGCAATTAAGAGGCAGTAGTTGTACAGCTTCCAGTCATAGCTGGTTCACTCCAAAAGAGGACTAGATCCTGCTCTGAGAGGAATTAAACCAGGACCATTTTCTATAAGCATCTCACATGCATAAGAGTGAAGTCTGAATGCTAGTTTGAATGTTGTGGACCCTGCTAGAAGCTCTCCCTGGTAGTTAGACCAGGAGAAGTAATCAGGACGTATAGAGAGGGACCCTGAATAATTTATTTTATTTATTATTTGGATTTTGCTCACACCTTTTTCAGTAGTAGCTCAAGTTGAGTTACATTCAGGTACACTGGATAATCATCTTTTGAGATATTCCACAACCATTAAAGAGTCTATAGGCTGGAACTCAAAGCACAGCACACACCAAGGGAGGACAGTGGAGTAGCCTAGTGGTTAGTGCAGTGGACTTTGATCCTGGGAAACTGAGTTTGATTCCCACTTCAACTCCTTGTGATTTTGGGCAAGTCACTTAACCCTCCATTGCTCCTGGTAACATACATACATAGTAACATAGTAGATGACAGCAGAAAAAGACCACAAAATAAGTACCTGAATACATATAAACTGCTTTGAATGTAGTTGCAAAAACCTCAGAAAGGCAATATATCAAGTCCCATTCCCCTTTCCCTTTTATTTGATTAAAGCTAGCACAAGTATCAAAAGGCAAAGCTGGAAGAAATGAACATTTGCTGTGTCAAGACAGATGAACAATGGAAGATAACAAGAGAGTTGAAGATAAGGACAAGTTGGGATCCCAGAGCAGGTATGGGCATTTTTTATTTTACAAATATAAACAAACTTTAAACTGAGCTTAGTAATATTTACCCTATTTGGTTTCTATAAGAGCCTGAGAGACAGAAACAGATTTAAAGGGTGTCCGGTCAATTGATCGCAAACAATTGATCGCCAGTAAGTTGGTAGCGGTACAATTGACCACCAGGATTTTTGATCGTCTGGTCAGTTAATCGCATGACAATTGATTGCACGTACCATTGATCGCGAATACAAGACTTCATGAGAATTGATTGCACACAAGACTTCAAAGTGAAACGTCTTTGATTGCAAACACAAGACTGGTTGCGAAAAGATGGCATTAAATGGTGTACAGAGATTTGTATTTGCGAACGTAAGACTTCAAAGTGAAACGTCTTTGATAGTGAACACAAGGGATTACACATATGCATATAAGCTATGTAAAGTGTTAAGAAACAACAAGAAGATAGGCTATCCACAAGCAACAAGCAATTGATCGCCAAAACTTTTGATCTTCTGGAATCGAAAACAGGCCATTAAGTAGCATAAAAAGATTAAAGTGAAATGCTTTAACTACTGTTTTTATGAAAGTGAAAGCCAATAATAACGGGTGTTAGTAGGAATAGTTCATGCATTGTTCTGATACTAGCATTTGTCAGACAGACGTAGGCCTATGATAAAGTTTTCAATATTTAAAAGTTGTAAGTCAGAAAAGGCGTTTGAATGGCATTGAATATGTAAATAGTGAGAAAGGAATACCTAAACTTATAGACAATGGTTATACATTTTTTAATGAAAAATACAGCAATAATAAGATCTAATCGAAGTGTGACAAGTCAAGAGAGTCAAGCTGTAGGGTGCGGTTACATACAGATGGACATTGCATCATTGCAAGAATAGGTGAACATAATCACACGGCTGATGTTGCTCACGTTCAAGCAGCCAAGATCATGCAAAGAGCTAAAGAAAAAGCTGTGACCACTCATGATTCAGGTCACCAGACTGTCACACAAGTATCCGTAGGAATTTCTTCGGCTGTTGCTGCTAAGCTACCGGCACAAAATGTAATAAAGCATACTTTACGTCGTGTGCGTCAGAGTGCTACAACGCCACTTCTGAAACCACAATCTCGACAAGACATGCAGATTCCAAGAAAGGTAGTTATGCTAGACAATGGTGAAGAGTTTTAAAAATATGACAGGGGTGCTGAAGAAAATAGTATGAATCGAAACATGCGTTTACTTTCTCAATTGCAACATTGGTTTTAGATTGGAACTTTTAAAACTGCACCCCCTCTATTCGAACAACTTTACTCCATTCACGGGATTGCAAATGACAAACGTCATTCCAACAGAATTCGCACTGCTGCCTAATAAGATTGAGGAAACGTATGGACATTTCCTGGCAAGTCTCAAACAGTTGATTCCAAATGCAGCTCCTCAATCAATATTGGCTGATTTTGAATCAGTTGCAATTAATGCAATGTCCTCTGCTTACCTGAATGCGAATCAGCAAGGTTGCTTCTTTCATTTCAATGCATGTATCGAAACCTTCATTCAAACGGTCTCCAACAAAGATACATGAGTGATGCAGACTTTGCTCTGACAATGTGATATTTACCTGCTCTAGCATTTGATCCACCTGCTGATGTAACAGAGACATTTGGTTTGCTCTCTGAGAGTAGCTTATTTCCCCCTGAGGCACAGTCGGTACTTGATTATTTTGAGGACACTTGGATCGGTTGACCAATTCGTCGTAATAGACAAAGGCCTCCACGATTCCCATACACAATGTGGAATTGTCACGGATCTGTTATCAATGGGTTGCAGAAAACAAACAGTTCATGCGAGGGTTGGCATTGTAGCTTTGCGGAAATGCTAGGAAGTTGTCATCCTTCTATATGGAAATTCATAAATGGGCTGAAACTTGAACAGGGAAAGAGCAACGTAAGCATTGAACATTATTTAGCCAGACGACAAACTTTTATGCAACGCAAGAAATACCACAACACAGCAACACAACTTGCCAGTGTTGTGGGTCGTTACGGCAACATTGATCTATTGGACTATTTACATGGTGTGTCGTACAAATACAATTTCTAATTGACCAAATTTTTGATTGCTTATGGGTAGCCTTGTTTTTCTTATTAATGCTTCACATATGTATTTAGTTTAGTATTTAGTATTATGTATGTAGTTAAGCATTGGATAAACTGCAGTGCAACATAATGTGGCTTAATAAACATGATTCACTTTGAAGTCTTGTGTTCATGATCAATTGTCATAAGATTAATTGAACAGACAATCAAAAGTCCAGACAATCAATTGTACCATGACCAACTGAGTGGCTATCAGTTGCAGGGGCGTAGCCAGACACCCAATTTTGGGTGGGCCGGGGCCCAAGATGGGTGGGCAGAAGAACTCTGCCTTCGCCAACAAGTGATTTGGTCTCTCCCTCGCTCGCCTGCATGCCATATGGTCTCTCAAATATCCCCTTCCCCTGCATACCTTGTAAATAGCAGATTTTCACCGGCAGCGAGCAGCAGCTAATACACAATGCTCATGTTGGCCCCACAGCCTTCCCTCTGATGCAACCTCCTGTTTCCGCATAGGTGGGAATACATCAGAGGGAAGGCTGTGGGACCAGTGCAAGCAGTATGTATCAGTTGCTGCTCACTGCAGGCTAAGATCTGCTACTTAAAAGGTATGCAGGCAGGACAGTTGTTGGGAGTTTTCGGCTAGTGGGGCTTGGGGATCCCTGCCAGCCACATCATAGGTATGTTGCTACTGGGTGGGCCTGAGCCCAAAGTGGATGGGCCTGGCCTTGGCTACGCCACTGATCAGTTGACTGCTGATCAATTGTTCATGATCAATTGACCATAAACTGGTTTAAAGGCAAGGAAATTTTGGTTGTCTCTTAAAGAAGGTTATATGTACTGAAATTGGATCCAGTTACTAGGGTTATAAATTTTCTCACATTTCATATACAATTTGTAAATATTTCAACTGATCCCCCCCCCCCCCCCCCATTATCAATCTGTTCAATGTTAATAGTTGTACTGAATTGACTATCTCACAGTTAATACTACTAAGTTCAGAATGTAAAGTTGTGCAATAAAATACTTTTTGCACATTTTTATTTAACCTGTGTCTTCTTTGAGAATCTTGTAATAAATTGTGATTCTCTTTTACAGCATCCATCCCCCAGAGTTACCAATATAGTCTCTAGTTTGGGTCAAAATCCAAAGCTGCACGGTTCCAAGTTGAACTTGGCCTACTTGACTGTAGTTTTGCAGTTCACATGTAGGTGGTGAAGGCAAATGCAGTTGGGTGTCACTGCTTCCCTCTGGGCTTCCATAACCTAGCTGTGCCCCGGACTTTTATACTTCCTGGACAATGCCTTCTTGGCTCCACCCCTCTTGTGAGACTTCCCCCTTGGGCGGGACTATGGGTTTTTAAGGTGGCTCTGACACTGTGAGGGAGTATCCCTAAGAGGAAGTGGCAGCATCCTATAGACTCCCTCACATGGTGCTAGCATCAAGCCCTAGCACATACACACGTAAATGCCAATTTGTGACATCATTCACGCATGTAAGTGCACCTATTCTATAACTGCCTCTCCCAGTCACACACGCAAAGAGTCAACATACTCGCATTCATACAGGTGCTGTTACAAATTCTACTATGAAACCAAGTAACTGAATAGATAACTTTATTATTGATTTCCAGGTATGGTGACTCCTAGTAGGAAATAATTCTATAACTGTGCACCTATAAAAAGGTGTTCAGAGGGCACCTATTCTATAAAGGAAAGTAGGGGGTCCTTTTAAAAAGGCGCGCTAGCATTTTTAGTGCGTGCTAAAAATATGCTTGTGCTAAACACTAAAGACACCTATATATTCCTATGTGCGTGTCTAGCATTTAGCACACACTAATCATTAGTGTGTACAAAAACGCTAATGTGCCTTTGAAAAAGACCCCCCTAGGTGACGTAGAGGTATATTTTCAAAGCACTTAGACTTACAAAATTCCACAGTAACCTATGTACCATTGTAAGCCTAACTGCTTTGAAAATATACCTCCATATGCCTTTATAGAATACTAGCTTAACTACTACTACTACTTATCATTTCTATAGCGCTACAAGGCATACGCAGCACTGTACACCATACACAAAAGACAGTCCCTGCTCAAAGAGCTTACAATCTAGATAAGACAGTTAAACAGACAGAACAATTAAGGGTAAGGGAATGAAGAGGTGAGGATAAAGGACAGGGTAAGTGAGTTAGGAGTCAAATGCAGTGGTAAAGAGGTGGGTTTTGAGTTTGGACTTGAAAACGGCTAAAGACGGGACTAGACGTAGCTTAACAGCAAAAACTACACAACTGTAATTTAGACCTGAGCACTTATACCATGGAACTGGTATCAGTGCTTGTGCCTAAATGTCAGAGATACGAGCATAACTTTTAGTGTTCTATACTTTTCATGTGTAAATGCGAGTGACTCCATCTATGTTTACACCTACCTTAAAATAGCCAGTATGTATCTACAAAATAGTGCTTAGACAGAATTTTGGCATTTTACATACACACACACACATATATATATATATATATATATATATATATATATATATATATGTGTGTGTGTGTATGTAAAATGCCAAAATTCTGTCTAAGCACTATATATATATATATATATATATATATATATATATATATATATATATGCATAATGATTTACGTATGTGTTAGCATGTGCTTTATAGAATTACCCTCCTAATGACTGAACTGTAGTGTTTGTTACTCTCTGCTATCTGTGCAACCTCTTAATGGTGGAGAAGCATGGCAATACCTGTTGCCATGGGACAGTGGTGTCTTGTGGTTAACCTGAGAACCCATCCTTTGAAATCCTTTGACAGTGACATCTAATAATTAGATATATTATCACACATAGCTTTGTTTTATTATTCTTTCTGAACCAACAGAATGTTTGTGTATTGCTGTAGTCTAACCATCCCTAACCACACAGACGCAGAAGGGTGGTAAAAAGTTCCATGATCACGTTGTGCCTACTTTTTCCATTTGTTTGGGCAATCACCTATTAAAAACTGCTTTAGTGTACCCTACTGAATGAAATGTTATCTATATCTTAGAATCCAAACCTACTTTTGAAAGCTTTTTTTTATTTTTAGGAAATTTCTGTTATGTTATTTTTCTGTTTTTATGTATTTGATATTGGTTTTATTGCTAACTTGTAATTCTCTGGGGATTGTCTAGAATTCTTACATGTGATTGTCATCCAAACAGAACTTGATGGTTGTTGTGGAATATAAGAAAATTTTGTATTTGTGTGATTATACTTATTTGTGATAATTTAGAGTGGTATTGTTTTTTAATGTTTGAGTTTTGTGATGGTTAGCTTTGCTGTTTTTAAGCTTTGTTTATTTTATGTAAACCACTTAGGTGTAGGCAGTATAACATTTATTTTATTTTAGAATAACATAGAATAACATTTATTTTATTTTATTTATCACTCGCACACTGACACTTATATTCTACATCCTTTCCAAATGCATAAAGATTTATATTATAATATCATTCTACTTTCATTCTATTGTGCTCCGTATCAATTAACCCTGATGAATCAAGCTCCATCTCTGTCCGTCTTCAATTCTAAGCTAAAAGCCCACCTTTTTGATGCTGCTTTTAACTCCTAACCCTTATTCACTTGTTCAGAACCCTTATTTTATCATCCTCACTTTAATTCCCTTATCTCTTGTTTGTCCTGTTTGTCTATCCTAATTAGATTGTAAGCTCTGTCATGCAGGGACTGTCTCTTCATGTTCAAGTGTACAGCACTGCGTACGTCTAGTAGCGCTTTAGAAATGATAAGTAGTATTAGTAGTAGTAGATGAATCAAAGACAAAGTAACAGTTATATTAGCCAAAGAATCTACACTTATGGGATTGTACTACAATATAACAAATACTACACTCCCATTCATAGCTATCACTGTATCATACATACTTTTATATCTGTCAACAATCACAGCACTCAAGGACTCATTTATTCATACATTACTATAAAATACTATAGGACTACAGAAAACACCTGACACAACAATGTATATAGCATCATTTTTTTTTTATTCTAGTGGATTTCAGGAAGAAAACTAGAAGTCTCTGGCATACGTGCCTTCGTCCTGGTGGCTTAAGGGATTTCTGTTCTTTTCCGACATCCTTTGTCCTGAGAATATGGATGTCATTCTGCAGAGGAGAAAGAAAAACATCACTTCCTGTAGGAGATTATTAAAGCTTTATGAAACATTAGCCTACAGTGGCTTCAGTAAGGCCAGTGGTTATATCAGGCTCTATAATGCAGTTAGTCGAGGCAGAAAATGGCATATGCTAACATAATATTATACAGAAACTGAAAGCATTTAAACATACTATTACTATGTAACATGAATTAAAAAGACAAATGGAGAGCAACCCTTCCTACAAAATGGTTGTGAATGGCTTCAACAGATGGCACTGGAAAAGAACCAAGAAATGAAATATCATTACGACACATAACTCAATTAACTAGGGGAAAAAAACAGAAGCATTGAAAGCCACATAACACAACCCTAGCTTTTGCCACAGCCTGATGTACAGAAACTGATCATCGAACTCATTCCTTCATGAATTGATCAGAAAAAAGATCTATAAAGGAAAAGAGAGGGCCCAATATTCAACCACAGTGGTCAGTATTTATTTTAAACAACAGCTGCTGCAGCCAAGTCATTCTGGGGTACTCAGTACCAAATCTTGATTTGTCCTTTTTTTCAGGGCATAGACTGTAGAAGTCTACCTGGCACTGTCCATGTTCTAAAACTTCTGAAGTTGTCGCTGAAGCCCCTGAAAAGCTCCAGTCTAGCCCATCCAAATCTATTTGGCCACAATCAAGGCACTGAATATCCAGGTATAATGGACAGAGCTGGGAGTTACCCGAGTAATGATGGTATCCTGTGCTGTTACCTGGATATCATTCGGAAAACTTAGGCCACCATGGCTGGTGTCATGATCTCTGTGGCTGTCCAGGTTGTGCCATGTCCAGTTTCAGCACAATGGCTGAAATGTTGGATTCACTTACTCGGCTATGGTACAACCCGGTCAGCCACAGTGAACAGTTTAGGAGAGCTTATTTGCTATCCTAACTTCCTGATAATTATCTGGATACAGGTTTCAAATACTGCTAGTTTCTGAGTAACACCTGACCCTGGCCCTGCCCCAGACGAACCTAGATAGTGCAAGGGCAGTGCAGAGATTTTCAGTGACATTATTTTGATAATGCCACTGAAAAGCCGGGTATGACCCAGGTCATAAGTGCATAAGTAATGCCACACTGGGAAAAGACCAAGGGTCCATCAGCCCAGCATCCTATCCATGACAGCGGCCAAACCAGGCCAAGGGCACCTGGCAAGCTTCCCAAACGTACAAACAATCTATACATGTTATTCCTGGTCAGTGACATCTGTCTGATAGCAGTACTGATAAACAATTCTGAACATCAGGCCAGTAGTAGCTTTTGTACATACCTAAAGAGCGAGGGTTCTCAACCCGTCCTTAGGACACACTAAGCCAGTCTGGTTTTCAAGACATCCATAATGAATACACATGAATACATTTGCATGTACTGCTTTCATTGTATGCAGATGTATCTCATGCATATTCATTGTGGGTAACCTGAAAACCTGGCTGGCTGGGTGTATCCCAAGGACTGGGTTGAGAACCCCTACTATACAAAGAGAACAAGGAGCCTTCAGAAATGGGGGTGTCAACTCAAACTTTTATTGAACAGACCTGACAAGGTCCGTGTTTCGATGAAATTGCCTGCGTCAGAGGTCTTGCAATGATAGTGAAATCCAAAAAACATCAAAATGACAATGGAGATTGTCAAATCTTAATGTTATGCTGCTGGTTTGACAGTAGACTTTGCTCTTGTGGTATTCCTGTTTTTGAGATTACAGGTAGCAATTTTTGGCATATTTTCTGAGCTCTAAGATTTGACATTTTTGTACTTTTTGGGGATCTTGCCAGGTATTTGTGACCTGGATTGGCCACTGTTGGAAACAGGATGCTGGGCTTGATGGACCTTTGGTCTTTCCCAGTATGGCAATACTTATGTACGTATGACATTCTCCATTGACATTTTGATGTTTTTTGGATTTCAGGTCTGTTCAATAGAAGTTTGAGTTGATGCCCCCATTCCTGAAGGCTCCTTGTGCTCTTTGTTTTCATTCCTGTTTGAGTATATTTTGGATTCCCTCTCATACAGCCATGCAAGCAGTTGTAAAAGGAAACAAGACAAATACTCACAGGGAATGAGAAAGAAAACACCATATACAGCACCCAGGGCATGGTATTCTCTTGGCCAAAGTACCCTGCATCCTGCAGTTCATGCCCCCTACATCAATATGGGGCTGTTTGCTACACCTGTAAGTGTCTAAAGACCTTGTGGGGGGGGGGGGGGGGAGGTTGAAGGGAAGAGAGAGAGGGATGTTTTTGATCTGAGGGCAGTAGGGAAGGAAAAGAGATGGAAATATATTGGTCCTGTAGGACGAGGGAAAACAGAGTGAAGGAAGAGAGAAATGGAGAGATGCTGATCTGGGAAGTGGGAGGGGGGCAGTGTGGAAGGAAATGAAGAGTTAGGGTAGAGGAAGGGATTGGGACTCAGAGGCAATGCTGGTCATGGAGAGGGAGGATAAAGATACAGAGGGGTGATGCTGGTCATGTGAGGGGCTAGGAACACAGTAGGGTGATTCTGGAGAGACATGGCGGACATGGACAAAGAGAGGAAATGTTCAACTTTTTGACTGTGGTGATGTTTTGAGGAAGAAGGTAGAAGATTCTGCTGAGGAAGAGGAAGTGATCACCTAGTAGAGGGAGAAGGTCACAGGTAGAGAATGAGCTCTGCTGAAGAGGACCTGGCAAAAAAAATGAGGGCATAAAGGGCTCAGTATGAACAGCCTCCTCCTGCTGAGAAGTCTTCCCTGTGCTAATCATCTCTAAATTTGGACTAGTTATTGAGACAGTAAAATTGAATGCCTATCATTACCTTGGTACATATTACATTAAAACACAGCTTAAGGTGCATATACAGGCCCCTAAGTTTTTAAAAATAAACCAAAGCTATGAACAATCCATTAACTACACATTCAAAGACAAGATTGAACAATAACCTGCATCCTACTGTATTGCTATGCAAACTATGGCATACACGTAACAGTGATAGAAAGATACTACTTACCAGAGAGGGTAGACGTAGCTGTCAGGAGACCATGTCATATCACAGTAGTGCCCTAGATGGACGAACTGGAAAAGGCTTTGTGATACTTGTGCTTCAGCTTCTGTTATATTCAGCCAGGCAATGTAAAATAAACAATCTAGTCGATATTCAAAATGATTCAACTGTCCAGAAACAGCCGCTGACTAGTTAAATCACTTGTTTGGGGTTGTCTGCTCATTTTCAGCAGCACTTAACCGGTTAATGCTGCTGAAAATTAGTGGCTAGCACCTAAGTGAGAACCAGCTATTTGGGGGGTGTTCCAGGGGCGGAGTCAGCAGTTAGCCAATTAAGTGACAACCTTCAGCACTTAACTGGCCAGTGCAACTGCATAAATGGGACCAAATAAAACAGGTGCATAGCTGCCTAAATTCTGAATATTGACTTAATCGGCTATTGCTCCTCATAAACTGGATTTTCAATGTCAAAGCCCTGACATGGCCCTTCATTGAATATCTGTGAATAGCATCGGTGGTGGTCAGCAAAATGCTCAACGGCTGAATATTTACCCCCAAAATAACTATAGTTTATTGTATGTCTGTTAAAGTCTTCTATTCCAATATATAGCCTCTTCCCCACCAAGGTTCCTGAGGTGTTTCTTCATCATAACACACAAATAAATAGGACCTCATAGCCTCAGAGAGTAGCATGGACCCCAGGGACAGTATGTATAGGACTGCAATGTATGGACACACGTTGGTATCTTCTCAACCGCGTCCAGTTCTGAGTCAACTAATATGAATAGGTAAGTCTCCTTGGAGTATGATGGAGTAGGTAGGTCTTCTACCTAGGAGAAGGTTAGTCCATCATAAAACCTGCATTTATACACACTGATGAAACTGTGGCTACTTTTGCATCAATCAACATATGTTGTGTGTAGGGTAGAGCAGTGGCGTAGCCAAGGGTGGGCCTGGGTGGGCCTAGGCCCACTCACTTTGGACTCAGGCCCACCCAGTAGCAGCACATCTATGATGTGGTTGGCAGGGATTCCAAAGCCCCACTAGCTGAAAACTCCCAACAACTGTCCCTCCTGCATACCTTGTAAATAGCAGATCTTCACCTGCAGCAAGCAGCGACTGATACATACTGCTCACACCGGCCCCATAGCCTTCCCTCTGACATATTCCCGCCTATGCAGAAACAGGAAGTTGCATCAGTGGGAAGGCTGTAGGGCCAACGTGACCAGTGTGTATTAGTTGCTTCTCACTGCCAGTGAAAATCTGCTATTTAAAAGGTATGCGGGAGAGGGGGGATGTTTGAGACCATATGGCATGCGGGCAAGAGAAGGAGAGACCAAATCACCTGTAGGACTGGGTGGGGTTCTTCTGCCCACCCATCTTGGGTCCAGGCCCACCCAAAATTGGGTGTCTGGCTACGCCCCTGGGGTAGAGGATAGGATGTGGGTTGTACAAATCTCTCTCACTATAATCCTGTGAATTATTCAGCAATACCAGGTGACTAAGCACAGTTATTACATCTTTTAAGTCCTATGGAGACAGGCAAGTGACGTTAAGGACATGCTGAGGATGCTGCTGCTAAGAGTCTGATCACAAACCTGCAAAAGGCAGCCCATGTGTGATAGCTGTCACAAAACATCATGCATAGGTGACGGAGCATCTCTATCCAAGGATAGTGAGGCTTTCACCAAATTTAAACATGATTGCTTTGCGCTAGACGCTTAGCAGAAACAAAATTTCCATCACAGGTCTGTCTGCCCTTAACTGTTGTTAAGCTATTTACTCTCCAGTTGTTCTCATTGTACCCTGCATTTTTGTGTGCTTAATGCTCTTCATGCCTGTATCTTTCGACACTGCAGCACTGAGTGAAACTTGGCTTTCAGAGGACTTGAGTCTGGAAGAGGATGGGGCAGAGTAGATATTTTACTGGATAGGGAAACCTACAGTTCAGTGGAAACATCTGAACTAGTATTTTCTATTTATACACTGTGCATAGGCTGGCTCAACCACTAATTGGACTGAGTATCTGCCTAGGGAGCAAAATTTGGGGGGTGGCACTGCTGTGCATGCTCAAGGCCCATAGGATCCTGTACCCTGCAAACTTCCTGATTCAGAGGCAATGGGAACTGGTGGACCCTGAGCATGCATGAAAGCTCAAGGCCCTGTGCCAGCCATGATGTCTTCCATAGGTATGCTGACTGCCATGTCAGTGCAACGCTGGATGGGGGATAAAGAAGGGAAGGGAAGCGCCTGAACACTAGAGGGGGGGGGGGGGTTGTGAGTGGGAAAGGAGAGAGATGCTGCACACTATGGAGGGGGGAGTAGGGAAGGAGAAAGATACTGCTGGATACCTGGGGGGAGGGAGGTAGAGAAGAAGAGAGATGCTGGAGAGCACAGTGAAGAAGTAGGAAAGGAGAGAGATGCTGAACTATGGGAAGGGGTAGAGAAAAAGAGATGATGAACTATGGGGGTGGGCTACAGGAGATGCTGGGCATACATTAATGATAGCTCTATGGCAGACCTAAATGCTCACGCCTAAATGCAGCAGTTATGTGTATAACTGATAGTATTCTAACTGTTTAGGATATAAGTGCTTGGTATGCCTCCGCCCCTCTATGTCCATGCCTGTCTAGCAGTTACATGCTACAGAATTTAGAATTCTTATTAAGTAGACCTAATTACAAGTGTGGGGATTCTTCTCAATTAATTCACATAAGGTCCCAAACACATATCTCTCATATCCAATATCATCAAAGTAGTGATAGCATACAAATACTATTCAAACATTGTTTTCTAACTTTTATATATATTTTCGGGGATCTTCAGATATCCAATTCATTTCCACCATATGGGGAATCTTACCCGTTCTTAATGGTGTTTTACAGATCTTCATAGATCTACCCGATCATATAATATCTTATAAAAATTATCTTTTCTATCTTATCTAGTAGTTAACATTACTTAGCTTCAATTAGGAAGTAGTAGAGCAGCAAATTTTCTTTCTGACTTGGCCAGGTTTCGTATATACTTCATCAGGGGAGAGGTTTGCATCATGTGTTCACTTCCGTGTTCCCAGAAAATGGCATTTTCTGGGAACACGGAAGTGAACACATGATGCAAACCTCTCCCCTGATGAAGTATATACGAAACCTGGCCAAGTCAGAAAGAAAATTTGCTGCTCTACTACTTCCTAATTGAAGCTAAGTAATGTTAACTACTAGATAAGATAGAAAAGATAATTTTTATAAGATATTATATGATCGGGTAGATCTATGAAGATCTGTAAAACACCATTAAGAACGGGTAAGATTCCCCATATGGTGGAAATGAATTGGATATCTGAAGATCCCCGAAAATATATATAAAAGTTAGAAAACAATGTTTGAATAGTATTTGTATGCTATCACTACTTTGATGATATTGGATATGAGAGATATGTGTTCGGGACAGAATTTAGAATAGCACCAATTACTATAATTAACACCAATAATCACTGATTATTGGTTCTTAGTATTTTTGCTCTTAGTGGAGGAGTAGCTTAGTGATTAGAGCACAAGTCTTGATATCCACAGGTGGCTGGTTCAAATCCCACTGCTGCTCCTTGTGATCTTGGACAAGTCATTTAACCCTCCATTGTTTCAAGGAGAAACTCAATGTGGGAGCCCTCCAGGGACAGGGAAATACCAAGTGTACCTGAATGTAACTCACCTTGAGCTACTACTGAAAAAGATGTGAGCAAAATCTAAATAAATTTGCACCTAATCAAGGAATTAATTTCCATGCATAATTGGCACTATTCTATAACAAGTGTGTGCTAAGTTAGCACAAAAATGTGCATGCAAGATTATAGAATGAGGGGTAAGTGTGGGGGAGAGGGGAAGGAAGGTGAAATATTAATACCCAAAGATTTCTTCCAGAGTTACCTTATTCGGACAAATGTAACATTAAGTCATTGCTAGATGTAAACTACTAGCACACCAGCCTGAGGCATTAGCAGTTAATCTCTAGGTAGAGGCCATGTCCATTCCTCCCTCCCCCCCCCCCCCCCCAATACATTTTATAAAAATTACTCCCACTGCTGATTCTTGTCCCATTCATGTGATAGTGAAAGTAATAGCCTTCACCTTGATCACCATTGTAACCTTGATCAAGAAAGCAAATGCCACCAACACTCTACTGAACCCCTTCACCATGCCCCAGAATTCCCCCCCCCCCCCCCCGACCTTCACAAAGTTACTAATATTCAGCCAGCTGGAGGAGTCAGTCTTATCTCCTATTGGACCCGTGTGCTGCAATGATGAGGCCTAGAACCTTGAGTAGGACCAGGGTATTTCTGGATACCAGATTTGGAGGAGATTAGGCTCTCTTCTCCATTTGGTTTGACATTAGATACCTTTGTGGAAGGTTGTTGGAGGGGCTGGGGGGGATGGGTAAGTGGCGTTCTGGAGAATTATAATTTTCCCCATCAGATGAGTATGGAGGTGAGGGGGAATTGGACTGGGGATTTCACTCTTTTGAGTTAGTAATATGTATAGTGAATGAATGTGATACTTGGTTTGCCTTTCATTGCACATTTTTCATAAGGCTCATGCATTAGACATATTGGCCAACATTCTGCATATATCCCCGGATTCTATATATGGCACCTAGATTCCGCTCGGAGATATGCATACAACTTAATTGGCATAACAAAGTAATCAGCGTTTTTATCAGCACAAGCAATAACGAGCACTAATTGGCAATAATTGCAATTTATATGTGGAAATTGCTAAGCGTATTCCATAAAGAACTGTGCCTAAATTGCAAAGCACGCAGTTCAAAATAAACACGTGTAGCTTAAAAGGGGTGTGTTTATGGACATTTCATGAGTCTTCCAAAATTTCCACACGTAATTACAGAATATGGATCAGTGCGCATAAATCTATGCGCACAGATTTACACCAGGTTTTTATTAGCATAAATGGACGCACATAGATTTAGGCACTACGATATTGACTAAGCGCATTCTATACACTGCACCTAAATCATATAGAATATGCTTAATTCCACACGGATGTTTAGGCGCCATATATAGAATTTGGTCCATGGCACCTGAAAAATCCACATAGAAATAAACCACGCATAGGCATGTTCTCTAAAGTATACCTAAATTATATAGAATCAGCTTAAATTTCCACGTGGTATATAGAATATGCCAAGCACCTCTCCATGTGACCAAATTTGGCCATGTCCACTTAGGTGACGTTTTACTTGGTGTAAATCCTGACACCTAAATTAGGTGCACAGCAGGTATAACTATAATAATACGCATAGTTTGTAGAAACGACTATGGCCTGTCCCTGGCCACATCCCCCTTTCAACTATGTGACTTAGAATTTAGGCTCACCACGTTACAGAATACGTTAGTGAGTTCTGCACGTAAATTCTAATTAATGCCAATTAGTGCTGATAATTGCTTCTTAACATCCAGTTATCGGCGCTGATTGGCTTGTTAATCAATTAGATTATGTGCATTGCTACGAGATCCGCTTGGATTTCCATGTGGAAATCTAAGTGCGATATATAGAATCCGGGGATTATCCCTCTCATTCTATTACTCTATAAACGATGCGCTGAACTCACTTAGTGCATAAATGAATGTGGGCATTCACAGGGGAGGTGCATAGGTGAACCAGGTGCAGGACAAACATTTATATATGTAATTTACAGAATACTGTAAGTTACTCCCTAAAGTATTGCATTTAGGGGACATATTTATGCCTGCTTTCAGCATAGCCTAAGTGAGCATGCAGATGCCTATCCAGCTCATTTTCGAAAGAGAAGGGCGCCCATCTTCCG
Source organism: Microcaecilia unicolor (assembly GCF_901765095.1). Taxonomy (NCBI): domain Eukaryota; kingdom Metazoa; phylum Chordata; class Amphibia; order Gymnophiona; family Siphonopidae; genus Microcaecilia; species Microcaecilia unicolor. The sequence goes on along the minus strand of NC_044037.1, from coordinate 84,739,964 downwards.
ACACAAATCGGGAGATGGGCGTCCTTCTCTCAGGGCCGGCCAAATCGGCATAATCGAAAGTTGATTTTCCCCGGCCTCAACTGCTTTCCGTTGCAGGGACGGCCAAAGTTCAAGGGGGCGTGTTGGCAGTGTACCGAAGGCGGGACGGGACGTGGTTAACAGATGGCTGTCCTTGGCCGATAATGGAAAAAAGAAGGGCAGCCCTGACGAGTATTTGGCCGACTTTACTTGGTCCTTTTTTGTTCACGACCAAGCCTTGAAAAGGTGCCCAAACTGACCAGATGACCATCGGAGGGAATCGGGGGTCACCTCCCCTTACTCCCCCAGTGGTCACCAATCCCCTCCCACCCAAAAAAAAATGTAAAAACATTTTTTTGCCAACCTCTATGCCAGCCCCAAATGTCATACCCAGCTCTATCATAGCACTATGCAGGTCCCTGGAGCAGTTTTTAGTGGGTACTGCAGTGCACTTCAGGTAGGCGGACCCAGGCCCCCCCCTACCTGTTACACTTGTGGTGGTAAATGGGAACCCTCCAAAACCCACCTGAAACCCACTGTACCCACATCTAGGTGCCCCCCGTTACCCTTTAAGGGCTATGGTAGTGTTGTACAGTTGTGGGTAGTGGGTTTTAGGGGGCTCAGCACACAAGGTAAGGGAGCTATGTACCTGGGAACAATTTATGAAGTTCACTGTAGTGCCCCCTAGGGTGCCCGGTTGGTGTCCTGGCATGTGAGGGGGACCAGTGCACTACAAATGCTGGCTCCTCCTATGACCAAATGGCTTGGATTTGGCCGGTTTTGAGATGGCCATCCTTAGTTTCCATTATCGGTGAAAACCAATGGCGGCCATCTCTAAGGTCGACCCAAATGTTGAAATTTGGCCGTCCCTGACCGTATTATCGAAACGAAAGATGGTCGCCCATCTTGTTTTGATAATACGGTCGAGGACGCCGCTTTACGGGGCCGTCCTTAGAGATGGGTGCCCTAATAGATGGGTGCCCCTGTTCGATTATGCCCCTCCACGTATGCTAGTATTTTATAATGGAATCTTGGCACCCAGATACCGTTATAGAATTAGAGCTCAGTGACTGGATTTGAGCACCTAACTTGCAGTGCCCAGTTATAGAATTGCCTCCTATTAGTTTACTACTATCTGTAATTGTGTTAGTAAAATCTCTATATGACTTCATGGGTGTGGGAAGACAATCAGAAGTACGATAAAGCTGACCATGGAGTCATACTGACAATCTTGTTCTAGAGCTGATTGTGATGTCATCTACTACAGCATCTAATTGGTCCCTCCATTTTGAGATCTCTAGCCCATGAAATGAATTCCAGTGATACTGCTGGTATGGTGTTTGGGGCAGTTGGAAGTCATTGTGGACTTTTCACCCTCCATCTTGTGAGGTAGCAGTCAGTAGTCAATAGAAAACAGGGGTCCAACAGTACAAGGAGCTTTGTGTCTGTTCTTTTTTTTTTTTTTGCCTCTATCTGACTAAAAGGGCTTATTGCAGTCAACCTGAATTAGAACGGCTGTAGCAATTAACCTCCTATTAATTACTTTACGTCATACCATAACAGAAACTTGTCCTGCTGCTAAAGTCAGGTTTATTTGCTATCTGTTGCTTTAATCATTCTTGCTTTCCTGACTCAGAGAGTGTTAGTGGGTGATGCCTTCACTGCCAGGATCAGTGTATGCGCTGTAAGAAGGTGGACAAAAATCAGATGTACTGGAAGCTCAGGGAAATAATAAGGCACTCATAAATTACTTTTGGAATTCAAATGCCTGGGGCCAATGGTCTGCTCTTGAGAGATCCAGTAACATACATATCGGTTTATCTGATTTCTTTTCTGGTTCAGAACAGACCCCTTTCTACTCCTGCTTCCCTTCTGCTTCTTCACAAACAAGAATCTTCTACACTTATCTCATTTTTTGAAGTTTATTTTGTCCTTCTTTACTAATGCCAGGGTCCAAACTCATACCATCAAACAACTGCACTTCTATCTTCAAAATTACTGGTGAAGTTGCCCTATACCAGCACCTCCTCAGCACTGTTCTGTAAGGGTACATGTAAGTTACAAGGTGTGTATCTGCAAAGGGGGTCATTTACATGGGCAGAGCATGGAAGGGGTATAGTTAGAGGCTGTAAGTTATATGTGCCCTTGGCACCATTTCGTTGCCCACAGTTATATCACGTTTATTTATTTGTTGGGATTTATTAACCAACTTTATGAAGAGATTCATCCAAGGCAGTGTACAGCAGGTACAGTTTAACATGAAACTTACAATTTTGTTAACAGCTTAGCAATAGTAAAATAACCAAGAATAAACATAAATACAATAAATGAGGTAAACTTGAAAACAGTACATTGAAACCTAATAATAGAACTACCGTGAGACAATATAAAAAACATACACATTTAACAACATTGGAGTTCAAATACCAGAGATATAATACAATGTTAGCATAATACTAATGATACGCCTAATAAGCATGCATTAGAACATTCAACTAACATAGACATAATGTTAAAGATTTTCTATAATGGCTTACCATATAGCTGAGGGTCCAAGAGCAGATATATGATGGGAACAAGTTGCGTGGTACAGAGTCAGTTGGGATAATTTGATGGTTAGCTGAACTCAAGGCAAGTTTATGGCTGGTGCATAAATGTTAGATGTGCCAATGCCAGGTTACGCTAATCTTCTATAATGGAAGCTGGGCACCCAGATGCTGTTATGAAATAGACTCTCACCATATGGCACTGGAGCACCTAAATGCCTCTTTTGTATGCAGAACCTATATCATTTGATGACCCCCCGTGTACATAACGAGGACCTACAACCTCTGACAGTCATGCCACTAGGACTGGGGTGGAATTGTGACAAAAAACTGGCCTGGGCATGAGGAGCCTGTCCTAGGCCCATCCTCTCTCTCTCCCGCCTTCTCCCCACCTAACCTTGATTTTGTAACATGTGCTGCTCCAGGCTCAGGCTGCTGGGCTGTAAGGTAATGGTGAAGATAGTCCCCTGTATGCAAGTTCCAAGTTGTGAAGGACTTATGATGGTTTCTTGGCAGACTATTAGAGGAGTGGTTTGCCATTGCTTTTCCCAGTCATCGTTATCCCCTCCCCCTCTAAAGCTGGGTACTCATTTAACAAAAGTGGATAGATGTCTGAGTTCGCCAGAGGCCAGCTACCTGACAGAAATCCCAGTGTCAATCACGGGCACAGACCCTTTGCATGCCCTATTTGCCCCCCCCCCCCCCTCACACAATCCCTGGCATATGATATCTTTATATTTTCCACAGGAGGAAATGCCTTTCTTTTTTGTTTCTTTAGTGTTGTACTACATGCAAGGACTGGCTTCTTGGGGTGTCTATTTAATTTCTATTTATAGAGTTTGTGGTCACTAATTCTATATTTGGCATTTGTGTTCTGAATGTGTGACCCCGTGGTATTCTGTCACCATGAAGTTTCTATGTAGCATTCTATAGCAATTTGGCGTGATCAATTTTTTCGTTAGATGTATTGATATTTTAGGGCCCCACAGTAATATTTAGGGCACTACCTTTTCATAGATAGGAATGGGATCCTTGTTTTGGAAGTTAGTGCTGGCATGGTAGATTTGCTGTAGATTCTGAGTAACTTTTTGTTTATAGATTTTTTTTAATTACTTTACAATATGTCTATTATTGAGACTACCAAACCAGGGGTGTAGCCAGACTACAGATTTTGGGTGGGCCTAGGCAAGAAGTGGGTGGGCACCAAGTGTTCTCCCCCCCCCCCTCACCCCCCAATCTCAGCAGGTGGGAAAACGCTTCTTTCCACCTTTTCAGTCTGCCGCAGGCATGTGCAGAAAAACAGAGCATGAGCAGGTGCCGGTATCATGGAGAGTACTGTTTTCATTACCATCAAGGGGAAGTCTTCAGCTGGCTGAGCTTGGGATCCCTACCAGCTACCACCAAATGTGTGCTACTGTTGGGTGGGCCTGAGCCCTAAGTTGGTGGGCCCTGGCCCACCCAGGCCCACCTGTGGCTAAGACACTGTACCAAACTTTCTTTGTATGGTGAGTTTTATGGGAAAATGTCCTTGCTCTGCTCTGCATCTATTGTTGCTGAAAGACCAGGAGGTTCTCTGTATGCGGAATGTATTTGACTTTCAATACCATATGTGTGTTGGAGGACAGTGGCTCAATGAGGGCTGAAGATGAGTGCAGTCTCTTGTACTTCCTTTTGCTCTCAATTGGCTACTGAAGCCTGCACTGCTACCCTCATTGAAGTAATTGGGAGTGAGGTAGAGGTAGAGCATGGGGTGGGATATGGACAAAGCATGGGTGCATTAGGTGCCTGTTTTTTTTTCTCTTTCAAAAAGTTGGCAACTCTAATGCCCACCCATCCAACCTGTTGACCCACCCAAAAATTGCCTATAGACTCTGACAGCATTTTGCTCTAGTTTTTTCAAGTAACCCTAGAGATCCTAGGTTGCTTTTTTGGTGAACTTTTGCTTCCTGCACGTGCTTGGAAATCAAGACCTTCTAGCACCAGAACCTTCCAGAGATTTGGAGAAATGAGAGTAAAGGAGGGGTTTGATTTTTGAGGGCTGTTCTTGGTGGCAGTAGTGAACTCCCCCCCCCCCCCCCCCCTCCAATAATTTAAGCTTATGTATTTTGCCTGCCAAAAATGTCTTTGGTCATCTCCTTCTCAAATTTTCCTGCTATGCCTGTACTGGTATTCTGAACTGCAAGAAACCAACACAGGCACTTTCTGAGACCCTAAACAGAACTGAAAAAGTTGCTGACTGGCACTGTGTGGTGGTATGAGGAACCATTGCACCCTAGAAGGATCCAGGGAAAGGAGAGGAAGATTGTTTGGAACCATATATACCATCCAGGCTACAACCCTGCAGTGGCGTAGCCACAGGTGGGCCTGTGTGGGCCGGGCCCATCCACTTAGGGCTCAGGCCCACCCAACAGCAGCACATATTTAGTGCTAGCTAGTGGGGATCCCAAGCTTTGCCAGCTGAAGACCTCCCCCTGATGGTGCTGAGAACACTGCTTTCCACTTCAGCAGTCTAAGCTTCCTAAGCTGCTGATACTGGCCTCATTGCATTGGGGGTGGGGGGGGGGGGGGGGTGGGAGGAGAACACTTGGTGCCCACCCACTTCTTGACTAGGCCCACCCAAAATCTGCTGTCCGGCTACGCCCCTGCAACCCTGTGTAAGCTAATCATCTTATCAGAGGGGGATTTTATCTATCTTTTAGCATGCCTTATGCAAGTTGCAGTACATACATGCCTGCCTGCTGTGAACTGTCATCAAGATGGCTGCTATTATTCCATCAAGGTACCAGTAATTGAATTTTAACATCTGTCAAATGGGAACATTAACGAACATCTTTAAAAGCATTTTCTATACTGAAGAAAAGAATCAGAGGACTGATGCATATAAGTTGGCCACCTGTATACGAACAGTTATGATAATGTTTGGTTTCATCAACTGGAAATAAAGTTTTAAGTTTGGTTCAAACTGACAACTGGTGTGGACTAATTTAAGTTTGGTGCTGTGCTTGCCCGGACTGACAGGATATTCCTAAACTCGGCTCTGGTCCCAACCAAATAAATTCTTTGTGTGCCCTTTCCTCCTACCATCCAGGGCAGTGACTAGGCAGCCACCTAGACTATTGCACCAAGCAAGGGGTTACACACACCCTAAAATTAGCACTAGGGTTTAAAAGGCTGCAGGGCACACTAATCCTCTGCTAATAAGGCTATATTAAAACTGAAGCAGGTGTATTAAATTTAAAGCAGATTTCTACGCTGAATAGGTAAAAGCCATGGCAATTAGTTCATTAGCAGTTATCACAGTAATTATGAAGACGTGGAAAATATATCATTAGCACATTACCCAGATAAATTTACTCTGACCTCTAGGCATGTCCTGCCTCTCACCTTCTCATCTTTTGCTGCAGGGGCCAGGGCTGGGAAATCAATGCTATGTGTCCCTGCTACTGGCTCCCCCCACCCCCTCTTTGGCATACTGTGCCTGAATGCCAGCATGCCATGAGTGACTGAGCCAGTATAGAGGGTCTTTTGCAGCCCTTCGTGTATCATGCATGTTTTTTTTTTTTGTTTCTGTTTCTGCTGCTTCCGTTGTGCCGGCATGAAGGTTTGAGGAAGGACTATTGTTTCACCAGTTGCAGTGTGGTAAAGAAAGAGATTTCCTGTTAAGCTCAAGCCCCAGGTAAAAGTGCCTGATGGCCCGGGTCAGAAGGTTGGATAGGGGAAAGGATCCTGGACATGGTTTCAGCATGCCCCTACTGCTGGTGCTTGTGAGAACATAAGATGATGGAGGGTGTGAGAGAGGGGACAGTGGATGCATTTGTGTGGGAAAGAGGGGAAGGAATGTTCCCGGGAGGCTGGGGGGAAAAGGAAAAGGAATTTTCCTTGGGGACTGGGAAAGGGGGGGGGGGTAGAGGGATGAGAGGAAATGCACCTTTGGGGCTGGGGGGGGGGGGGAGGAGAATGGATGACTATTGATTAGTTCCAGGGAATCTTCCTTCAGCTTTATTGGCTCTTCTCCTTGGAACGCACTGCCATCTCATCTTCGTCTTGAACCATCATTTGCCAAATTCAAAATCCTGCTCAAGACGCAGCTGTTTTCTGAGGCCTTCAGCTGAACTGTACCCCCTGAGATTCCTCCCTTGTGTATCTCTGCCCCCTTGATTTTATTGTATTGTAAACTGTGCAGTAGCCATACTTAGACCCATGGGGTATATCAAGAACTTGAGAATAAATAAATAAATAAATAAATGTTCCCTGGGGCCTGGGTGGGGAGGGGAAAAGAGAGGGGAAGGAATGCTTTTTGAGGGCATGGGGAGGGGGAGAAGGGGAATGTTTTGGGGCTAGGGGAGGGAGAAGAAAAAGAGGAATGTTATCGGGGACTGGCGGAGGGAAAGAATATTCCAGGGTGCTAAGGACATACGTAATGCAGAGATGCCTAGTTACCCAGCTCTAGGCTAGAGATTTTGGGATAGTTCTGCATTATGGGACTTGATTTCAATGGCCAGCATCAGGCACTAAAAATCCCACACTGCTTTGGGATATAAGTTCAAAACCAGGACTGGCCAAAAGTCTCTAGCCTGGAAATGGGTAACTTGTCATCTCTGGTAATGGCTTTAATTTAAAATGATGGCTTCCTACCAATATAGGGCCAGTCTTAACAATATGAACCCTGAGATCTGCTTGGCTCATACCATGACACTGACTCAGATGGTGGTGGAATAGGAAAAGTTTTCTTAAGACACCACAACCCCTTGAGCTGGCCCTGCTCTTTGGAAAGGAAGAATTGTGAAGTGGGGATGAAGCTGCAAGTTCCCAAATCTACTGACAAGAAAGAATCCCTCAGGTGGGGCATCCTGAGTTGGAGGAAAGGGAGAGGATCAGGGTTTAGAAAAGGTTTGGAGAAGCTCCTGGAGGAAAAGTCCATAGTCTGCTATTGAGATGGACATGGGGGAAGCCACTATTTGCCCTGAAATTGGTAGCATGGAATGTTGGTACTAATTGGGTTTCTGCCAGGAACTTGTGACCTGGATAGGCCATTGTTGGAGGCAGGATACTGGGCTAGATGAACCACTGGTCTGACTACAGATCTGACGTGCAAACATGCCATTATAGAATACTAGCTGAATGCCCAAATTTTAGGCGTCCAAGTTTTAGCGTCATTTATTGAATTGACCCCTTTCCATATACTGTTGATATCTGGGTATAAATTTAAATGTCATAGTTACATTTGAAATCAACATTGACCATGATGTTTCAATATCAATGAATGTCTTTCTATCAGAGACTTGGCCTAGACTTGGGCTTTTGTAGTGGGTCTGAGGGAAAAGTGATTGACACAGCCAGAGAAGGAATACAGCATCCCACAAAGTAGAGCCTTTGCAATTTGCTCTTGTCCCACTGAACCCTGCTCTAGTACTCGGGAGTCTGGAGCTTGTTCCTGCCCTACAATATAAGCCTGGTGTTCACTACCTCAGCCACACAGGCCACCACATGAAAACTCTGTGAAGGTGGCGTATTCTGCACTGCCCAATGGTGCAAAACTTCCCCTCCCCAGGAGTAACTCTGGTGTATGTCACAAGCTTTACCTATCCCATTAATGATCCCATCCCCTGTGCACTGTAGCATCCCTCTGACTCTGTCTGTGGTTCACTTGTCACACTGTTTTTGCAACCTTGAAATCAACAGATACGATCAACCTGCAAACTCTTTTCTGTAAAACCGCAGGAACTTTCTAAGTCACTAGAGACAATCTGACGGTGGCAGGTGTTCTTGTAACATGCTTGCCACGAAACAGTGGTTTTGTAGCTGAACAGCATGCTCTGCTATCCGACATGAAAACATTTTTTTCTATGATGCTACTTCTAGTAGAATAGTAGAGAATCCCTCCACCATGTAGCAATGCATTCCTTTTTTTAAAGTGTGCAGTGCCTGTTTTCCTTTAGTGCTTTCTCCTTCAGATGCACGTGGAGAAGCCGTTGAGTTGCGCATGTCTAGTGTTTGCATCGGATCCGCTCAGGCTCCCTCTCATGGCTTATTATTGGCTGCTGCAAGCCAGTCTCTAAAAATAGCATGACCCTACTGATCGCATTGCCAGATTGCCTTCAGAAAGCGTAGGCGGGCAACACACACACCACCAGGCCACATCCCTTCTAAGAATAAGATTCATTTCTGCCTTGTGCGATGCTGCCGCATCAAGGACCTCACTGTGCTTGCTTTTGTTTTATAAAGCTGCCCAACCCTGGGTGTTGTCTTTTGTGCCTCTCTGTGTTTAACACATAAACAAGGGACAGGTATTAAGTGCGGGGCTTTGGTGAACCCCAATTCTGAAGATCTTTATACCTGAAAACTTCCTCTAACAATTGTTCTTTAACACTGAAGGCTTTTTTAAAACATAGAAAAATAGAAAAATTAAGTAGTTAAAGGCCATATGACCTATCCAGTCTGCCCATCCATACCATATCTACTATTCCCTCCTCTCCCTTGGCGGTCCAATGCACTTGTTGCAAGCTTTCTTGAATTCAGATACAGTCTTTTTCTCCATTGGGAGGTTGTTCCATATATTCACCAGACCACCACCCTTTCCATAAAGATTTCCTCAGGTTACTCCTGAGTCTATCCCTTTTCATCTTCATCCTATGCCCCCTTATTCCAGAGCGTCCTTTCAGTTGAAAGAGACCCACCTTCTGTGCATTTATACCACGGAGGTATTTAAACATCTCTATCATATCTCTCCACTCCTGCCTTTCTTCCAAAGTATTCATATTTAGATCTTTTATTATTTTCATTTCCAAAGACCTGGAGGATAAAAGTCTAAATTCTGATGTTTAGATGTTTCTAACCACCTCCCCCCCACCACATCTGATCCTCAAGTGAATCTTTCTCAGATGATTACAGAGCGATATAGGAAACTGATCACATCTCCAAATGTGTTATCTCAGGTGCCCATTACAGTGCCATTCCCAGTGGTGATTTTCTGTCAAGTCATTCCAGGTTGCTGACCTGAAACTTTCCCCATTAATCCAAAACTTTTTGGAACTTGCTGCCTTTTCCCTGCTACGGCTGGATTGGAAGGTGGACACCATCAAATTGACCTTGACTTGGCATCATTTTTATTTTTCAAATTATCACTGTCTGTGACAATGAGGTCCTTTCTGGTTATTGACTACATTTGCACTGGAGGAGCAGCTCTCTTTTAGTCTAAAGGATTTTGTACAGAGGAAAATACCAGCTGGAGAGCCAGCGTCGAAAAACATTCCTGCTTGACCAACAGGAGATGATCCGAGCCGACACAGAGTCATGATATCTCACATCCCATCTAGTGCCACAGCCAGTCTCTGTTCTTTTATCCAATGCTTTTTTGTATGAAAAAAGGTATTGGTGCTCATACAGGGCCAACCTTATGGGTGGAGTCACTATCAGGCTTATTTTCGAAAGAGAAGGATGCCCATTTTTCCGGAAGATGGGCGTCCTTCTCCCAGGGTCGCCCAAATCGACATAATCGAAAGCTGATTTTGGGCATCCCCAACTGCTTTCCATCCCAGGAATGACCAAAGTTCCCGGAGGTGTGTCCGAGGTGTAGCAAAGGCGGGACTTGGGCGTGCCTAATACATGGGCGTCCTCAACCCATAATCGAAAAAAAGGGCGTCCCTGACGAGCACTTGGACGACTTTACTTGGTCCTTTTTTTGTTACGACCAAGCCACAAAAAAGTGCCTGAACTGACCAGATGACCACCAGAGGGAATCGGGGATGACCTCCCCTTACTCCCCCAGTGGTCACTAAACCCCTCCCACCCTAAAAACAAATAGTTTAAAAATATTTTGTGCCAGCCTCAAATGTCATACTCAGGTCCATCGCAGCAGTATGCAGGTCCCTAGAGCAGTTTTAGTGGGTGCAGAGCACTTCAGGCAGGCGGACCCAGGCTTCCCCCCCCCCCCCACCTGTTACACATGTGGTGGTAAATGTGAGCCCTCCAAAACCCACTAGAAACCCACTGTACCCACATCTAGGTGCCCCCTTCACCCGTAAGCAGTGGTGTGCTGGAGCCGGCTCGCACCGGCTCACAAGAGCCGCTTGTTAAATTTACTGGCATCTTGCGAGCCGGTTGTTGGCCAGTGCGAGCCGGCTCACCTCTGCTCCCCCGCTGCCCCGGTCGTCCATCATCCGTCTTCCCTCTGCTCGCCGACAGACCTGGATTCCTTCCTGCGCCGCTGTTTGCCTTTAAAAATTATATTTTCTTTCGAGGCGTGCCAGCGTTGAAGGGAAGGCAGCAGGCTCAGCTCGGTTTCAGCCTTCCGTTCCCTTCCCTTGCATCATGGCTCCGCCCTCACGCAAACAGGAAATACGTCAGAAGAGGGCGGAGCCATGATGCGAGGGAAGGGAACGGAAGGCTGAAACCGAGCTGAGCCTGCTGCCTTCCCTTCAATGCCGGCGCGCCTCGAAGGACAATAAAATTTTTAAAGGCAAGCAGTGGCGCAGGAAGGAAACCAGGTCTGTCGGAAGAAGGCAGATGGAGGGGAGGAGGGGAGGGTTGCTGGACATGGGTGGATGGAGGGGAGAGGAGGGTTGCTGGACATGGGTGGATGCAGTGGAGGGGGGAGAGGAGGGTCACTGGACATGGGTGGATGGAGCATGGAGGGCAGGGAGGAGAGGAGAGTTGCTGGACATGGTGGATGGAGGGCAGGGGGAGAGGAGGGTTGCTGGACATGGGTGGATGCAGGGCAGGGGGGAGAGGAGGGTCGCTGGACATGGGTGGATGGAGCATGGAGGGTAGGGAGGAGAGGAGGGTTGCTGGACATGGGTGGATGCAGGGCAGGGGGAGAGGAGGGTTGCTGGACATGGGTGGATGCAGGACAGGGGGGAGAGGAGGGTCACTGGACATGGGTGGATGGAGGGGAGAGGAGGGTTGCTGGACATGGGTGGATGCAGTGGAGGGGGGAGAGGAGGGTCGCTGGCCATGGGTGGATGGAGCATGGAGGGCAGGGTGGAGACAAGGGTTGCTGGGCATGGGTGGATCATGGAGGGGATGGCAGGGGGAGAGGAGGGTTGCTGGACATGGGTGGATAGAGGGCAGGGGAGGGGAGGGTTGCTGGACATGGGTGGATGGAGGGGAGAGGAGGGCTGCTGGACATGGGTGGATGCAGTGGAGGGGGGAGAGGAGGGTCACTGGACATGGGTGGATGGAGCATGGAGGGCAGGGAGGAGAGGAGGGTTGCTGGACATGGTGGATGGAGGGCAGGGGAGAAGAGGGTTGCTGGGCATGGGTGGATGGAGGGCAGGGAGAGGAGAGGAGGGTTGCTGGACATGGGTGGATGCAGGGCAGGGAGAGAGAAGGGTTGCTGGACATGGGTGGATGCATGGCAGGGGAGAGAGGAGGGTCGCTGGACATGGGTGGATGGAGGGAAGGGGGAGAGGAGGGTTGCTGGACATGGGTGGATGGAGGGGAGAGGAGGGTTGCTGGACATGGGTGCACGGAGAGCAGGGGAGAGTAGGGTTGCTGCTGGACATGGGTGCATGGAGGGCAGGGCAGGGGGGAGAGGAGGGTTGCTGAACATGGATGGAGGAGAGAGAAGGGAGAGAGAAGAAATGCTGGACATGGATGGAAGGGAGGGAAGAGTGAGGAATGAGATGAGAAGAGGGAAAAGGAAGCGAGGAGAATAACTGCACATGGATGGAGAAAATAGGCTGAGGCTGGATCCACTGGACAGTCAAGTCTGCGAAGGACCCAGCTTTTACTTACAGATGTAGGGCAAGAAATGAAGAAGAAAAGCGGAAAGTAAAGAAATAAATGGAAAGGAAGCCCTGGAAATGGAGTTAAGAGGACAGATAGCAGCAGAATCGGATACCGGGCTGGCATGATCAGAAAAACAAAGTCACCAGACAACAAAGGTAGAAAAGATCATTTTATTTTCATTATAGTGTTTGGAACATGTCCACTTTGAGAATCAGGTGCTCAACATTAAAAGTTTATTTTTATTTACTTATTTATGGCATTTTATCCCACATTAAACATGAATTAGATTGCCCCCCCAGGCTCTCTCCCCGGCTATAACCTGCTCTGCAGTTTGGGGGGGGGGGCGTAGAGGTGGATGAGGGGCGCAGAGGTGGATGGGGGGGGGGGGGGGGGGGGGGGGGGCGTAGAGGTGGACCAGGGAGAGAGCCTGTTGTTAAACATTTACCAGCACACCACTGCCTGTAAGGGCTATGTCAGTGGTGTACAGTTGTGGGTAGTGGGTTTGGGGGGGGGGGGTTGAGGGGCTCAGCACACAAGGTAAGGGAGCTATGTACCTGGAAGCAATTTCTAAAGTCTACTGCAGTGCCCCCTAGCATGCCCGGTTGGTGTCCTGGCATGTGAGGGAGACCAGTGCACTACGAATGCTGGCTCCTCCCACGACCAAAGGGCTTGCATTTGGTCATTTCTGAAATGGGCGTCCTTAGTTTCCATTATCACCGAAAATCAGAAACAACAAAGTCAGGGACACCCAAATCTTGACATTTAGGTTGTCCTTAGAGATGGTCGTCCTTGACCATCTCTAAGGACAACCTAAATGTCAAGATTTGGGTGTCCCTGACCGTATTATCAAAACGAAAGATGGACGCCCATCTTGTTTCGATAATACGGGTTTCCCCACCCCTTCACCGGGATGTCCTACGAGGACGTCCTCAGGAAAACTTGGGCACCCCTTTCCATTATGCCCCTCCAAATATGGCTCCACCCCTACAGTAGCCACACCCATTTTACCAGCTATGGAGCATATAAAAAGGCATCATTGAAAATAGTAGACAAGTTCCTAGGTTCTTGTCTACTAATAAAATATGTAGACAAAAAAATCAGCTGAAAACCCCAAAAACCAGACTCTGGCATACAGGGTAACACCAGAAAAACAAAAATATTTTCCCCTTGCATTGCTTTAAAGATAGCAGATGTAAATTTCAAAAACTGACATATTCCATTGACTAGATTACATATTAATAAATACAAATAAAACAAAAAATTAACACAGCTACCACACTACTTTATCTTAAACTAAAAATAAAATTCTTTTTTCTACCTTTGTTGTCTGGCCATGTACTTTTTTTTCAATTGTGTTGGTCCCAGTCTCTGGTTTCTACTTTCGTCGTCTTCTCTTAACTCTATTGCCTGGATTTCCTGTTTATCGTTTTTCTCTCTCTTCCTTTTCCTTTCAGTTTTCTTCAATTTATTTTCTGCCTCTGCCCACATTTCTTTCTTACTATCCAATCTTAAATTTTCCCTTTTTGACTGTGTCTACCTACAGCTTGCCCCTCTTTCCTCCCCACTTCGATTGTCTGCCCCTCTCTTTCCCCCCACTTCCATCCAGCATTTCCCCCTCTCTCCTCCCCACTTCTATCATCTGCCCTCTTGGCTACAGTGTTTTTCCCCTTTCTCCCTCCTAGGTCCAGTGTCTTCTCCCTTCCTCTCCTCCCCTCCAGTCTCTGTCTCTCTCACCCTCTCCCTCCCTTCTACTCCTCCCACTGGTCCAGCATCTATCCCTATTCCTCTACCTCTCCCTCTAATACCTGGGGTCCAGCACCTCTTCCTGTCTATCTGTCCCCCTCCCTCCAAGATCCAGTAGAAGAGCACCTCCATATCTCTATCCCTGGGTCCAGCACTTGTGTTTCCCACTCCATCTATTTTTTTTTTCATATCAAGCATTTTGTTTGGATAAGGCTATCAAGGATATCTTGATTTCTGAAATCTCTTATAATGAATTCCGCAAACAGATTAAAACTTTGTGCTAAATATCGTTAAATAGAATATGTAGCTCAGGGATGTTGTGTTTTTGTTAGGTTATGTTTTGTTATTCCTGGAAATGTCCAGTCTTCTTTAATGTGTGATCCTCATTGAACCAAAAGGTATATGGCAGAATATAAATTTATTGTTAATATTAATTTGGCAGCTCAATCACTTGTCTCCTTTCCTTCCCCTCCTCCCTTCCTGGTTCCAGCATCCCTCCCCTTTCTCCTTCCACCGTCTCCCAATTCCAGTGTCTGTCCCCTTTCCTTCCCCCACTTTCTGGTTCCAGTGCTCCTCACTTCTCTCCTTCCACCCACTCCTGATTCCAGAGTCCCTTCCCTCTCTCCTTCCACCCTCTCCTATCTCTCCTCTTTCCTTTCTCCTCCCCCACTTCCTGGTTCCAGTGTCCCTCCACTCTCTCCTTCCACCTTCTCTTGGTTCCAGCGTCTCACCTCTTTCTCCCCCCCTTCCTGGTTCCAGTGTCTGATCCTCTCCCTCCCTCCCTCCCCCCAGTCCCTCTGACTTTTCCCCTTTGCCGCCAGTAGCGGCACTGCATCAATTAAATCAGCCTACTTGGGGGCTTCAGGCCTTCCCTGTGACACGTCCTGCCCTCAAGGAAGCAGAAAGTTGCATCAGTGAGGACTGGACACATCATACAGAAGGCCCAATGTTCCAAGGCAGGCTGATTTAACTGATGCAGTGCTGCAACAGGCGGCAAAGAGAAAAAAGTCAGAAGGACTGCAGGGAGGGAGGGAAAGGACCAGACGTTGGAACTGGAAAGGCGTGTGGGGAGGGGGGGGAAGGGAGAGAGTTTGTAACCAGGATGGAGTGGAGAAAGAGGGACTGGACCCAGGGAGAGTGATGCAGGCAGGTGGGAGATGGGGGGAAGAGCAGATAAAGGAAAAAAAGATGCCGGTAGACTGTACTCGCACGTACCGGCACAAAAAAAAGCCCTGCTTTTATTCCAATATAAAATCTCTACTGCCATCTAAATAAGCATCATGCCCACCCCTCTTCTCTTCTGCTGATCTGCTGTTAGTAAGCTGTAACCTGTCGTTACAGTTGTTTGTAGTACCTGAAGATTGGAGGGTGGTCAATGTGAAGCCAATTTTTAAAAAGGGTTCCAGGGGTGATCCAGGAAAGTACAGACCAGTAAGCCTGACATCAGTGTTGGGTTAAATAGTGGGAACTATTATAAAGAATAAAAATACAGAACACATAAATACACATGGTTAAATGGGACAGAGTCAGCATTGTTTCAGCCAAGGGAGGTCTTGCCTCACCAATTTGCTTTATTTCTTTGAAGGCAAGAGTAAACATGTGGATAAAGGTGAGCCGGTTGATGTAGTTGGAAAATGAGGGGTACAAATGCAGTAAATAAATAAATAGTGTATCTAGCTTTTCAGAATGCTTTTGACAAATTTCTTATGAGAGACTCCTGAGAAATTAGAGTCATGAGATAGGAGGCAATGTTCTGTTGTGGATTAGGAATTGGTTACTGGACAGAAAACAGAGGGTAGAGTTAAATGGCCATTTCTCTCAATGGAGGAGGGTGAATAGTGGAGTACCGCAAGGATCTGTACTGGAATCGGTGCTATTTAACATATTTATAAATGATCTTGAAATCGGAATGACAAGTGAGGTGATTACATTTGCAGATAACACAAAACTATTCAAGGTTGTTAAAACACATGCAAACTGTGAAAAATTGCAGGAAGACCTTAGTAAATTGGAAGACTGGGCATCCAAATGGCAGATG
This sequence comes from Microcaecilia unicolor, assembly GCF_901765095.1. Lineage (NCBI taxonomy): Eukaryota > Metazoa > Chordata > Amphibia > Gymnophiona > Siphonopidae > Microcaecilia > Microcaecilia unicolor. The sequence continues at coordinate 84,723,890 of NC_044037.1, read as the reverse complement.
AATTTTAATGTGGATAAAAGCAAAGTGATGCATATTGGGAAAAATTATCTGAATCATAGTTACCTGATGCTAGGGTCTACCTTGGGGGTCAGCAGCACCCATAAAAAAGATTTAGGTGTTGTAGACAATACGCTGAAATCTTCTGCCCAGTGTGCGGTGGAAACCAAAAAAGCAAACAGGATGCTAGGAATTATTAGGAAAGGGATGATAAATAAGACTATAATGCCTCTGTATCGCTCCCTGGTGCGACCTCACTTTAAGTATTGTGTTCTGTTGTGGTCGCCATATCTCAAAAAAGATACAGTGGAATTAGAAAAGGTTCAAAGTAGAGAGACCAAAATGATAAAGGGGATGGAACTCCTCTTATATGATAAAAGGCTAAAGAGGTTAGGGTTCTTCATCCAGGAAAAGAGATGGCTGAGGGAAGATATGATTGAGGTCTACAAAATCTTGAGTGGTGTAGAACAAGTAGAACTGAATCAATTTTTTACTCTTTCAAAAAAGTACAAAGACTAGGGGACACTCAATGAAGTTACATGGAAATACTTTTAAAACAAATAGGAGGAAATATTTTTTTCACTCAATGAATAGTTAACCTCTGGAACTTTTTGCCAGAGGATATAGTAACAGCAGTTAGAGTATCTGGATTTAAAAAAGGTTTGAACAAATTCCTGAAGGAAAAGTCCATTGTCTGTTATTGAAACAGACATGGGGAACCACTGTTTGCCCTGGGTTTGGTAGCATGGAATGTTTCTACTATTAAGGTTTCTGCCACGTGCTTGTGACCTGGATAGGCCACTGTTGGAAGCAGGATACTGGACTAGATGGACCATCGGTCTGATCCAGTATGGCTATTCTTATGCTCTTATGTCCCTCTGTTCCTTAATCTCATCCTGTATAATATGCACATATTCACCAGGTACCTAACACTTCAACTCTCGGTGACCATTTTGAATCGGCGCCGAGATCAGCAACAGGAAGGATGCATGCAGGGCAGCACTCCGGGCAGGAAAGAGTGGACTTTTTCCTGCCCCGAAGGCGGAAGAGGTCACTAGAGCCCTGCCCTGAAGGCGGAAGAGGTCACTAGACCACCAGGACAGTAGTAAGTAAGGGGAGGGGAGGCTAGCAATCTGCCCGTTTGTCCAGATTTCTGGACAAACGGGTAGGCTGGCTTGTCCAGACATGTCCTCAAAAAGAGGGCATGTCCAGGTAAATCCGTTCATATGGTAACCCTAACATGGGGCAAAATGTTAGACAGGCCATAGCTCCAGTGAGTGACCCATCTCATTCAGCTGCCAGCCAATTTACTAGCTCCTGGCACTTGTGTTATGCAGTGAATGCTTCCCCTTTAGGAACTGAATTGAGGCCACCATTCATCAACCCACTGCAAAAAATGTAATAAACTTTCTCTAGTAGCAAGAGATAAGGATTCCAGTTTAAAAAAAAGGTACCAAAGGTTCTAGGGATGTGACAGCTGGGCCCTCTTATCAGCTAATTTGTACAGTTGCTATTTCTGAGCTAGATGATTCCTGATACGTGTACAGTTTCTCACATAATTACTGCCAGCATGTGGGCAGGAATCTAGTCGGTGCTTTTGCTCTGATCTGTTAGGCCATACAGCCCCCACTGGCATCTCCATTTGCAGTGCTTTAGGTTTTCAGGCCTCTTGCTCAGCCTTCATTTCGGGGTTGAGGGTTGCTCAGTCAAAACACAGCAGACTCCCACAGAAATAGGTTAATCAATTGGTCTGTTCATACATGATGTCCCAGCCTTTTGTAAACCACTATCACTGAGTCATTCATAAAAGACGTAGTGACAGTTTGGTTGGTGTGATATTATCAGAGAAATGCTAAAAATAGCACAGGAAGAAACGGTTTGCATCTGAGAACGCTTGCTGTTGAGTGTCCCCATGGAGAACACCTACTATTTACAACAAATTAAACCCTGTAGAGAACTCGCAGCTGATAAACACTATAGGCTACATTTTCAGAGGCCTATTCTGGATGCACACAGGTAATGACAAAGGAATTAAGCAGGTAGCATGGCTGACTTTGTACAAGTGGATTTTCAGTATTTTCATAGAAGACTAGATTCTGTTAATAGTGCCCAAAGAGAGATGCCAAAATGAAACATGCTAAGTGCGAATTCTATAATGGAAGTTCTGAGTGGAACTGTCTTTACAGAATACTAGTTTAAGTCATTTTCGTACCTAAATTTAGATGCAACCATTTACGCCTGCCAAAGGCTGGTGTAAATGTTCACACCTAAGTACTGTTAGGTACAGAAACTCCGCGCCTAAATCGTGGGAACGCCCTTGACCCGCCCATGTGCTTCTCTTGGCCACGTCTCCTTTGATGCATAGGAGGGGGGTGGGGTGAGGCAATTTAAATCAACAGTACCTAGCAAGAAGTTAAAAAAAATAATAATTCAGGTAGTAATTAGTGAAAACTTCAAAGATTCTGCATTTTCTTGTTATTTTTAGTGTTTAAAGTGTATGAAAATATCTTTTGTTCAGGGATGTGAAGAATAAGTAAATTGGAGCTTTGCTGTACTAATACTCATCAGAAGCCCAAGCAGAAAACAGTGGACAGGGATATGACAGGCCTTCAGAGTGATCATGTGCTGAGGTCTGGCATGTCATTGTTTTAACTACTGGCTTGTCTACTCATTCCCACTGTTCCACCAGCTGCTGATTGGGAGGGGGGGAATTTAATGCTTGCCCATACTGCCCACTATTTTGCCACCCCTCCCAAATCTCAATGCTATAGGCAACTGCCTAGTTAGCCCAGTGGAAGCACCAGCCCTGCCCATTCTAATCCACAATATTCAGAGTTGCCAGCTTTGCCAAGTCTTTTCAGAGAGGTTAACCAAGTTCAAGTTTTGCCCCGTTGCATGCACGGGCATGCAATCTTACTGTCCTTAGAGAATCAGCAATACCACTTAATGCATGTATGAGGGTTTCTTTGGGAAGAACTGGGTGAGTTGGCAACCCGAGTTATACTAAGCCTGAGCTGAAGCTACATGTGTGAAAGCTATGAAAAATCCCTGTGATTGCACGTAAAAATAAAATATCAGTCACAATTCTAACTACTCTATTAAAGGGATAGGTTATAGTAACATAGTAAGTGATGGCAGATAAAGACCTGAATGGTCCATCCAGTCTGCTCAACTGTCACACTAATTATCAATTCATGATTAAATCAACAATGAATGTGATGTCAAACACTTGATCGTGGTCTTTGTTTGGTGTTTCTGGGACATAGACCATAGAAGTCCGCCTGGCTCTGTCCTTACGCTCCAGCTACTGGAGTTGCTGTTGAAGCCCACTCCAGTCTGTCTTGTCATTTGTGGGACACAGATCGTAAAAGCCTGCCTAGCACTGTCCTCAGGTGCCATCCACTGAAGTTGCTGCCGAAACTCTTTTCAGCCTATCCTAAACCGGACTGCCATATACTGGACACAGACTGTACAAGTCTGTCCAGCATTGACCCTAGTTCATCACAGCCAGCGTCACCATCTAAGCTTCACTCAACACATCCACACGCATGCAGCCATTTAAGTTTAGGGATTTTTTTAATACCATCCATTTTCTAATTAGAGATCCTCTGTGTTTATCCGATGCCATTTTGAATTCTATCACTGTTTTTGTCTCTACCACCTCTCTTGGTAGGGCATTCCAGGCTTCGACCATCCTCTCTATGAAAAAGAATTTCCTGACATTACTCCTATGTCTATCACCCCACAACCTTAATTCATGTCCTCTAGTTTTACCATTTCCCCTTCTCTGGAAATGATTTGTTTCTATATTAATACTTTTCAAGTACTTAAACGTCTGCATCATATCTTCCCTGTCCCCTTCTTTCCTCAGTGGTTCCCAAACCTGATCCTGGAGGCACCCCAGCCAGTCAGGTTTTCAGGATACCCACAATGAATATTCATGAGATAGATTTGCATGCAGTGGAGGCAGTGTATGCAAATCTCTCTCATGAATATTCATTGTAGGTATCTGAAAACCTGAATGGCTGGGTTGTCTCCAGGACCAGGTTTGGGAACCACTGTCTAGGGTATATATATTCAGGTTTTCCAGTCTCTTCTCATATGTCTTTTATCGCAAACCCCATACCATTTTTATCACCTACTCTGAACCGCGTCTAGTCTTTTTACATCCTTTGCAAGATATGGCCTCCAAATCTGAATACAATACTCCAGGTAGGGCCTCACCAACGACTTATGCAGGGTTATGATAGCATCATTCAACGATGCCAAGTAGGCTGGTGTAATAAAATTCCTCCAGTGATGAGAGAGAGCAATTACAGAAGAGTAAAGGTTACTGGCCTGATATTCAAAATGTTTTAAATGGCCAGGAGAGGTTCCTATCTAACCATTTAAATCACCTGTCCAGGGCTAACCTGGCATTTTCAGCAGCACGTAGGTAATGCCATTAAAAATGCATGGTTAGTGTCCTTGCAGAAACTGGCTGTTTTAGGGGTGTTCTGGGGTTGGAGTTGGCACTTAAGTCTGTTAAGTGCTGAGATTCAGCACTTAGGGGCCTTTTTACGAAGCAGCAGTAAGCCCACTGTGGGATTACCATGCGTCAATCCGGACCTACCGCCGGGCTACCACAGGCCCTCTTGCGCAGGCTCTCTTTTACCGCAGCTTAGTAAAAGGGCCTCTTAACAAGCTACGATAACCACATAAATCGGACCTCATAAAAAGCAGTCCTTTCTTTATGGGGTTCTTCATAGCTGGTCAAATGCTGAATATCGCACTTAACCATCTATGTTTTTGCTGGTTCTGTATACCCGAAAATTTAATGCCAGAGCCAGGACATGGCCTAGCACTGAATTTCTGGGTATAACACTGGTGACAGTGGCAAAATGCTGCTGGTTGAATATTGGGCCCAGAAAACAACATGGCAAATGACCTGCAAACTTCAACGTGGAAACAAACAAACAAAGCAGATCAGTAGTAGGTATGAATAAATCTTTATTGTAGGGTTTCAACCTAATAAAACATCCGACACAGGCCGTGTTTCGCCAAAGGGGCTGCGGCAGGGGCTATGCTATGATCTTCATCACCAAAAGGTTAAATGGTGTATACACTAGCTTCCACTATACATAGTTGATGGCCAAAATGATAGCACAATATTGGTGTTTTACATGCTACTCAACAATTGTTTCTTTCACCAACGGTCTTTCTAAAGACCAGCTCATGTTCTTTTCACAAGATGTATCATCAACGATAAATGTGATTATCAAGTATATGCATCAAGACTCCTGAAGCAGGCACGCATGTGCCGAAACATGATACCACATTGAGTCAGCTTAAATAAACATCTATAATTCCATTTCGGCATCCCGAGTGTTTTTGAAGAGACTGATCTAGTTCCCATGCCTTGTTTTTTGGTTCTGTCCACCCTGTGAGACCTAAGTGGTTTTTTCACTTTTTGTGGTCTTTTTGCAAATGATTACGGCACCATAACAGGTTAAAAAAAAAAAAAACAGCACAGTTTTTTTTTCTCAGAACGCTCTCCAGAAGATAGCAACATGCTACCACACATTTCAGTATCCACAGACTTCACTATGGTACCATAGTCATTTGGCCATCAACTGTGTATGATGGAAACTAGTTTATACACCATTTAATCTTTTGGTGATGAAAATCACAGCACAGCCCCTGACATAGCCCCTTTGGGCAAAACATGGCCTGTGTCGGACGTTTTATTAGGTTGAAACCCTACAATAAAGATTTATTCGTACTTTCTACTGATCTGCTTTGAATATTGGGCCCTACAGACCTACAACAGCTTGACAAATAGGAATGTCTAGTTTGAGCTGACTGGAAAAGCTGTTACCTTATCTAGACCAAATGGCCATGAGAACATCCGAGTTGTGCTCACCTTACAGTTCATTGTAGGTCACCAGAAGGAGAGGCATGCCAACTTTTCTTTTTGCATTTCACACCCAATATTTGTGTATTTAGATTTTGCTCACACCTTTTTCAGCAGTAGCTCAAGGTGAGTTACATTCAGGTACACTGGGTATTTTCCTGTCCCTGGAGGGCTCACAATCTAAGTTTGCACCTGAGATAACGGAGGCTTAAGTGATTTGCCCAAGATCACAAGGAGCAGCAGTGAGATTTGACTCAGCCACTTCTGGATGTCAAGACTGGTGCTCTAACCTCTAGGCCACTCCTCCATTCAGAATACTTAGATTCAATTTACTTCTCACACATACACAATCTCTATCTTCCCTCCAGAAGACTCATAATAGGATTTCAAAAATTGTCTAAAGATTTCAGTGCTTTAAGATTTAAACAAAAAAAAGGTGGAAAGGAGATTTTAACTCCACAATAAACAGATAATGCAGTGGCCAGGAAAACTGCTGAGTGCTAAGTCTGACATGTTTTCCATTTGCAGTTTTTAACACAGTGAAGAGATTTCATGCAGAAAGAGTCAATTTATTTATTTCCATATTTGCTCAACCGTCTAACATTTTCTAGGTGGTTAACAAGCAATGCAGCAAAGACAGCATAACCCAGCAGGGCCCCTCTACCAAGAGAGAATGAAAATGGCTGTATTGCACATCAGGCAATCATGGAAGACCCTGTGCATTGTGCTTCAGTCATTAAAAATAATAACAACATCATCGAATATGATAAGGTGTATAAAGGTGAACTCCTAATATAAATGTTCCAGTCAATGTTCAGCCAGTGGCGGTCAGTGATTTTTTAAATGATGACCATTGTTGGCTACTGGGCCATGTCTGGGCGCTGGCATTGAATATCCGGGTCTCATCGGACTTTTCCTAGCTGCCAGAACTTCAGCCGATACTGAGCCAGGACCCACGTAAGCAGTGTGTTTTTTCTAGCAAAAAAGGTGTCGATACTCAAATGCCAGGCCACCCTTCAAGGGTGGGGGTGATCACTGAGGGACCCACCCCACAATAGCCAGGCCCCCTGCAACCAGTCACAGAATCTATGACAAGGCAGAATTGGTGTGTAGAGCCTGAGCTCATTCTTTAAAACTTGGGGACCATGGGTCAATTTTAGCAGACAATGGAAAAGGTGCCGGTACTCATACCCCCAAGTACCCCCTCAAAAAAAGCCCTGCACGTAAGATTAAAAAATTCAATATCAGCCAGGACTCGCATAAGTGGAGTCTACAGTTCCTCTCTCCTGTCCCCATGAACAAAGTTCAATCCCCTCCCACCCTCCCCCAAACAAAGCCTGATTCCCCTCTCCCTGTTGCTTCCTGAACAAAGTCTGAGCCCACTTCCTGGCCCTCCCCCCAAAGTCACAGCAGTTATTCCCTAGGCTTACCTTAACAGGCCTGGCGGTGGTGATTGGGGCAGGAGCACATCCCACTCGCTCCTGCCCCTTGTGGCTCCTATTGAAAATGGTCACTGTGAGTTTTAACGTAGTCTCATGGTACTATCGCTAGAGGCTGGCCAGGGCAGGAGCAAACCCCACTTGCTCCTGCCCCTTATAGCTCCTGTTGAAAAAGGCCATCATAACTTCTAGCATAGTTTCACAGTACTACCACTAGAGGTTTATCTCAAGTGGTAGTACTGTGAGATTAGTGCTAATAGTGATAGTACCATGAGGTTGTGTTGACCATTTTCATCAGGAGCCCTGAGTAGACAGGAGTGAGTGGGGTTTGCTCCTGCCTGAGCATTGCTAGACCACCAGGCCAGGAGGGATTGGCCTTTGTTAGAAGGAGCAGGACGGAGGGGGATTGAAGCATTTTGGAGGTGGGAGGGAGGGGGTTTGAATATTTTGGGGGGAGGAGCAGGAGGGAGGATGGAGCAACTTCAGGCCACAACCTGGAACGTATGAGGGTGCTAGCTGATACTCAGTGCCAGCACTTGCATAGCTAACTGGGAAGTTAGGACTGCTATTTATGTGGTCCAACATGCGGGCACCAGCACTGAATGTTGCCGACATCTACATAACTCCTGGCTCCTCTGTAACTCCACCCCTCTAACACCTTGCTGCTGCCCATGTGCAGCATAGCCGGTTAATGCCGATATCCAGCAACACTCAGTAGCTGGGCACATGCGATTTAAATGGGCATTTCTTATGTTCTTACATTTTTGGTGCAAACACTGTTTTCCATGTTTGTAAAGAGCTGGCACAGAATGTTATACAGGAGGAATTAGGGAAGCTGTACATGCTGCAAGTCAGAAAAGAGAACAAAAATAGGCTCATGCTTATTCTACACTTTCTCCTTCCCTTACTCTCTCAAAGCCCCCCACATCAATGCAAGGAGGACCAAGATTTCACATAGTACACATCTCTGAAAGCTACATCTCCAAGAAGGTTTTGAAGGATTTTACAGTATAACATCACTGTAAATACGAGTATATGAATAACTGTGTGGAATGAAGATTGAATGTAGCCTTAAGCTCTTCAAAGGAAAGTAATTAAACTCTGGAATTTGTTGCTAGAGAATGTGATAAAAGCACTTAGCTTGCAGGGTTTTAAAAAGGTTTGGAAAGCTTCCTTATAGAAAAGTCCATAAGCCATTATTAAGATGGACCTAGGGAAAATCCACTGTTTATTTCTAGCAACATAAAATGTATTGTACTGTTTTGGGATCTTGCCAGGTACTTGTAACCTGGATTGGCCATTGTTGAAAACAGGATACTGGGCTTGATGGACCTTCGGTCTGTCCCAGTATGGCAATGTACTTATGTACTTAAATAAGGGTATAGATATCTTTATTATGCCAAGTTCTAAAACCATTTGATATAAAGAAGATCACACCCATATCCTTCTTACATAATTTCATTTTACTCTGCAGTAGGGTAGACATTCCGGATGGTGTGGATAATATGAGGAAGGATCAAGCAAAATTTGAAGAACAGACTACAATTTGGCAGCTAAGACTTAAAACTAAAAGCTCCAGGGTCAAGCATTTGAGCTTCAAAAAACCAAGGGAACAGTACAGTATTTCTGCATCCCAGAATCTGAATTACAATTATAATGCTTAAAAAAGGTTTTTGGCAACACTTATGTTCTTAGGTTCTTATGAAAGGCAGTTCACTAATTGGGCATGTGCAGTTTGGCCTGCCTTGTGCATGTAGGTGCACAAAAAAGTGGCACTTACATACATGAGTGCACTACACTCTACTCTATAAGTATGTATTGCGAGGGGGGTATAAAAAAGGGCAGAGTCCGGGAGGGGCAAGGGCAGGACTCCAACTTAAATACACAACATATAGAATACTCTAAGGTATGTTCATTGGGTGAGCCCATTTATGCCTGCCATTGACCTGGCGCAAATACCACAGATAAATTTAGGCACGCCAGTGCGAGTTACGCTAGCATTCCACAATGGATTCAAGATGCCCTGTGCAGCACTGGTTTGCCTAAATGGAAGTGCCTTGTCATAGAATTTCCCTCATATTGTTTCCCTTACTCCAGTGAGGTTAGACAAAATGAGAGTTAGACAAAATAGGAGTTTTCATTTTTCCTCCTTGTGAAGATGCAAAGCAGGAGGGCACATCGCTTCATGCGAAGGCACATTTTAGAGTTTAGACATGCATCCATAGGTACTGAAAGAACTCAAACATGAAATTGCTGATCTGCTGTTAATAATCTGTAACCTGTCTTTAAAATCATCTGTAGTACCTGAAGATTGGAGGGTGGCCAATGTGACACTGATTTTTAAAAAGGATTCCAGGGGTGATCCGGGAAATTATAGACTAGTAAGCCTGACGTCAGTGCCAGGTGAAATAGTGGAAACTATAATAAAGAATAAAATTACAGAACACATAAATAAACATGGTTTAATGGGACAGAGTCAGCATAGTTTCAGTCAGGGGAAGTCTTGCCTCACCAATTTGCTTAATTTCTTTGAAGGCATGAATAAACATGAGCTGGCTGATGTAGTGCATCTAGATTTTCAGAAAGCTTTCCATAAAGTTCCTCATGAGAGGCTTCTGAGAAAATTAAAGAGTCATGGGATAAGAGGCAATGTTCTGTAGTGGATCTGGAAATGGTTATTGGACAGATAACAGAGGGTAGGGTTAAATGGTCATTTCTCTCAATGATATGGAAATTGGGATGAAGAGTGGGGTGCTTAAATTTGCAGATAACACAAAATTATTCAAGGTTATTAAAAACAAATGCAAAGTGATGCACATTGGGAAGAATAATCCAAATCATAGTTACCTGATGATAGGGTCCACCTTGGTGGTCAGCAACCAAGAAAAAGATCTAGGTGTTGTTGTAGACAATATGCAGAACCCAGTGTGCAATGGTGGCCAAAAAAGCAAACAGGATGCTAGGAATTATTAGGAAAGGGATGGAAAATAAGACTGAGAATACTATAATGCATCTGTATGGCTCCATGGTGCAACCTCACCTCGCGTATTGTGTTCAGTTCTGGTCACTGCATCTCAAAAAAGATATAGCGGAACTAGACAAAGTTCAAAGAAGCATGACCAAAATGATAAAGGTGATAGAGCTCCTCCAATATGAGGAAAGGCTAATGAGGTTAGGGCTCTTCAGCTTGGAAAAAAGATGGCTGAGGGGAGAAATGATTGAGGTCTACAAAATCCTGAGTGAATTGATTGTTTACTCTTTCAAAAAAAAATAGAAAGACTGGGGGGGACACTCAATGAAGTTAAATGGAAATACTTTTAAAACAAATAGGAGGAAATATTTTTTCACTGAACGAATAGTTAAGCTCTGGAACTCTTTGCCAGAGGATGTAGTAACAGTGGTTAGCATATCTGGGTTTAAAAAAGGTTTGGACATGTTCCTGTAGGAAACGTTCATAGTCTGTTGCTGAGACAAACATGGGGAAGCCACTTCTTGCTCTGGGATTTGTAGCATGAAATGTTGCTACTATTTGGGTTTCTGCCAGGTACTTGTGATCTGGATTGGCCACTGTTGGAAACAGGATAGTGGGCTACATACACCATTTGTCTGACCCAGTATGGATATTCTTATGTTCTTATGACAGTATGTAGAAATTAGAATTGAGATGTTCAAGTCAGGGTGTATGAAATTCTGGTGGCCTTTTAGAAAAGGATCTGCCAACATAGAGCCTTTTCTAAAATATACGCAGGAATGAATGTGTATGGCTACATGGAGTGGCAGCATCCATTTTGCATTTGCTAATGCATTAACAGAGGCAACTCGACAACATACACTTCTAAGTATAGACACTTACATGTGTAAGTTTGTATTTCAGAATACAGACATGTAAGTGTAGACAATTAGATATGTATTTCAGCCATTTTGGAAACCTACACGTCTAAATTTTTTGAATTAGGTAAATAAGTACATAAGTATATAACCCACAATCATTTGGCACTGTTGATTCAAGGGGGATTAAGGCAGCAAGCTCCCCTAATTCCTCCTGTACAGGACTGTCCAAGGTGAGCAGAAAAGCTAGACATCTCTGTGAGCAGCTGTAAATTCTGACAATGATCTTGAAGATCATTGATATACATTGTCCTTCTGAAATAGGGAATATATATATTTTTAGCCCCACCCTAGCGCTGTACAAAATACACTCAAGCCATACCCCCTTACCATATGCATGTACTGAAGATTTACATGTGTAAATCTTGGCTTTCTACCTGCATCCAAGATCCATGTGTAAATCACAAATAGGGCTTCTAAAATAACCACCATGTTATAATATGGTAAGTGGCAAAATGAGGCCATTCATGCCTTTTGGATCAATGGATAACAGTAATTAATAAGGTTTTTATGGAATTTCTACCCCCCCCCCCCCCCATCACACCTATCTATGTTTACTACCATGCATGAGAGTTCTGGTGATCGTAGGCCCTCGTCTAATTCTTTGGTCATCCAATCAAAGAAATTGTTCAGAATTGCTTGTAATTGTTGGAATGTATTGTATTTTTACATGCATTGCCTGTCACCTATTATTTCTCTGTGATTACTCTGTGACCTCTGATGTGAATTACTTAGAGAGGTCACACTGCTATGCAACTTCCTGTGGGGGATAGATGCAGCACATGCAGCACATGGAGCACATGGAGCTCATGATCTCTCCTAACCTGAGAGGATCTATGGTGGTGTGAGCATCCATTACCATCTAAGCACATGGAAGGAGCTGATAATACAAATGTATAGTAATATGTATATATAAGCCTGTCTGATTATAATCTAACTGCAAACTGTGAGTAAACAGATGTTTTGTTACTTCAACTTTAAAGTGACTCAGCAGTGAATTATTCAGGGGTGAATGAGAGAGAGATGAAGAAAGAAATTAACATTTCTAAAGCTGAAGCTGTGTGTACTAAAATCTGCTAATTATTTACTACAAATAATCCAACAAAAGGGTTATGGGCCCAGGGCCAGGAATTGAAAAAGAAGAGAAATATTACCAGGCAGAAAAAAAAAAAAGGCCACATTTTTCTCTTAAGTTTTAAAGGAAAGATTCAGTCTGTCTCTCTCTCCCCCCACACAGCAGACAGAAGGCTAAGAAAATGGCTGAGGGAAGAAATTCACCATTGTTCTATTCTCTCAAGGTGCCTAGATTAACTGAGTTTAATTATCAGCAGTGGGAATTAAGATTCATATGTCTCCTTCGAGCAAAAAGATTAGATATATGCTTAGACCAAGACAGAACAGCTGAAAATATGGCTGAATGGGACAATGCAAACTATTATGTGAAGTGCATGCTTTTGGAAGCTCTCTCAGAGAAACAAGCCATATTAGTGGAGGGAAAAGATACACCAAAGGACATTTTATATAAACTGAGAACTATGTATGCAACTACATATGCAAAGCAGCAACCAATTTGGCTGGCAGAGTTGAATGAAACCAAATTAAGGGATAAAAGTAAATGTAATGATCACATTATGCATCTTATGTCTTCATTTCAAAAGTTAGAACTTTCTGGAATTCCCATGTGTGATGCATTGAAAAGAGCATTTCTTTTTACCTCACTATCAAAGAAGTTTGATGTTTTTAGGTCTGTAAATGAGGCCATTGAAGGGCAATCTTTTGAACAGGCAACATCAAAACTAAGGCAGGAATGCATAATAAATGATTCTGAGGAGATGTGTTCTCAAAGCAAGTCAGAGAGAAATGAAACAAATTTCTTGGCAAAGAACAGAGGAAGGCGGAGCTATGGGAAAACTCCACCCAAGGGCAAGCTGATTTGCTACTCATGTGGAAAGGAGGGACATGTATCTAAATGGTGTAAGGAAACACAAAACACTCCTCTAGCTCACCTAAGCCAATGGAACTAAAGAATTTTCAAACCAGGAAATGTATGAAGGACAAAGATAAACACAAGGGCTTTCTAATGGCAGAAAAATCTTTGACTATGGTAAATAATAATTCAAATGAAAGTACTTGGATTTTGGATTCAGGGAGTACATGCCATTTAACCAATTGTAAGAATTTCTTTCAGGAAATGTGTCCAGAAGAAGGTATTCTTAAAACTGCAAACGCAGGGACTGCTAAGATCCAAGCAAAAGGTATTGGATTCTTAAAATGCAAAGTGTCTAATGAAGTTAAAGAAATTCCTGTAAGTGATGTCTTGTATATTCCCCAAGCAGTTTGCAATATGCTTAGTGTATCTACATTAGATAAGAAGGGATTTGTGATTCATTTTGAAAACAGTAAGTGCACAATCTCTAAAAATGATGAAGTGTATGCTGAAGCTTTTATGCATAATGATGTTTATAAACTGAGCATTTCAGGTGAAGCCTCACATATGGCGCAAGTAAGGAAGAATGATGGTAAATGTAGTCTGGAAATCTGGCACCGCCGCCTGGGACATCGTGATTCTAAGGTGATCCAGGATCTTTACAGTAAGCAACTGGCCACCAGCATTCAGATAAGTGCAGATGCTGGTAATATGGAGAAATGCATAGACTGTGTTACTCAAAAAGGTGTAAGACCCTCATTTCCTGCATACACAGGAAATAGGAGTAATAAAGTGCTGGACTTAATACACAGTGACTTATGTGGACCGTTTAATATCCCATCATTGGGAAATAACAGATTTGTGCTAATATTCTTGGATGATTTCTCTAGATATTGTGTGGCCTATTTGCTGAAAGAAAAAAGTCAAGTCACAGACATGCTGAAGAAATACGTAGCCATGGTGAGCAACAAATTTGAAAGAAAACCAAAGGTTCTTCAGACCGACAATGGTGGTGAGTTCACTTCACAAAGCATGCGCACATTTCTAGAACAAGAAGGCATTCAACATATCACAACAGTAGCTTATACACCAGAGCAAAATTCTGTTGCAGAGAGAAAATTTAGGTCACTTGTGGAAATGACCAGATGTATGCTGTCAGATAGCAATCTCCCTAAAAGACTATGGGGGGAAGCCATTCTCACAGCAGTGTACCTACAAAACAGAATGCCAACTAAAGGCGCTGAGCGCACACCACATGAGACATGGCATGGTAGGAAGCCAAACCTGTCACACATAAGAACATTTGGAAGTACAGCATATGCTCATGTACCAAAGCAAAGAAGGCATAAGCTGGATTCCACAACAGAAAGGGGCATTTTAGTTGGCTATGCTCCAGGACACAAAGGATATAGAATTTTGAATCTGAAAACTGGCATTGTTGGCATAAGACATGTTACATATTTTGATGAAAACAAAAGGGTTGATAAAGGCTGGATTATCCCAGATGAGCCTTATCATCCAGAATATGAAACTAGAACCATAATAGACATGCCAGTGTATATAAATGCCATACCAAGGCAGATGTCTGAAAGCAACTCACCTGTATCTAACGAGGAACAGGCAGAGGAAGCAGACACAGAAAGGATCATTGAAGAAGACAGTACAGTTGGAGAAGGGGAATCAATTGGAGAAGGACTCTCAGATTTAGAGGATGCAGAAAGGTCAGACCAACCTGTTGTCAGACGCTCATCCAGGGAAAACAAAGGTGTTCCACCCCCAAGACTGTCTTACCTAACAAAGTCAGCAGAAGCTCAAGAGCCCTTAACATGGGATGAGATTGAGAAAATGCCAGCAGAAGAAGCTGCTGAATGGCATAAAGCTGCACAAGAAGAAATTGATGCATTGGATAAAAATAATACTTGGATTCTTACAAAATTACCTCCTGGCAAGAAGCTATAGGATGCAAATGGGTATTCAAGTTAAAAAGGAATGCACAAGGAAAAGTGGAAAGGTATAAAGCCAGATTAGTGGCAAAGGGATATCTTCAAAAATATGGAGAAGATTTTGATGAAGTGTTTGCACCTGTAGTGAAACACACGACAATTAGAACACTTCTGAGCATTGCAGTCTCAAAAGGCATGCAAGTCAACCACATTGATGTGAAAACAGCATTTCTTCACGGAGATATAACTGAAGACTTGTACATGGAACAGCCAACAGGTTTCATAAATACAAAACAAAGACAGCTAGTATGTAAATTAAACAAAGGTCTTTATGGATTAAAGCAAAGTGCAAAATGTTGGAATGAAAAATTGCATGAAATATTGACAAATTTAGGATTTAAGCAAGGTGAAGCAGATAAATGCTTGTACACTAGGTGCACAAATGGACAATATGCATACATTTTAGCTTTTGTTGATGATCTGCTCATTGCAAGCGAAAGTGAGCAAGAGTACAAGGACATTGTAAAATGTTTAAACCACAATGTTGAGATAAAAGAACTGGGTAATGTGTCATACTATCTTGGTATAGAAATTGAGAAACAAAATGATGGTTCTTATCTTCTAAGCCAGAAGCAGAAAATAAATGAGCTTATTGAAAGTTTAGGTATGCAAGATGCCCAAGTTGTAAGCACTCCCATGATCACTGATTTTCTGAAGGATGAAACAGTAAGAGAACCTTTACCAGATAACATCCAATATAGATCAGCCATAGGTAAGCTTTTATATCTAGCTACCACATACAGGGCTGATATAGCAAATGCAGTAGGAATTTTGAGCAGAAGGGTCAGCTCACCTACCAAATCAGATTGGACTGCAGTTAAAAGGATGGTAAGGTATTTAAAGGGTACCATTGATTGTAAATTAAAGATTTCAGCCAATAGTAATCCAAAACTAATATGTTACTATGATTCAGATTGGGCAGGGGATCATTCTGATTATAAATCCACAAGTGGATATGTGTTTATGTATGGAAATGTACAAATTTCATGGGCCAGTCATAAACAAAGTATTGTGAGTTTGTCTTCTACAGAAGCTGAATATGTGGCCGTATCGGAAGCGTGCAGAGAACTGATGTGGATTGAAAAACTTTTGCTGGATTTTGGAATAGCTGAAAAGAGACCAATCCAGATAATGGAAGATAATCAGAGCTGCATCCGACTGTCACAGAATGACAAGGTTCAGTCACGCACCAAGCACATCGCAACGAAATACCACAACGTGCGAGAGTTGGCAAAAGAAGGGGTCATCAGTCTACACTATTGTCACACCAGTGAGATGACAGCTGACATCATGACCAAACCGTTACCCAGAGAACGTTTTGTGAATCTGCGTATAAAGCTTGGACTTTGTATGAATAAATAATTGCATGACAGTTATGCATGAGAAGGGGTTTGTTGGAATGTATTGTATTTTTACATGCATTGCCTGTCACCTATTATTTCTCTGTGATTACTCTGTGACCTCTGATGTGAATTACTTAGAGAGGTCACACTGCTATGCAACTTCCTGTGGGGGATAGATGCAGCACATGCAGCACATGGAGCACATGGAGCTCATGATCTCTCCTAACCTGAGAGGATCTATGGTGGTGTGAGCATCCATTACCATCTAAGCACATGGAAGGAGCTGATAATACAAATGTATAGTAATATGTATATATAAGCCTGTCTGATTATAATCTAACTGCAAACTGTGAGTAAACAGATGTTTTGTTACTTCAACTTTAAAGTGACTCAGCAGTGAATTATTCAGGGGTGAATGAGAGAGAGATGAAGAAAGAAATTAACATTTCTAAAGCTGAAGCTGTGTGTACTAAAATCTGCTAATTATTTACTACAAATAATCCAACAGTAATGACCTTCCTCTGCCTTGAATTCAGGAGCCCATAGAATTCAACAAACTTCACTATTCTTTCCTTTAGTAGTAAGTCCATTAATTTACCATTCAGTGAGTCAGACTAATTGGGCGGTAGTTGTTTTCCTTTTTCTCTCCTTGGTTCCACTTCTCCTCTGGAACCATTCTGTCTGTAGTGAATGATTAAACAGAATTGTGATTGGGACTTCCAGAAACTTTCTGAGTAGCATTAATATCATAGAATCTGTCTCATCTGTCCCCTCCCCCCTTGCCATGTCTACTTTCAGTTTTTCAACCCTATCTCCTGTAACTGAAGTGATATCAACAGTATCAGTGGTCTTTCTCCAATCCCTTTTTTGGTGAATATTGGAGATTAGTATTACTTCAGTGCTACTTCTTTTTCTTGGCTGGTCTCCACATATTTGTCCTTTTTACCTCTCAGTATTTCAATTCCACCTCTGCACTTCCTCTTTTTTACTAATGTATCTAAAAAAAAGGTCTTGTCATCTTGATTTAGTATCTGATTATTTTATTTTCTCTGTAACTACCTTCTCTGTTTCCCATTGCTTTTTCAGATAGTTTCAGAGATGCCAAGTTTCACTCATTAGAAGTGTGTCACATTAATTTAAATTTTTTTCTTATTCTCACACTCTTTGAGCCCTGTTTCTCAATCAAAAGAGCTTCAGTAGCAGTGCACTGATTTTGATTGGTGTTTTCATGAGAGGCAAGTCTTAGAGGTGTAAACCAAGTGGTTCAACCAGTAAGAAGACATCTGAACACACCTTCCTGCCTATTGCTCCCCTTTGCCCTGTCCCTTTTCCCTTTACTGCTCTGAAACTGATGCACATACTTTTAACTACTGGGTGGATGACAATTTTCAGGTCAACAAATTTACCCAAACTGCTTCCCACTTTCTCTGTGTTTTTTTCAGAGGCTCCAAAGAAAAATGAATATCACTCAATGCTGCCTTGATTCATTTGCAAATGCAAAACACTATTACACTTAAATCATTCTAGACTTATATCCTTAATGTACCGTCTGAAAAATCTCACTCCTTGGAGTGGTAAATCTCACTCTTTGGGATGGTTCACCGTTGACATCTCTGTAGTTTCCCTGTACTTTGGCCCTGTTCAGTCAGAAAATATCCGAAAATACATTGTCGAATAGTGGCCCGAGCTGAATTGCCAGATAAGGTCATCACCAAAACTTATGTGGGTAGTGGCAATATTCAGTCTGGCATAAGTTATCTGGATAAGTTATCCACATGGCAGGCTGAATATGTTGCTATTCGGATAACTTCTGGGACTGGCCTGTTTCCGCCCACACTCCGCCCTGCCGCTATTTGCATAGTGATCTATAAGGATATTCAGAGGCCCTATCAGGTAATGCCTCTGAAAATCCAGATCTGCAGCATTTATCTGGATAACAGGTGCTGTTATCCGGATAAATGCCTTTGAATATTGACTTGAGCACCCTTTAATTTAGCCCACGTTTCTTCTATATGGAGATCTTCCCACCATGGCAGTGTTTCCATGAAGTAGTGCTGTTCCAAGGGCTTTGCAAGCAGTGCAGTCACACAGAGCGCATATATGAAGACGTGCAAAAATTACTCTTGGTCCATGTTCTCCTCTCATTGGGGATGATGAAGCAGCTAGTGGGCAAGTGGCACAGGGTGCTGCTATAGCTCAGTATGATCTTGCCCTAAGGTACTACCTGTCCTAACAAGTTGGCACTTTTGACATCAAGGACCCTAACTTTTATTGATCCCTCTCTGTCTTTGATCTTATATTCAGTCACAGTGTCTTGTGATTGCTGGAACTCAGGTGACCACCAGCCTGGATAGGAGAAACATTTTTCCTTTTTCTAAACACCAGGCCCAGTATCTCACCTCCCTCATGGGTTCTACTACCATCTGCCTGAGGAAAGACCCGTGGTAGGGATACAGAATCTCTCTACTTCTAACTGATTCTGCAGATGGAATACTCAATTCAACATTTGGCAGCCCACCTCCCTCTTCATTGCAGTCTTATATATGTCTTTGACAAAACAGACTGTTGAGCCTTTGAAGGAGGTCTGCAGCAGGGCCATCGTTAGGCTGGTATGGCCTGTAGATGGAATAGCTCCACATTGGGCATACCCACTTATGCCTAGAGAGGTGAAAGTGGAAACGGTGGCAGAGCTGCCGGCAGTCAGGACAAGCAGTAGGACAGTCAGTCCAGTGATTGGTCAGCATGGCTGCCTCTCTCTCTTTCAGGTGGTTGGGCAGGTATCAGGACCACATAAGCACTAGAGCAATCAGCACTTCTGAGGTGCTGCTGCAGCTGTTGTCTTTTCACCTCCCATCTTGCAGAGCTTTTACTGGTAGCACTGTGCCACTCATTGTGTGTTTCTCCACTTATCTCACTTGTTTCTTGTGTAATAGGTGTTGGATTATTTGTAGTAAATAATTAGCAGATTTTAGTACACACAGCTTCAGCTTTAGAAATGTTAATTTCTTTCTTCATCTCTCTCTCATTCACCCCTGAATAATTCACTGCTGAGTCACTTTAAAGTTGAAGTAACAAAACATCTGTTTACTCACAGTTTGTAGTTAGATTATAATCAGACAGGCTTATATATACATATTACTATACATTTGTATTATCAGCTCCTTCCATGTGCTTAGATGGTAATGGATGCTCACACCACCATAGGTCCTCTCAGGTTAGGAGAGATCATGAGCTCCATGTGCTCCATGTGCTGCATGTGCTGCATCTATCCCCCACAGGAAGTTGCATAGGTGTGTGACCTCTCTAAGTAATTCACATCAGAGGTCACAGAGTAATCACAGAGAAATAATAGGTGACAGGCAATGCATGTAAAATACAATTACATTCCAACAATAGGGAGCAGAAATGTACCTTCTCTGTAGTAACAGAGGAACATTCTGAGTCCCTGCTCCAGAGTTGACCCCTGTGATTTGTGCAGTCATGGAAGTTGGGCCTGTCCATCATGACTTTAGCAACATGTGCCTCCCTCCGTGTTTTGGAGGGAAATAAAAGAGGTGTTAGTCTCCAGAAGCCAGGGATCTTCATTCCTAACTGCTTACTCCTGAAGGAGTCTAGGGAAAGAAAGACGAAGCTGTAGGATCCCATAACGGGCTGCAGCACTGCATCCCTAAGCCAGCTAAAAGTACTCAAAAGCTACAAGTTTAACAATGAGAAGAAGAGGAAAGACCCAAAAAATGAGGTCTGTGCCAAAAAAGCCTGGTGACAGAAGCCTAGGCCTCTAGGGAGTAGTGCCCAAGGACTGTCTACTTTCGTAGTGATTTTCCTCAGTGGATGAGTGAGTCCAAGGGGGTACACCTCATCTACCCTCCTGACAGACCCATACCAACATGCATCCTATATACTCAATCGGTAGGGTTAATTTTAGAATTTTACCTAAACTGGTTTATATTTGTTGGGGAGGAGAACAAACATTCCCCTAACCATTCTGTACTTGCATTCTGGAGATATATTTTGCTACTAGGGAGACTAGAATTCTTATTAGAGACTCCCAGGCACACTGATCCTGAAGCACTTGCTTAAGGGAGTTTTGGGAGAGTGTTTGCAGGTATTTTGCAGACACCAGGAAACGGCAGAGAGAGAAACCCAGCCTGGGAACCACTGAAGAAAACTGAGAGGAAGAAAGAGGATACCATCCAAGCAAATCAACTTCCTTTGACTTTCAAGGATTTTTGAACTTTACTGTTTGCCCTTTTGCTTTTTCCACTTTTATCTTGTAAATACATAAAGGCGATCACCAATAAAGGTGTTTTATTATAACTTGACCTTTGGAGTGTGCCTTATCTTGGGTGGAGTTTAACCCTTACTCACCCTTAGTGAGGTTCTTGAGCATCGCCTGCTCCCTTGTTCACTAGAATCCTTTTACGTTGTGCACTGGTGGGGGGGGGGGGGTGTGAGGGGGTGGAGTTTTTTCCCTGTGGTTTTCAGCATCAGTGCCTATTTACAAATATTTATATAGGGTTTCTGGCAAATGACTGCTACAGTTATGAATGGCAGCTTGATTTGAGTAGGTATACCATTAGGTGAACTAAGCGGCTGATTAAAGAGGCAGAATTTGGAGAGTGTTGAGGTCAGTAAAATCATCCTGAACCATGATCCTGCCACTAAAGAGAGAGTGGAGCCCTCAGGTAGAGCAGCACGGCTAGTAGGGTTCATCATACCCCACCAGTCAAAGAAACAGAAAGGGAAAGGAGATGGGATTTGATATACTGCCTTTCTGTGGTTACAATCAAAGCGCTTTACATATTATATATAGGTACTTATTTTGTACCTGGGATAGTAGAGGGTTAGGTGACTTGCCCAGAGACAAAAGGAGCTGCAGTGTTTTACAAATGCTGCACTAACCATTAAGCAACTCCTCCACTCCAGCAGAGCAGCCAGGTGGAGCAGTGGAGCTTGCAGGGATCCTCAGGCTGCCAGCTACAGAGACAGTACAGCTAACTCATGGGTGGGCAACCTGCGGCCCAAAGGCTGAATACGGCTTGCCATTGAGTTTTATGTGGTCCCTGAGACCATAGGAAGTCTACACAGAAAACACTATTAACCAGAGTTTTGGCAATTTAATATATTGTATCTCGCAAATATTTTCAGAACAGCCACTCTAACAGTTTGTCTCCATCATTTTTAGTTAAATAAATAAATAAATAAGTAAAAAAAAATCCCGTAACAGAAAGTCTAAGGAGTTCTGTGCACTTCCTGTTCCAACATTATGAAATGTTGTGGCCTGCTAGGGGTAGTATAGACATTGGTGTGGTCCTCTCTGTATAAAGGTTGCCTTCCCCTGAGCTAGATGCCCTGTCTTCTCCGCACTTCACCTTCTCCTTGATACAGACACCAAGAGCACATCCAGACTCATGGAACATAGTAGATGATGGCAGATAAAGACCTGTATGGTCCATCCAGTCTGCCCAATAAGATAAACTCATTATATATGGTATGAAGTGATACATATACCTGATCTTGATTTACCCTTGCTATTATTAAGGCAAAGACCATAGAAGTCTGCCTGGCACTGGCCTTGTTCTAAAATTTCTGAAGTTGTTGTCAAAGCCCCTGAATAGCTCCACTCCAGCCCATCCACATCTATTCAGCCTTGATCAGGGCACAGACCATAGAGGTCTGCTCATCATCAGCCTTCCTACCTAATCTCCGCTAAGCTTCTTTGGATCCGATCCTTCTAAACAGGATTCCTTTGTGTTTGTCCCATGCATTTTTGAATTCCGTTACCGTTTTGAATTCTACCACCTCCCATGGAAGGGAATTCCAGGTACTTATCATCCTCTTGATGAAAAACTACTTCCTGACATTATTCCTGAGTTGGCCCCCTTTCAACCTCACTTTCTAATGCTGATTTCATGCATTGCAGGACTAGCACTATGGAGGAGAACTGAGTAGAGTACTGAAGAGTGCATCAGTTAATACATTACTGTAGCTTGAGTTTTGAGCATCTGGGCATTATATTTATTTAGATTTTGCTCACACCTTTTTTAGTAGTAGCTCAAGGTGAGTTACATTTGGGTACTCTGGATATGTCTCTGTCCCAGGAGGGCTCACAATCTAAGTTTGTACCTGAGGCAATGGAGGGTTAAGTGACTTGCCCAAGATCACAAGGAGCAGCAGTGGGATTTGAACCAGCTACCTCTGGATTGCAAGACCTATGCTCTAACCACAAGGCCACTCCTCCTCTCCTATATTATAGTGTAACTGTTAGGGTGTGTGAACATGGGAGGGGTATAGGCAGGTCAGGGAGGTGCCCAGCACTTATGCACTATTTCGTGGGCATTTACACCAGCCATTGACATGGTATAAGCAGGTGCACCTAAATGTTGGCTCATAGATACTGACTTAATTCTATTATTCTGTAATGCAATTACATGTGTAAGTGCCAATATAGAATTTGTGCTTATTGCACAGCATCCCAGCGACTAACTATAGGCGACCTGTGCTTGAATTATCCCCAATATGTTAGCTCTTCCCCTGCATATTCCAGTTACAATACAGTTTTGATTATCTGATCTGCACTAAACCGACCATCCAGCATATCTGACAGACCCCCCCCCCCCCCCCAGTGACATCATCACGATTATTTCTTTTAAAAATCTTTGATTTAGAACAAGCACATGTGCAGTAATTCTGTTTTAGCGCTCCAATCGGGAACTCTATGCCTATGTCCTGTTTCAGGGGTTACGCTGTTTTCCATATAATCACTTATCCAACAACGGGTTTTGGTCCTGTTTAGGTCAGATAATCGAGACTGTGCTGTATCGCTTTTCAGGCTGTGACATATTGTCTTTTTGTTTCTAAATATCTCATGAGCATCTGCTTTTTATGACAGCCGTCGCTATTCCACTTTTGTCCAATATTCACCTGCTAGAGTCCAAAATGATCTTAAACAGATCAAGCCCAGACCGGACAGCAAAGAGCCTGGGCATAGTGATGCTGCCAGGCTTCCACGGTACAGAAAAAGGAGAGAGACCTACGCTTGCAGAGTGGAAAATGTGACTGTAAAAGGGACAGCATGCTAGAAAACCTCAAACATCCGGCAGCTGTAACTAGGCTATTTTTATCACCACAGACATGGACCAGCAAGAACACCCAGTAATAAGACAAATAATGACTTCTAAGATCTTACTAATCAAATAGCTGCTCATACCAAACATGAGGGGGGTGGGGGGAGGCTAAGAAGGCACCTATTTTGGGGCTATGTTTTAAAGACACATACCTCAATTTTAAAAGCATCTCCATATGTAAACAGCAGGGGCGTAGCCAGACCTTGACGGGAGGGGGGACCAGAGCCCAAGGTGGGGGGCACATTTTGGCCCACATCCCTGCCACCGCCGCCACTTCCACCCCTCCCCCAAGGCTGCTACTGCCTCACCACTGCCTCCCTCCTGCTGCCGCTTCCGCTCCCACCACGCTTCCCCCCCCCCCCCACCGCGATGGTACCTTGGCTGGCAAGGGTCTCCAACTCCTCCCAGCTGAAGCATTTGTCCCGCGCTGGTCTCACATTGCCTGGTGCCCTGTCCTGTTTTCAGTTGCTGTGCACACTCGTTTTAATGAAACTGAGCATGCTCGCACAAACACTTTAGTTGGCGGGGGTTCGGGACCCCACCAGCCAAATCAGGGGCCCCAGAGTTGATTTGGGGGGCCCAGGCCCCTGTGGCCCTTCGTAGCTATGTCACTGGTAGAGCATAACATATATGTGTAAATAGTGGCTTTAGAAAAACTGCTATTTACACGCAGAGATCCAGGCCACACTGAGATTTCAAATGGGTGCGGTTTGGGTGTGGCACAAATCTACAGATAAATTTCCTTCCCTTTCTCTGGGGTAAACTATCTCTGTTAGGTTGTACACCAGCTCTGAGCGACACGCAAATTTTTAAAAAGTACCTGCTTCAGCCAGGGCTTTACATGAGGGATTAAAGGAGTCATTCTCCTTGATTCCCTGTTGTTTATTTCCATCTCTAAGATGAAACTACATTAAGGGACCCTTTTACTAAGCTGCATCAAAAACTGGCCTTAGCATGGCCTTGCACAGGGCTTTCCCACACGCTAAGGCCATTTGTTACTGCAGCAGTGAAATGGCCGATTTTCCATTTTTTTGTATTAATGGTCATGCACTAATGTTATCATTAGAGCAGCCATTAAAAAAATTACCATGTGAGCACTTATCAACACCTATTTTATAGATGGTGTGAGCTGGCCATCCTTCCAGGACTGGGCCAGGGCTGACGCTGCTTAGCTTCCTACACACACAGTCACTGCTGGGCTCTACACTTCCCGGTAATTCACCAGGACTCTGCCTCACACACAGGGGAGTTCTCTGCCTCCTCTTCTCCTTTCACAAATATTCATCAACACTAGGCTTCTTATAACCAAAGGCTTTATTAGTTGCCATTTAACATAAGCTTCATGGCTTATTTCTTCTTCAACTCAAACATTTCTTCTTCAACTCAAACATAACAAAAGGCATTTACTCAGAGTCTTCTAATTAAACCCTTTTCAGACTTAAAGCAGTCCCTCAAATATTCACAGTTTAAATAGCCAAACAAAAGCATTTACTTCTCCTTCTCAGAGGGTAGTGCAGCGGTCACCTTTTCAGCAGAGCGCTTCCATCTCCCCCTTCCAGCTTTCCACCATTGTCTTAATAAAGCTGCCTGAAAACCTCTCACACCTGGTTAAATTTCCCAATCAACTCCTGGCTTCTCACTCTCCTGCCTAGAGTCCTTCCCCTGACTCTGATTCCCTTCCTGCTTCTGGACCTTGTATTTCCTGCCTCCTCACAGTGGTAAGGGCTCATGCGGTAATTCTATGCGGCTTAATAAACTAATAAACAGGGGGTATGTCTAGTAGAGGCAAATTGCTAACGAAAACCCAACGGAATGCACAAACAATGTTCCGTAATCGAACAAAGAGTTCTCTGAGGAACATAGGATGTAGTTGTTGCTACTAAGTAAGAAGGTATCTCAGTACAAAGAGCTTTATGATATAAATGTTCACGCTTAGTTGTGGGTAATACCTAGGTAACATAGTATTCTATAAGTCTCATGTGTGTAAGTTCCACCCATTCTCTGCCCATGTGAACAAGTATGACTATCAAACATATGCATGTATTTACAGACTAGCAGTGGCATATTTAAACAAGGTGCATCGGTGGCATATGCACACCCTGTCAGACCCAGCCTCCCCCACCTTAAAGTCCTCTTGGCTTTAGTTTTCACCTGGGCAGCGGCAGTGGCACTCATAGACTGCTTATGGCCTGCTCCAGGACTTCCTCCCTGAACCGCCCCGCTCCTCACAAAACAGGAAGTTGCATCAGAAGGGGTAGGACGATTCAGAGAGGAAGTCCTAGAGCAGGCCGCAGGCAGCCTATGAGTGCTGCTGCCAGGTGAAGACTAAAACTGAGAGGATTTTAAGGTACAGAGAGTGGCATGGAGGGGGGCAGCACAGGGGGCAGCACGGGGGGCATGGGGAAACACACCCCCTGTAAACCTTCCTGGCTATGCTACTGCATACTAGCACATAACCAGATTCTTGGCATGTATATGCATATGTGCTGATACTCTGGTCATTTATGCACATATTTGCTGTGCAAATGTTCTGCCTTCTTTAGAGAATTACCCCCATGTGTCTTTACTAAAATAGGCTTGCAATAGGAATCTTTATAACCTGCCCACATAGGTGCCCTGTTATAAAACTACTCTTTGTGGATGTATTTTGCTGAAAATAAAAGAAGATCTTAATGAATATTGCAAATAGACCAATTTATAGTTTATACTTCCTGAGGAGCTCATGATGAAAAGAATAGGCACAGCATGCCCAAAGCATATATTAGATTTTTATTATGAAAACCATTAATTTAAATATGCATAGTTTTTCTTTATTTTCAGAAGTAAAATACTTGTTTCCTTTTGTACAGATTTTAAAAGATTACTGGGTGAAAACACTAGGTAAAGCGCCAATTAAAATAAAATATTTCATGCACCCTGTGTTTGGCTCCATTTGTTCTGATTTTCTACCTGACTGTTGCCTGATTTTTTTTTCAGTTTTCATTTTGCCTTTCTATTTCTTCTTTCTACACCATTCATCTCTCTCACCATCCTTTTCTCTTCCTATTATCTGTTGTCACTTCCACATTCATACTTTATATTTAAGCCTGAGTCCTTTGCTTTTGGTCTCTCATCCTAACTCTTTCTGTTTCTCCTTTCTATTTTTTTTCATTGAATATTATTCATATACCCTTTATTTTCCTTCCTTCTTTTTTGTATCATTCTTTATTCTGATTCATTTTTCTCTCCTTTCTGATTTCCTTTTTCTCTGTCTACTCTCTTCCTCCCCATTCCTTGATTTTTTTTGGTCTCCATCTCTTTCTCTTATCTTTTCTTTCCATTAGTACTCCATTTCCTCTTCACTAAAGCTTCCACGCTATCTTCCCCCAACCCCATCTCTCCCCCTTACTGTTTCCTACTTGCCTCACTCCCAACACTGACTGTTCCCATTTCTTCCTGCTCAGCTTGTTACCTGTCTTCCCATACCAACTCCCCCCAAAGTCCCTATCTCTTCCATCTTTATATCTATCTTCCTATCATGTCTTCTACTTCTTCTTCACCACTGTCTTTAAGTATCAAGCATCCTCTTTACCTTCACTGTGCTATGCTATTTCTATCACTTCCACTTTCCCATATTGCTTGCTTTCTGTCCATTGCTTTATGCCATTCCATTCATCTTCCTGCTCCTTACGTAGCCCATTACCTACACTGCCCCTAGGCTATCGTCCTGTAACACTCCACCTATGCTATCCTCCTCTCCTTCATTGTCCTTATCCAATCCCTTCTTTCCACTGCCATGCATGCTACCACCTTCACTGCACTGCCCATACTGTTCTGTTCACCTTTATTACCACCTGCTGCCCTCTTTCCCTACACTGCCCCTCCCCCACCCATGCCTATCTCCTTATAACCTGTAATCTAAGGGGTTGATTCAATAGGATTTAACCAGGGGGAAGGCTCTTACCCAGTTAAATCCCACTGAGAATATGGTTAGTGCTGGGGCAGTCCAGGGTGGAATTGGAGTAGTCCCTGAAGTTATCCGGGCAGCCGGTACCCGGATAATTTCTGGAAGCTGCCGTGAGCCTGGATATACAGTGCTGTTACCTGGATATGGGCTGGTACTCAAAATCTAAATCAGCTTGCAGTGGTGTCTGTTGCCATGGGCTGAATATTGAGGAACAATTTTTTAGTGTTCATTCTAAAATATAATTCTTACTGAATGCATATGTTATGATATGCAATGAATTAGAATATGAGCAATTAGACTAAAGGCGGTGAACAGCAAGAATAAGTCAAACAGAAGCAACAGACAATTACAGCAGTAAAAATATTCAAATAATACAAAGTATGGCATAGTATAATACATTACAATGTCAACACAATACACAACAAAACATTTTAATAGACAGCATAGGGTGTAAGCAAAGGTGGAACATATAGATAGATAAGAGAGAGTATGAGGAGTAAGAAAATAAGGGGACTAATTTAAAGAAAGTTGCATATGAGGCCAGAAAGGTGCTGAGTAATACCTCAGCTTGGATAGAAGTGGCTAAACATGTCCTGCTACAGTAGGTGCAGTCGGTGATCCTATATCGTTTTTATGGTTGCCATTCATAGTAACACTGAAGTCAGTTTTCAAAAGACCTTTAAGCAGGGCCACTTTAACTGCTCATGGGACCCTGGGCAAACTTTTACTGATGTCCCCCTTCTCCTCCCCACCAGCGAAGCCACATCTCATATGCGGCATAAAGGCGCGAGACCACTGTCTAGGGTCATGATGCTGATGGCTCTGCTGGTTCTGTGCCTTACAAATAGGAAGTCCACGTCCTTTATACCTTTCAGGAAATCTAGACTGCCCCTATTTGACTGACTGTACATTTGTCCTTTAGATTGTAAGCTCCTTTGAGCAGGGACTGTCCTTCTATGTTAAATTGTACAGCGCTGCGTAACCCTAGTAGCGCTTTAGAAATGTCAAGTAGTAGTAGTAGTAGTACTATTACTACTACTTAGCATTTCTATAGCGCTGCCAGGGTTACGCAGTGCTGTACAAGTTTAAACATGGGAAGGACAGTCCCTGCTCAAGAGAGCTTAGTAGGATTTGCAGAACCATTAACTGCGCAGCCTAGGCAGCAGCTCCATACCTTTATACTGCTTTTTTTCAAGGCTGGAGGGGTATTGGTGGTTGGGGTTAGGGTGGGGGGCAAGGAAGCTACTGACGCAGGAGAAGGGAGGGGAGGCGAGGCAAGATGCTGGACCAGAATGCAGAGATGCCAAGGATGGCACATTCCAAAGACTGATATTGAAAGCCAATGAATGAGGGTTTTTTTTCTGTCGCATTCGGGGTATAAATTTGGTACAGTGGCCTCGGGAAGGGCTGTTAGTTACTTTTATTGACAAGTAATGCCTTCACATTAAACTAAAAATGGATTTCTGTATCATGGCATGTTACATTTTTTAAATTCAATTATTTCAAGCACTTACCAACACTAAACCACATACATATCTATGGAAACAATTCAACTGTATTTAAAGTCCTTATCTCCCCCTTTTCCAGCACTGCCTCTTTGTGTTCCACTTTCCCTACCCTCTCCATATCCACCATGTGTCCCTGTTCCTATGGTTTCTCACTGTCCAGCATCTCTTTTCTATCTCCTCATCGCTCCCTCATCTCTTTCTGCTCTGCTCTCCTCTTCCACTCCACCTTAGGGCCACATTTCTCCCTGGACTGCTCCTATCAGTCCTGCATCTCTCCCCCTCTTTTACCCTCCTCAGTTCAGTCTCTCTCTTTTCCCTCCCCCCTATGTGTCCTGCATCTCTCCCTCTGCCTTCTTTCACCCATCCTTGTAGTCCGTAGTACTTCTTCTCCAGTGGAAGTGATTGAGACAGACAGCCCTCTGTCAGCCTCCGGGCCTCTCAGGTGCATCCCGTCTGAGCAGAAAACAGGAAGTTATATCAAAGTAGGCGGGACGTGCATGAGGTCAGTGGGGGGGGGGGGGGGGTGCGGCGGCACGGAGAACAGAGAGAGTCTCAGGAATAAATTAGGCAACAAGGTGGCTGGGCCCCGTATATACAGGGACCTGGGGCAGCCTAACTGCCACCTAAGTTATGGTGCACTCATTACCCCCATAATGCATAGTTTACCAAGTGGTAACTGATAAATTACCACAAAGAGGGGCATAATCAAATGGGGCGCCCAAGTTTTCCTGAGGGCGTCCTCGCAGGACGTCCCCGCGAAGGGGCAGGGAAACCTGTATTATTGAAACAAGATGGGCAGCCATCTTTCATTTCGACAATACGGTCAGGGATGCCCAAATCTCAACATTTAGGCCGACCTTAGAGATGGTCGACATAAATTTTGAGATGGTCGACCTTAGAGATGGTCATCCCCAGTTTTCGGCGATAATGGAAACCGAGGACGCCCATCTCAAAAAATGACCAAATCCAACTCATTTGGTCGTGGGAAGAGCCAGCATTCGTAGTGCACTGGTCCCCCTGACATGCCAGGACACCAACCGGGCACCCTAGGGGGCACTGCAGTGGACTAACTGATGCACTAACTGAACAGAAAAAGCCCTTCCCTTACCGATCCCTTAGTGATTCGGAAAGGAACGGGCATGCATGAAGGAAATCGCATGCAAATGAGCTGCTTGCTGCAGGGGCATAGCTACGGGTGGGCCTGGGTGGGCCCAGGCCCACCCGATCTCAGCTCAGGCCCACCCAGTTTACAGCAGCTGAGCAGTCAGCCACAGTGTTGCCACAGACTTACTTTATTCTGTCGGCGCGGCCTGCTCAGCCACCTCCCACTTGCTTTTATCGGCAGTCAGCACGAGAGCTCCTCCTCGTCAGCCAGCGCGGCCTCATGTTATCTTGTGCTGTGCTGTTCTGTGCAAGTGTGCGGCTAAACACAGTTTCACGGAGTCGCAGATTCCCGGCTGCTGTTAGCAACCTCTGCTGCACACGTGCGCCACCACACTGCACTGCCATCTCCCTCTTCCCCAGTGCCACATGGGAAATGTCAGGGCGCGGCTCCAAGTCCATACTGTGCCTGCTTGTTCCCTGCTGGCTGGGTCTATAATTGTTTTCAGTTGGTTCGTCCGATCACAGTCACAGTAGCACAGTCACAGTAGCTGGCTGGTGGTGGTGGGCTTCTGGGTGGGGTAAGCACTTCACTGCCTAAGGCAAAAAAGGTATATTTAATGATTAAAATATAACTTTTTTTGCCCTAGGCAGTGAAGAGCCCACCCCCACCCAGAAGTCCACCACCAGCCAGTATTTTGATTACTCTTGTAATCAAAATGATGGCTCTGGTCTGGTGGGGGTGGACTCTTCACTGCCTAGGGCAAAAAAACCCAAACCTATATTTAATCATTAAATATATTTCTTTTGCTCTAGGCATTGAAGAGCCCATCCCCACCCAGAAATTCACCAACAATAAATATTAATAGTGCCCAGGCAGGTTCATTTTTAAAAAGTTGTCTATTTCTCACATTTTGGTGGGTTTTTGGGTGGGGATGGTCTCTGCAGTGCCTAGGTTAAAATTTAAAAAAAAAAGTGTAGGCAGTTTTCTCTAGGTGGACCGGTGCGGAGGTGGGCTCTGCATTGCCCAGGACATTAAAAAAAGGTCTTTTATATTTAATGCCATGGGGGGTGGGTAGGGAGTAGGACAGGGCTGATGCTAGGCTACAGGGAGGGAGGGGTGCGGTGGTAAGATAGGGCTGATGCTTAGATATGGGATGGATTGTGGGGAAGGGAAGGATTGATACTGGGCTACAGGGATGGATTGGGGGTAGAGAAGGGAAAAGCTGATGCTGGGCTGCTGGGATGGATGGGGGGAATAGGGAAGGTTTCTATGTTTTATGTTTTTGTAATATGTTTTAAAATTATGTGTGTTGAATTGTGATCTGTTTAGAATTGCAGCGATAGTGTGGCATATAAATTTAGAAATTAAATCAATTAATTTCTAATTTTTGGTCCTTTATTCTATAATTGATGAGGGTTGGTCTGTGGTCTGCATGTGACCGAGCACCTGAGAGTTTCTGCTGGCATGTGATTTGTATGGGGATCTATGAGTCTGACTTGTTTGGCTTTTCCAATGGATATATATCCATCTGTCATATCCTCAACCTCTCTCTCTCCACTGTAACTGTCCCTGACACCTTCAAACATGTTGTAGTCACACCACTCCTCAAAAAACCATCACTAGACCCCAACTGTCCCTCCAACTTCCGCCCCATCTCCCTCCTACCCTTCCTCTCCAAGATACTTGAATGCGCCGTTCACAGCCGCTGCCTTGATTTTCTCTCCTCTCATGCCATCCTCGATCTGCTTCAATCTGGTTTTTGCCCTCTACACTCGACAGAAACGGCACTCACTAAAGTCTGTAATGACCTATTCCTTGCCAAATCCAAACGTCACTACTCCATCCTCATCCTCCTTGACCTATCCGCCGCTTTTGACACTGTCAATCATAATTTACTTCTTGCCGCACTGTCCTCATTTGGGTTCCAGGGCTCTGTCCTCTCCTGGTTCTCCTCTTGTCTCTCCCACAGTACCTTCAGAGTACATTCTTATGGATCTTCCTCCACCCCCATCCCGCTCTCTGTCGGAGTTCCTCAGGGATCTGTCCTTGGACCCCTTCTGTTTTCAATGTACACCTTTTCCCTGGGCTCCCTGATCTTATCTCATGGTTTCCAATATCATCTCTGTGCCAACGACACCCAGCTTTATCTCTCCACACCAAACATCACTGCGGAAGCCCAGGCCAAAGTATCGGCCTGCTTATCCAACATTGCTGCCTGGATGTCCAACCGCCACCTGAAACTGAACATGGCAAAGACACAGCTTATTGTCTTTCCACCCAAACCCACTTCTCCTCTCCCTCCACTTTCTATCTCAGTCGATGGCACCCTCATCCTCCCCGTCTCATCTGCCTGCAACCTTGGAGTCATCTTCGACTCCTCCCTCTCCTTCTCTGCGCATATCCAGCAGATAGCCAAGACCTGTCGCTTCTTTCTCTATAACATCAGCAAAATTCGCCCTTTCCTCTCTGAGCACACCACCCGAACTGTCATCCACTCTCTCATTACCTCTCGCCTTGACTACTGCAACCTACTCCTCACTGGCCTCCCACGTAGCCATCTATCCTCCCCTTCAATCCATTCAGAACTCTGCTGCACATCTTATCTTCCGCCTGGACCGATATGCTCATATCACCCCTCTCCTCAAGTCACTTCACTGGCTTCCGATCAGGTACCGCATCCAGTTCAAGCTTCTCCTACTAACCTACAAATGCACTCAATCTCCAGCCCCTCATTACCTCTCTACCCTTATCTCCCCTTACGCTCCTACCCGAAACCTCCACTCACAGGGCAAATCCCTCCTCTCTGCACCCTTCTCCACCACCGCCAATTCCAGGCTCCGCCCTTTCTGCCTCGCCTCTCCCTATGCTTGGAATGGACTTCGCTCGAGGACGCCCAACTGTTAGGCACACCCCAATCCTGCCTTCGCTACACCTCCGACACGCCCCCGGGAACTTTGGTGTCCCCACGACGGGAAACAGTTGGGGACGCCCAAAATCAGCTTTTGATTATGCCAATTTGGGCGACCCTGAGAGAAGGACACCCATCTCCCGATTTGTGTCGAAAGATGGGCGCCCTTCTCTTTCGAAAATAAGCCTGAAAGCCACTTAACGCAGCTCTGCGCTAGCAATTACTGCACTGTAAACTGCATTAAATGCTTAATGTGGTTTAGTAAAAGGGCCCATGTCTGCTTGTACTCAGACTGAAAATATATCAGGGTGCTGCTGGAAAAAGATAGCTGCTCCCCAATGTACCAAAATTAACAACAGACATGGTTATGCAGGTAGTGCTTCTATAACCTCACCACTTTAATTTCCCTCAGAAACATGCTGAAATTCCAAACATATACGGCTGAATCTTGCATCTTTTTTTTTCTGCTTGTTCTAAGTGCAGATAGATTTATGAAATTAAAAGCTGTGAAAGTACCATTAATTTGTTTTATAAAGCCCTTACATCGAAAATTCTGGCAGCATGGCCATGCAAACTGAGCACTTATGGCAATTTCGGGTCCCTTAAAGTAATGAGACCATAAATAAATGAAAAACCCAGCCTGTGCTATCTTTAAAAGCCACCTCTGACAGGAAGCATGAGATGCTGTAAGAGCCTGGGAGAAGATCAAAGATACAAAGGATGGCAAAGTTGATTACAGTGCTGACTGTGAAGCTATTGTTTTCAGAAACTAATTCTAGAGATGGAGGTAAAAATAAATTGAAGTGGGGGGGGGGGGGGGGATGCAGAAAGATGCTGTGCTATGACTTTCCTTTGCATAAACTTTCTGTAGGGAAGAAGAATCCTAGCATAGGATTGTGGGGCAGGTATGGTCTAGAGGGAGGAGGAGTTGAAAGCCCTGCAAATGTATTTTATCAGGTTGAGGGCATGCGCTGGCGTTTTACAGCAGCAGTGCCATTTCTCTATGAGTCCTGTATGGATTCTGTCCTGCGGGAGCAGCCGATACAATTTTGAAGACACACTTTATGTACAAAGAGTGAGTATTTTGGAGTTTGTAACATGTGGTATTGTTTAGTTAAGATGGACACAATCCTACGCATTTAATCCATTTTCCTCGCAGTTAAACCCCTGATGACGCCTTCGGGTGAAACGCGCCGAGTGTGTTGGGTTTGACGGTGCTGGAAGAAGATGGCGACTTAACCAACTAAGAGTTTAAGAACATATGGAACATATGGAAAGTTGGTGGAGATATTTTGGATACCAAAGTTGCATGAGACTGACGAGCTAAAGCAAAGTTAAGAACAATTTGGAGATAATTGTGATCCGTGACAGCTGGGTGGTGCCGCAGATTGGAAAGACAATTTGAACTATTGACTAAGCATTGCGGATCATTACGTGATCACATGGACATGAGTGGAAAATGCATGTATAACAGAAGAACAGATTTGGAGTATACACCACAACAGTGATATAGTATCACTTGTGGAAGTAGAGAATTTAAACATTGTAATACTTTACCTAGCAAAATTGTCAGAAAGACTAATATAAGGTGTTGGATACAAGTATCTCTGTCAATCGTCAACCATACACGATTTGGTATCATAGATATTGCATAAGATTGTATATGTTGAATGAGAAGTATAAATGTAGTGTGGAATGACTGAGAGTATGACTGTTGAAGGAAAGATGGATATGGTGATGGGAAATTGTTAAAAATAGATATATGATCATTACAAGTGGTTAATAAAAGTTTAAAAATTCACAAAA
Source organism: Microcaecilia unicolor (assembly GCF_901765095.1). Classification (NCBI taxonomy): domain Eukaryota; kingdom Metazoa; phylum Chordata; class Amphibia; order Gymnophiona; family Siphonopidae; genus Microcaecilia; species Microcaecilia unicolor. The sequence continues at coordinate 84,689,000 of NC_044037.1, read as the reverse complement.
TAGAGAGGTGGTTACTATTGGAAGTTTATAATGAATATGAATGAGAGAGATTTGCATATAATGCAGGCAGGGGTGGCCCAAGGCAGGATGCCACCTGAGGCAAGGCTGAGATGCCACTTTCCCCTTCCCAGGCTGAGTTCTGGTATCTCCCCCTTCCTTATTCCACTCCGTTCCCCAATTTTACCTTCTTTTTATGTTTTTTGAAAGCTGTTGGCAGCAGTGATTCCCATACACTGCCCTGCCGCTGGCACCGGCCTCTTCGCTACTGTGGCCGCCTCTGAGGAAACAGGAAGTAACATCAAAGAGGTGGCCACGGTAAAAGGAAGAGGTGGGTGCCGGCGGCAGGACAGAGAATGAGAATTGCTGCCACCACCAGCTTTTAAAATACATAAAAAGAAGGTAAAATTGGGGAACACGGTGGAGGAGGAAAGGGGGGAGATGCTGCTCCCGAAAGATTGCTGCCTGAGGCCCCCACCTCAGGTGGCCTAATGGTCGGACTGCCCCTGAATGGAGGTGACAGGAATGCAAATCTCTCTCATGCATATTCATTAGGAATATCCTGAAAACCCCTCTAGCTTGAGGACCCCTTTGAGTATCCCTGCCCTAAGCCACAGCACCAGATCTATTTTCAGATACCTCAGTGAGTGTTCACTTTTACTGTGCACCTTTAGAATTCCACTTTTCTTTTGTTTTGAAAGTACACACAGGTTCCTCCACTTCGGTGCACCCGAATTCCCTTTGCCTGTCATGAGAGCACAAATACAGTTTCAGTGTTAACTGAACCAGCTCAAAGTGTTGTTACTAACCTGGAACTAGTAGGCAGCTCTCTGGATAATTGTATTGGTGGCACTGCTGAGCATATGGTGAGCTGCTGATATTCTTTACTTGTGCTAAATAATGTCTTGTCTAAGACCACAGGCCTCTGGCTTGACTCTAAATACAAGTTACCCTAATTCTGTCTGCTAATGGGAACAGCTGATGCTAGTAACAGAGGAGTCATGCTGACTCACTGAATGCTGAGTAATCTACAGATGCTCCTCTCTCCCATGCTGATTCAAAGCCAATTTTTCTCTGCATCTCTGCAAGCACGTGAACTTAGCATGGAACAAAAGCATTACAGCTATAAGAGCAATTTTATAACTAAACACATGGTTAGGGGTCCCTTTGAGTGCATATATGTACCAAAAGGTAGCACTTATGTGCAAAAGTGCCCTAAGCCAGTGGTGTAGCTACAAGTGGGCCTTTAGAGTAATTGTTTCTTTTCATGATCACTGGGATGAAGCAGACAAAGAAGCTGAGGATGGTCCCACTAAAAAAGCAAAACACAAGACAGATACATCATAATGATCACAGGAAGTTTCTGCTCACACCAACCACTGTTTCAGACCATTGTTCATTGCTCCTCTATCTAATCTAAGCTTACACTTATATCCTGCCTTTTCAATCAGAGAGCACTAGCCAAAACAAATTACAACATATAAACATACAATTTATGCATTCAATTTAAATTCATTTCCTAAAACAATTTTAAAAAATCACTAACATAGTTAAGTACATAAGTATTGCCATGCTGGGACAGACCAAAGGTCAATCAAGCCCAGTATCCTGTTTCTAACAGTGGCCAATCCAGGTCACATGTACCTGGCAAAATCCCCAAAATGTTCAATACATTTTATGCTGCTTATCCTAGAAATAAGCAGTGGATTTTCCTCAAGTCCATTTTAATAATGGTCTATGGACTTTTCCTTTAGGAAGCCATCCAAACCTTTTTTAAAACCCGCTAAGCTAACTGCTTTTACTACATTCTCTGGCAACGAATAGTTACACGTTGAGTGAAAATTTTTTTTCTTCAATTCGTTTTTAATTTACTACTTTGTAGCTTCATCGCATGCCCCCTAGTCCTAGTATTTTTGGAAAGAGTAAAAAAGTGGTTCACGTCTACCCGTTCCACTCCACTCATTATTTTATAGACCTCTATCATATGTCCCCTCAACCGTCTTTTCTCCAAGCTGAAGAGCCCTAGCCGCTTTAGCCTTTCCTCCTAGGGAAGTCATCCCATCCCTTTATCATTTTCATCTCCCTTCTCTGTACCTTTTCTAATTCCACTATATCTTTTTTGAGATGCGGTGACCAGAATTGCACACAATATTCGAGGTGCAGTTATATCATGGAGCAATACAAAGGCATTATAATGTCCTCATTTTTGTTTTCCATTCCTTTCTTAATAATACCTAACATTCTATTTGATTTCTTAGCTGTCGCTGCACATGAGCACAGGGTTTCAAGTAGCATATCATCAATGATGACACCTAGATCCCTTTCCTGATCAGTGAGTTACAAAATATATTCAGCTGACCCACAATTTATAAACGTAAGATATTAATTCCCAAAAACAGAATGCAGATATTGATGGGCAGGGGAAAAAATACATCCAACAGGACACCCTACCTCACAAAGGGGTCCTTTTACAAAGGTGCGCTGAAAAGTGGCGTGTGGTAGTGCAGGCACGGGTTTTGAATGTGCGCAGAATTATTTTTCAGCACGCCTGTAAAAAGGACTCTAAATGAACGTGCGGCAAAATGAAAATTGCTGCGCGTCCATTTCGGGTCTCTGACCTTACCACCAGTCATAGATCTAGCGGTAAAGAATATGGGCAGTAAAGACCTACGCACGTCGGATGCCACTTGGTGCGCATCTACTACACGCATATGAAAATAAAACTTATTTTTCAGATGCACGTAGCGGACACGTGCCAAAAATGAAATTACCACAAGAGCCACGCAGTAGTCGGGCAGTAAGTCCATTTTGGCACGCGTAGGCATCTACGCGGTTTAGAAAAAGGGGCCCTATATGATACTACCTCCTTATCAAGTAGAGAAAGCATACAAATGCATGACTTCAAGATTGCTTTCCTATATAAACTTGTAGAAGGAAGTTGTGTTAGTATGCAAGGACTTGCAGAAGATGTGTACTCTAGTGTGTGTAGGTAGGATGTGCAGGGTGGATTGAAGTCCATGAGGGGAGGAGGAGTGATGTGTGTATGTGAGTGAGTGCATATGAATGATAGGTGTATATATGTGGATTTGGGGTTTGTGTGGGGGTGCACGAGTATAGAAATGTGTTGATTTTGATCTGTGTGTATCTCAAGTGATCACAGCTTCTTCTTTCTCTACAATCTTGTCAGGGTTGTGGACCAGTGTTTTTCTAGTACAGCACCATAGAAAGCCCATCATCGCGGTCGCAGAAAGCACACAAGGCGTAGGCTGATGACAGATGTATAGAGAGGTCTCCCAGACTGCGACCCTGAATGTGGGTTTTGCTATTCCATGTAGGATCACGACTAGAGAATGAAACAGGGACGAAGTTTGTTCCTATCCCTTCTCTGTTCCCTTGAACTCTGTCCCCATCCCTGACTTGTCCCCATGAAATCTGTCCCTGTCCTGTCCCTGCAAGCACTGTCCCCATCCCCACGAGCACTGTGTGATCCCATCTGCACAAGCCTCGAACAGCAATGGTTTTATATTCAAATCATTTTATTAAAGTATAAAAATAAAAAATATTCTGTACAATTGTTGTTTTATTAATCACAAACAATAAATTAACAAGGATTAACAAGCCCCCTGTCTACCCTCCCCCCTCATAAATATCCCCTCCACTAGTGGGAAAACTGAACAAGCCAAATTATTACAGAATACTACATAGAAAATTCATGCTAACAGAATATCTCAGTCACACACACAAAACACAAATGTCAAAAACATAATAGCTGACCAAAAATGATAAACAAATAGTAAACCAAAATCCCAAGAAGCAACACCAAAGAAATAAAAAGAGATGCATTTCCTCCTATACCGTGCAAAATATAAAGATCACACATGCCAGGGATGGTGTTAGAGGAATGCATCTAGGACAACTGCCCTGGCCAGAGAAAGCCTTAATCTTGTTGGATGCTGAAGAAGGCACAGCCTGGTAATGGGCTTTGGGGTCACCTCCCAAATTTCTGCCCTGGGCCCCAGCCATGTCTAACATCAGCTCTGACAGAATTGTGTACTTAGCGTATTTGACACCCGGGGCCGATCATTTTTTTAACACAACAAGGGTGTACCTAGGAAAGGCAGCATCTTACACATTGCAGTGAGCACTAGAACATCAATACATCCATTGTAAAACTAAACAAGACATTAGTAAAAATGATCCTGCCAATAGAAAACCATGTCTTTTTCACAGACAGAGAACACAGATACATCCTCACCAAGTATAGAATAAGTAACCACAAACTAAAATAGAAATATGTAGACAAAAATTAAACTGAACCCCCAAGAGGCCAGATTCCGCATACAATTCAACACCACAGAAACAGTGATGCCATCTCCCCTAGTACTGTGCAAAATATAAAGATAGCAGATGTAAATTTGAAAAAACTGACAAATACCAATCACCACTTTACAAATTAACAAATAGACATACAACAAAAAATAGAAAATAATACCATTTTATTGGACTAATACATTTTCAATGAGCTTTTAGAAGCCAAAACCTCCTTCCTCAGGTCAGTACAGTGTACTGTTAAAATGGTCCTGTCCTGACCTAAGGATGGAGGTTTTAGTCTCTGAAAGTTAGTCAAAAATGTATTAAAATTAGTTCAACAAAAAGATCACCTTATTTTCATTTTCTATTTATCACCACAGCTACAATACTACTTTATTCTAAAGCAAACAAATCAATCAATCAATCTTTTTTTTCTACCTTTGTGGTCTCTGGTTTCTGCTTTCCTCATCTTCTCTTCACTCTCTCCCTTCCATCCAGCATCTGCTATCTTTCTCTCTCCCTTTCATCCAGTGTCTGTCTGCTTTCTCTGCCCCTTCCATCCACTGTCTTCCCTCTCCCCCTTTCCATATGGTGTCTGGCAGCTTTCTCTGCCCCTTCCATCCAATGCCTATATTTTCTTTCCTTTCTGTCCAGAATGTGTCTCTCTCTCTCTCTCTCTCTCTCTCTCTCCTTTTTACACGATGCATTCCAGCATCTTCCCCTCTCTCCATCTTTATTTCTCCTCTCTCTGTTCCTCATCCATTCCATCTTCTGCTTATCTCCTGTCTATTTGACTTTTTTTCTCTCCATGTCTATTGTCATTCCCTCTGACTCCCTGTCTCCCCTATCCATAACCTCCCCTCTGTGTCCCTGTCCCTATTCACCCCATGTTCAGCATTTACTCTCTGTGTCCCCGTCTCTGTTCCCCCCATGTTCAGCATCTGCCCTCTGTGTCCCCTTTCCTTCCCATGTTCCTCACCCTTCTTTCTCCCTCTCTCCTGCACTCCCACCCCAGGGCCAGTATCTCTCTTCCTCTTCTCTCCCCTGCTTCATAGTACTGCACTTCGTTCTCCCCCTCCCCAGATCCAGCTTTTTCCCAGTCTCCTCTACCTCATGCGTCTCACCTTTGTCTCCCCTCCCCCTCTCACTTACCTTTGATCTGACATCACTCTCACTCTTTTCTCCACCCCCTTTTCCCATTCCCCTGTCATCGCTTTCTTTCCTCTCTCCACCCCCTCTTCCCCTTAGATCTGGCATCACATCACATCTTCCTCTCTCCACCCCCCTTTCCCTTTCCCTATGGTCTGGCTGGCATTGCTCTCCCTCCTTCCTCCTGCTCAAAAGCAGGTGCAACTCTCCTCTCCCCCCCCCCCCCCCACCAAAGCAAATGATTAGCAAATCAGTTGCCTCCCTGGTGATCTCTCTCCTTCCCCCTGAAGCAAATGATCAGTGTCAATTCCTCTCATCTGGAACACCCATGCTTCAAGTCCTGGCAGCGTCTGAGTACCAGAGGGAGCTGTTATAGGTGAAGATGTACTTCCTAAGACCCTGGTGGTACCTACAGTACCTGGATGTCTCCCTTGAGTGCAAGGAATCCTGACAGTGAGGAGTTAAGAACTGGAGTATGGACTTCATGTGTTCAAATTAAGGCCTTCTAAATCTGTTGCGGTTTTATTTCTCTGGCTTACATAGAAAAATGTAGGCAGATAAAGACTATAAGGCTTATCCAGTCTGCCCATCCATGCCATCTATTCTCCCTATCACTCCCTTAGAGATCCTAGGTACTTGTCCCAAGTTCTCTTGAATTCAGATACTGTTTTTGGCTGCACCACTTCCACCGGGAGGCTGTTCTACAAATTCACCACCCTTTCCATGAAGAAGTATTTCCTCAGGTTACTTCTGAGTCTATCCACTTTCACCTTCATCCTATGTCCCCTTGGTTCAGAGCTTCCTTTCAATTGAAAGAAACTCGCCTTCTGTGTATTTAAGCCGCATGAGTATTTAAATGTCTGTATCATATTGAGATCTTAAAGTCTGTCCCCATACGCTTTATGACGAAGACCACTGACCATTTTAGTGGCTGCCCTCTGGACCGACTCCATCCTGTTTATATATTTTTGAAAGTGCAGTCTCCAGAATTGTACACAATATTCTAAATGAGGTCTTCATATGCACCCAAACATCCTTCTAGCTTTTGCTGTTACCTTTTCTACCTGTTTGCCACCTTAAGATCATCACATACACACATACCCAAGTCCTGCTCCTCTTTCATGCACAAAAGTTCTTCACCCCTAAATTGTACCATCCCCTTGGGTTTTTGCAGCCCAAATGCATGACCCTGAATCTTGTAGCATTAAACCTAAGTTGCCAAATTCCAGACCATTCCTCTAGCCTCGCTAAGTCCTTCCTCATGTTATCCACATCATCAGGGTGTCTACCCTACTGCAGATTTAGGTATCATCCACAAAGAGGCAAACCTTACCAGACAGCCCTTCAGCAATATTGATTACAGAACCAGCCCACCACTGGTGATATCCTTTTTCTCAGAATGAGTTCCATTTACTACTACCCTCTGTCGCCTTCCACTCAACCAGTTCCTAACCTAGTCAGTTATTTTAGGGCCCATACTGAGGGTACTCAGTTTATTTATTAGTCATCTATGGGAACTGTGTCAAAGGCTTTGCTAAAACCTAAATAGCGTTTTCCCTTGATCTAAATGTCTGGTCACCCAGTCAAAGAAATTTTTTTTTGTTACATTTGTACCCCGCACTTTCCCACTCATGGCAAGCTCAATGCAGCTTACATATTGTATACAGGTACTTATTTGTACCTGGGGCAATGGAGGGTTAAGTGACTTGCCTAGAGTCACAAGGAGCTGCCTGTGCCTGAAGTGGGAACTGAACTCAGTTCCTCAGGACCAAAGTCCACCACCCTAACCACTAGGCCACTCCTCCAGATTTGTGTGACAAGACCTGCCTCTAGTGAAACCATGTTGCCTCAGGTCCTGTAATCCACTGGATTCCAAAAACTTCACTATTCTCTGTTTTAAAAGCATCTCCATTAATTTACTTACCATAGAAGTCAGCCTTACCACTTTTGTTGAGAAGGACTACATCTGTTCTTCTGCAGTCCCAAACCTACAGAAGCATTGAATAGGTCAGCCAGTAGAGCCGCTAGAACTTCCCTAAGTTCCTTCAGTACCCTTGGATGTATGCCATCCGGCCCCATTGCTTTGTCCACCTTTACTACTGCTACTACTTAACATTTCTAAAGTGCTACCAGGGTTATGCAGCGCTGTACAATTTAACTCAGAGGACAGTCTCTGCTCGAAGGAGCTTACAATCTAAAGGACAAAAAAGTGCAGTCAATCAAATTGGGGCAGTCTAGCTCCTCACAAACACAGTCCTCTGAAATTCATTCAGGGACTACCAACCCTCTGTTGCTATTTATGTTTGCCTTCTGCATTCAATTTGTATTCATTACTACTCAATGGTATATCTATTCTCTTTCAGGACTCTGTTAAAGTTTTAGGAATAACTTCAGATAGGCTATCAGGTGACCGTAGTAGTGGAAAAGTGCTTGGCCATTATTGGTTCTTGGAAGTTGAGACGCAAACTCAAACTAAATGCTAATAAAACAAAGTTTTTATTACTCAATAATAAACCTAATCCTTTATCTGATCACATTATTTTATCTACAGTTATTAAGACCGTATGTTGATCAGACACTATCCTTTGATTCACAAATAAATGCTTTGGTTAAAAGCTCATTTTTTTTCTTAGAAAACTGAGACATGTTAGGTGTTTTTTTTGAAACAGACAAGTTTAAATTGTTGGTTCAGTCTTTAATATTGTTTAAGTTGGATTATTGTAACCTTATTTATCTTGATGGTACCAAACAATATTAAAAACTCTCCAGACTATACAGATCACTGTGGTTCATTGATTTTTTCATTAAAAAAATATGACAGGATTTCAGGGTATTATATAAGGTTACATTGACTTCCTATAGAAGGTAGGATTTTCTTAAAGTTTCTGTGTTTTTTTTTTATTTAAGATTTTAGATGGTATTGGCCCAGAATATTTGTTGGCTCATTTTCAATTTTCTTCTTTGGCTAGACATAGAAGAACTATTAATAATTCTCCATCTGCTTTTCCATCTGTTAGAGGCTGTAAGAGATTTAAGTTGCATGAAATATTGTTAGCTTATCAAGCTCCCAAAATTTGGCAGGAGTTTTCTATATGTTTTAATCAAGTTTATTCTTATCAGGCTTTTAGAAGGAATATTAAGACCTGGTTATTTAAGAAATATGTTGTAAACTGATTATTATTGTGCATTACTTTTCCTGTATTTTTATTGTAATTCCTGGGAGAGTGTCCCAGTCTCTTTGAGTCTGTGAACTGCTTAGAAAATTGTGGTTATATCAGTATATAAGTTCTATTGTTATGTTATGTTTTGTTATAGGCACTCACCTTTTGATCTACGTATCTCTAACTTTATGAAAAAATAGTTCTTTGTGTTAGAACAATTGCATAACATTTGCTCCATTTTGGATCATTCTACTCTCCGTCTTGTTCTTCATTCTTTTGTGCTTTCACATCTAGATTATTGTAATTCTATACTTCACAGCTCAAAGTTATGAACTCTCAGGAGATGATTCAAAATACATCTGTTAAACTTCTCTTTGGTGTAAAAAAAAAAAAGGATGATCATGTCACTCCACTGTTGGTAAAAGAATGCTGGCTTTTCACGTCCTATCGGATACCATTTGAAATTCTTGACATCACTCACCATGTTCATTTTTCTGGATTAACTTCATTCGTGTTTACGATTACTTACACCATATTATCCAGCTCAAACTCTGCATTGCTTGCAACAAAACCTCTTGGTTGTCTGCTCTTATCTTCACTTGCACTTTGATCTCACTAGGAACTCCTATTGTAGGATCATGGCACCTACACTTTGGAACAGTTCACTCTTGAGCATCCATCTAGAGATTTCACTCAAGAAACAGCTCTGAAAGCCAAATATTTTGGTCAGGCTTTTCTGGGCTAACATGTTTCTACCAGGCCCTGAGACCTCCAGCACTGTTCTGTCTTGTATGATTTATATGTTTTCTGTCCTTCTCCCATGTTAATTTAGTGCCTTTTTATTACTAAAATGAATGTGCTAGTGTATCTTACTGTTAACTTAGACCTCATTTTGCCCCCCCCCCCTTTATGATTTTTATAGTAAACCACTTTGATATAATTGTGATTTAGTAGTATATCAAATAAAGGGGTAAATATTAAGCTGGTGATGGTCAGCGTTTTTTTGGTTGCTACTGGTGTTATGCTTGGATATTCACTGAGTATCCAGTTATGTGTGGCTGGCTATCCTTATGTTAGTTTTATTTTTTTTATTTTTATTTTTAATTTGCAGCATTCTATGTTATGTCTTGTTTAATGTGTCTGAAGAATAGTGTATTATTTGTAAAGATTTTTTATTTTGGAAACCTTCTAGAATTGTAAGACAGTGCACTCTGGAATTCGTTGCCGGAGAATGTGGTGAAGGCGGTTAGCCTGGCAGAGTTTAAAAAGGGGTTAGACGGTTTCCTAAAGGACAAGTACATAAACCACTACTAAATGGACTTGGGAAAAATCCACAATTCCAGGAATAACATGTATAGAATGTTTGTACGTTTCGGAAGCTTGTCAGGTGCCCTTGGCCTGGATTGGCCACTGTCATGGACAGGATGCTGGGCTCAATGGACCCTTGGTCTTTTCCCGGTGTGGCATTACTTATGTACTTATGTACAAATTTTTTATATAAATAAAATACATAAATAAATGTAACCCCCTAAGTTAAACTGGGCAAAGATAGGACTGTATTTTACGTGGTCCAATGTGATAGTGAAACAGTACCACCCACTGGCAGGACTGTAAGTGGAGGACTCCCACTCAGCTGAAGGGGAACAGTGCAGGCATCTATCATCATTTCCATGAAAAGTATTTCTGGAGTTGCTTAAGTTTCCCTCCGTGCAGCTTCATGTCCTGAAGTTCTGTAGTATCTCTATTTTTGGAAAAAGTTTGTTGTTCATTAATATCATTTATGTGTTTAAATACTACTACTACTACTACTACTACTACTTAACATTTCTAAAGCACTACCAGGGTTACGCAGCGCTGTACAATTTTAACACAGAAGGACAATACCTGCTCAAAGAGCTTACAATTTAATGGACAAATGTAGAGTCAGTCAAGTAGGGGTAGTCAATTTGGGGCATTCTCGATTACATGAAAGGTATAAAGGTTAGGTTCCGAAAGCAATATTGAAGAGGTGGGCTTTGAGCAATGATTTGAAGATGGGTAAGGAGGGGGCTTGGCGTAGGGGTTCAGGAAGTTTATTCCATGCGTAAGGTGATGCGAGGCAGAATGGGCGGAGCCTGGAATTGCCTGGAAGGGTGTTGAGAGGAGGGATTTGTCCTGTGAGCGGAGGTTTCGGGCGGGAACATAAGGGAAGATGAGGGTAGAAAGGTAATGAGGTGCTGCAGACTGAGTGCATTTGTAGGTAAGAAGGAGAAGCTTGAACTGTATGCGGTATCTGATCGGAAGCCAGTGAAGTGACTTGAGGAGAGGGGTGATATGAGTATATCGGTTCGAGCGGAATATAAGGCATGCAGCGGAGTTCTGAACTGATTGAAGGGGGGATAGATGGTTAAGAGGGAGGCCAGTGAGGAGTAGGTTGCAATAGTCAAGGCGAGAGGTGATGAGAGCGTGGATGAGAGTTCGGGTGGTGTGCTCAGAGAGGAAAGGGCGAATCTTGCTGATGTTAAAAAGGAAGAAGCGACAGGTCTTGGCTGTTTGTTGGATACGTGCAGAGAAGGAGAGGGAGGAGTCGAAGATGACTCCAAGGTTGCGGGCAGATGAGACGGGGAGGCTGAGGGTGTTATCAACTGAGATTGAGAGCGGAGGAAGAGGAGAAGTGGGTTTAGGTGGAAAGATGATAAGCTCGGTCTTGGCCATGTTCAGTTTCAGGTGGCGGTTGGACATCCAAGCAGCAATGTCGGATAAGCAGGGCGACACCTTGGCCTGGGTCTCCACGGTGATGTCTGGTGTGGAGAGATACAGCTGGGTGTCATCAGCATAAAGATGATACTGGAACCCATGGGATGAGATCAGTGAGCCCAGGGAAGAGGTGTAGATTGAGAAAAGAAGGGGTCCAAGGACAGATCCCTGGGGAACACCAACAGAGAGAGGGATGGGGGTGGAGGAAGATCCATGAGAGTGTACTTTGAAGGTGCGGTGGGAGAGATAGGATGAGAACCAGGAGAGGACAGAGCCCTGGAATCCAAATGAGGTCAGTGTGGCAAGAAGTAAGTCATGATTGACAGTGTCGAAAGCGGGGATCAGAGGAACAGGTTGTGCATTTCGAGGAAGAAAGGAGGCGGGTGGTTTCCTCCTCGGTGATAACAGGAAAGGAGGAGAAAGAGTTAGTTGGTTGGTTGAGGGAGGGGGCTGAAGAGAGAAGAGGAGGTGGCTTGGTAGTGAATTCAAGGCTGATCTTTTGCACTTTGTCGTGGAAGTAGTCAGCCAGAGATTGAGGAGAGAGAGGGGGGTGGGGGAGGAGGGCACTTTGAGGAGGGAGTTAAGGGTAGCAAAGAGACGACGAGGGTTGGAGCTGAGAGAGTTGGTTAATTGGGTGTAGTAGTCCTGTTTGGCAAGGAATAGGGAGGACTGGAAGGAGGATAGCATGAATTTGTAATGAAGGAAATCTGAATAGGTGCGGGATTTCCTCCAGAGGCGTTCAGCAGATCGGGCGCAGGAGCGAAGGTAGTGAATGCAAGGGGTCAACCAGGGCTGAGGATTAGTATGTCTTATTAGTACACCTCTATCTTATGTCTCTTGTCTCTTCCACCCAGGTCCTGTCTGTCCTATATAATTATGGCCTGGGGTATTATGTACAGAATTCTACAGGTACATCATTGCATTATTTCCTGAGGTTTTCCTGATGCACTGTACCCAATTTCTACATAGTGCCTTTAGCGCTGACTTCTGAGCTGTAGGAGCTGAGCTTTCTATGCCAACAAGAACTGCTCTATAATAGCTACCTTCTGTGATGATGAGACCTGTGGTGTTTTGTGATCTAGCCCTGACATCTTGAATGTGCTCATCTTTGAAGGATATCACTTAGGGGATACCATCTCCTTGGTTTCTTTTGAGAAGAAGCTAGTTCTGGAAGAAGAATGGCATTTCAACTAGAAATGCCTCTGCATGTAGAAGAACTGAGCCACCTTTCTCACCTTTTATGTGTTTGTTAAGTGGTGAAAGTGAGTCCAGTTAGAAGGACTTAAGATCGTTTGGTGCTCACTTTCAAAGCAGATAGACATTTTAAAGTGTCTTTAAAAACTCCAGATTCAACCACAAAAGTGAAAAGAACAACGATATCCTAGCCTAGAAGCCACACCATTTAGCAATATCTTTATTGCTCAACCTCACAAAGGTCTTTCTAAAGACCACTACCTTTTACAGCTCCTTTCTAAAAATTTCATCTACAAGGATTTTTAGACATGTTTACCAAGACTCCTGAAGGAGGCACTTTTTAGTGCCAAAACATGGTACCGTGTTGAGTCACCTTTTAATAAATAGTTCATATCGACCTTGGACACCTCAGGTCTGTTTTTTTGAAGAGCCTGATTCTGTTCCCACTCCTCTCCTGCTCCTATAAAAATCCCCATCCATCAGATGGATCCGACAGAAATTGGAAGTTTCACACTGCAGTTCATCCAAACAGCAAGGGGGCGTGTTGTGGGTGTGTTTTGGGCGGGACTAGGGAGGTCCCAAAAGTAGGACATCCAATAGCGATTTTTGAATGGGAAGAAACATCCATATCTAAAAAAGAAGGATGCTTTTATCTAGACCTTTTTCAGTCACGTCCAAGTTGCTCTAATTGAGCATCTAACCATTGGAGGGATTAAGGCATGACCCGTCTTTAATCCCCAGTAGTTGCTGTTCCCCCCTTTCTCCCCTGAATGTGAAACTTGAAAGGAAAACTAGGCTCTATGTCAGCTGCAGGCAGTGATGTGCTGGAGCTGGCTCACAAGAGCCATTGTTAAGTTTTTAAGAATTTTGGGAGCTGGTTGTTAAAGTAGCCTCCCGTGGCTACTTTAACAACTAACTGCTAAATAACAACTAACTCCTGAAATTTGGGCTCGGGCCCCCTTCTGAACTCCCTTTATTTTGCTAGTAGAGATGCTAAGCCCCGCCAACCAAATAAATAGACTTCCACTTCTCCCCACTGCTTGTTTCCAGCTCAGAACAGCATGCTGGGACTTCTCGTGCATACTCTGGGCATGTGCAAGAAGTCTCGATATGCTGCTCAGAGTCAGAAACAAGTAGGGTTACCATATGTCCGGATTTACCCGGACATGTCCTCTTTTTAAGGACTTGTTCGGGCGTCTGGACAGGTTTTGCCAGTCCGCCCGTTTGTCCGGATTTCTGGACAAGCAGGCGGGCGGTGTGCCTATCCTAGCCTCCTCTTCCCTTTCTTACGATCTACTGCCCTGGTGGTCTAGTGACCTCTTTGGGGCAGGAAAGAGCCCCCTCTTTCCTGCCCGGAGCGCTGCCCTTGCCCTGCATCCTGTTGCTGTGACAGTCTCGGGATTCAAAATGGCTGCCAAGAGTTGAAGCGGCCTCGCAAGACTTCAACTCTCGATGGCCATTTTGAATCCCGAGACCGTCACAGCAACAGGATGCAGGGCAAGGACAGAGCTCCGAGCAGGAAAGAGGGGGCTCTTTCCTGCCCCAAAGGGGTCACTAGACCACCAGGGCAGTAGATAGTAAGTAAGGGGAGGGGAGGTGACCCGGTGGAGGGGAGGTGAGGGGGGGCAGGGGAGGGGAATATGTGACACTAGCACACCTACATGGCCCTTCCCCCCAAAATTGCAGGGCTAACTAAGCCAGAGAGAGAGCCCATTGTTAATTTACAAGCACACAACTGGCTGCAAGTATTATGGCCATTATGAACAAAGCAGCAAGCAGGTCAGAGGAGTAGTCTAAGTAGTTAGTTCAGTGGCCTGTAAGCCAAGAAATGAAGGTTCAAATCTCAGTTTAACTCTTTTTTTAAAAATAATTCTGAGCCTTCCAGAAACAGAAGAATACCAACTGTACCTAAATATATGACACCTGCAAGCTGAAGGCTATTGAAGTGGTGAAAAAAAAGAGCTACAGTGGGGTTTGAACCTGTGTCCCTTGATTTACAGCTTACTGCACTAACCACCAGGCTACTTCTCTGTTCGCAGGGGCGTATCTGGAATCCGGCGGTAGGGGGGGCCAGAGCCAGAGAGGGGGGGGGCACATTTTTGCCTGCCTCCCTCCCCCCCCCCCCCCCGCCGCCTCTCTCCACCCCCTGCGACGTCAGACGCCGAACTGGATTCAACGAATCAGCACTGCAGCGTTACTTCCTTGAAGCACATGGCCACGGAGGAAGACGAAATATGGAGATTGCGGGTCGGACCTCGGCTGGCGGGGGTTTGGGCCCCCCGCCAGCAAAAGTAAGCAACGGGGGAGGGTTGACGGCGGGGAGGGGGCCAGGGCAAAATCTGCGGGGGCCCAGGCCCCTGTGGCCCCACGCAGATACGCCCCTGCTGCAGAGATATCTGCAGAGATAGCTGTGTGGCCATATTTTTTAAAAATGATGCCAAACAGACCTTCATGTCCCTGGCTTTTTGTCGTTCAAAAGTTGGACGTTTCACTTTGGAAAAATGCCTATTAATTTTGGACATTTTTAGTGAAAAAATGTCCATCTCACAACCATAATCGAACAGGAAATCTAGATGTGAGATGGACATTTTTGTGGATATTATGAGCAGGAATTTTTTTTTTTTGGACTTCAATGTTTGTTTGAAATTGCCCCTCTTTATCTTGTAGCTTGTAGCCTGCAAACTGTCTTGCTCTGGGAAATATCCTAGTCTGGTCTAAAACAGCAGTAGCATACGCAGGCACATTTCTTAAAACCTCCAGGCATATTGAAGAAGTGTGTTACTAACGGGCTCATTTTCAAAAGAGAAAAATGAATAAAAAGTGGCATAAAGCAGCATTTGGATGTTTTTCTCACAAAAACATCCAAGTCAGTATTTTCAAAACCTACTTGATACATTTTTCTATGAAGTCCGTCAGAAGTACGTCCAAATCTCAATGGGGTGTTTCAGGGGTGTGTTCAGGGCGGGACTTGGGTGTTCCTAAGACTTAGACATTTTTCAGCCATAATGGAACAAAACAAAAACGTCCAGGACTAAAACGTAGACATTTTGAGCTAGACCTGTTTTTATATCGAATAAGGCACAAAAAGGTGCCCTAAATAACCAGATGACCACTGGAAGGAATCAGGGGTGATCTCCCCTTATTCCCCCAGTGGTCACTAACCCCCTCCTACCCCCCAAAAATGTGATGAAAACATTACTTGCCAGCCATTATGCCAACCTCAGATGTTATACTCAGGTTGATTAGAATAGCATACAGGTCCCTGGAATAGTCTAGTGGTGGGTGCAGTGCACTGCTGACAGGTGGACCCAGGCTCCTACCTCCCCCTACCTGTTACACTTGTGGAGGAAACTGTGAGTTCTCCAAAACTCACCAGAAACCCACTGTACCCACATATAGGTGCCCCCTTCACCCGTAAGGACTATGGTAGTGGTGTACAGTTGGGGGTAGTGGGTTTTGGGGGGCTCAGAAGACAAGGTAAGGGAGAAATGGTGAGATGTGTACCACTGCAGGGCCCTATTGTTGTCTTGGGATGTCAGGGGGCCCAGTGTACTAAAAATGCTGGCTCCTCCTTCATCCCAATGGTTTGATTTTGCTTGGACTTTTTTTTTTTTTTCTTTCGAAAATGGACCCCCCCCCCCCCAAAAAAAAAAAAAAAACGTCCAAATCACAAAACGTCCAAAAACTAAATCGTCCAAATAATATAAAAAAAAAAAAGACGTTTTTCTTTTTCTAAATGACCTTCTTTCCTATTTAGATTTTGGATGTTTTTTGCAAAACATCCAAAGTCGGACTTAGACGTCATATCGAAAATGCCCCTCCACAACAAACTCAAGAGGGAAGGACAAGAAAATAATTTTCTTTCTCTTATATTTGTTGGAGCTGGGTTGGGGAGAGGAACCAAGCAGAGCTTGGAGGAGAAGAAGAAAAAAAGCTTTAGCAGCAAGGAACCAAAGGAGCACCTGGTTGGGTTGCGAAGTCTGAGGAATAGTGAGAACCAGGAAAGGATTGGATGGGTGGAGACAAGCAGATCTCTCTTTCTATTGAAACTCCTGAAGGCAGTGGTATGATGGTTGTGATGATATGATACATTCAGCCCATTCAGTAACGCCTGCCAAGTTACACCTACACCATGTAGGAAGCAAACAGAAAAGCCTGTACTAGGTCAGATCGTGCAACTGCAGCAACCCACGTTGTTGGGAGAAGGGAAAAATTGCTGAGTCAACGTAGTGCAAAGTGATGACGTGTGGATACTTGGTGCAAAACTTGCAATCAACACAGGGAACAAAGTACCTCCAGGCTAAAGACTGTTTGTAGCTCAAAACTGAAAAGTTTCCACAACAATAATGTTAGTATCAAAGCAATAAGATCCCACAGAGTGCACACATTTATTTATAAAACTATAACCTACTTCCTTGCGATGGTGGAAGCGGATGTCATGCATGGCATACATGTCATACACAAAGGCCAATTTCAAAGATTTATGTATTTATTGAGATGCCAAATGACCCAGTTCCAGAGGGAGATATTAGACCAGTCCTGGGCTTCTGTCCCCCCAGAGTGGAGGAGTAGCCTAGTGGTTAGTGCAGTAGACTTTGGGTAAGTCACTTAACCCTCCATTGCCCCAGGAACAAAATAAGTGCCTATATATATATGTAAACCACTTTGAATGTAGTTGTAATATATCAAGTCCCATTTCCTTTTCCCTCATGACAAAGAGCTAGATTCTATCTATAACGTGCTAGGCGTATTCTCTAAAGTACACTTAAATTTTATAGAATACGCCTAAAGTTCTGCACGGTTTATAGAATATAACGAGTGCCCATCCAGACCACAAAATTTAGTAGCAAGCAGATAAACCAAGTAAAACTTGGTGTAAATGCCGATGCCTAAGTTAGGTATGGATCAGGTGTATTCTATAACAATGCGCATAGATTTTGGCAATGCCCACGACCCGCCCATGCCATTCCCCCATTTCAACTAAACAACTTAGAATTTATGCGTATCATATTACAGAATACGCTTAGACAGTTGTGCGCATACATTTTAATTAATGCCAATTCGTGTCAATAATTGCTTGTTAAGTGGCATTTATCGGCGCTGACTTGTTAACTAATTAAGTTGGGTAAGCAAATCCAGAATACAACCACTGGGTACAGTCCAGCTCTACAAAAATAAGTAAATTTTTGTAGTGCCATAAATGATGGCGCTGTATGGGTGGGACTTACTGCCGGGCTGCTGCGGTAGCCTGGCGCAGTGGCTTAGCTAGGGGGGTGCCAGGGGAGCGGCTGCTCCCCCAAACGATGTTCTGCCGGTACCGGCGCCTATTTTTTTCTCGATGTGTTGCATTGAAAATGTGTGCCAGTGCCGGCAGAAGTCTGCTCTCATGCCGCTTTCGCTCTCCCTGCACCGTCAACCTGACTCCGCTTCTGGCCTGGCAGTACTTCTGTTATAGCGAGGACCTCCGCTTAGTAAAAGTAGTCCTTATTTAGTAGTGCTGGGAATATTTAAAACAGGTACTGCAAAAATGAGATCAGTGCCTAGTGAGCACTCCTCCACAGCAATGACCAGGGCTGCTACGGAGTCTGACAACCAAAAAATGAAAACCAATCTATTACACCAAATGAAAACTAATGAACCCCATGTATATTCAGTATGAATACCCCAAAAACCAAATGAATCCACAACCCTCAAGGACTAGGGAGTCCTTTTGCAAAGGCCCGCTGAAAAATGTCTTGCGGTAGTGTAGGCGTGGGTTTTGGGCGAAAGCCGATCCATTTTTTAGTGCGCCTGTAAAAAAAGGCCTTTAAAAATTTTTGCCGAAAATGGACTTGCGGCAAAATGAAAATTGCCACCGTCCATTTTGGGTCTGAGACCTTACTGCCAGCCATTGACCTAGTGGTAAAGGCTCACATGTAAACGGGCGGTAATGACCTATGCGTGCCAAATGCCAAAATATCGTTCAGACGTGCGTATCAGATGCGCGCCAAAAATGAAATTACTGCAAGATCCTCGCAGTAGTCGGGCAGTAACTCCATTTTGGCACGCATTGGGTGCAAGTAGACGCTTACGCAGCTTAGTAAAAGGGCCCCTAAATGCGGTCTCTCCTACGGTACTGCCCTAAGAGCTAGAGAAAAGTCAAAATTAATAAAAACTATTGTGTAACAAACTTCTGTTCTCTGTGGCAATGATACCCTTTCCTAGAAATAACCGTTACAAATGAAAACTGCTGATAGTCCTATCTTTCTGTACAGCACAGATAATAGGTCAGTCATTTCAAAAGAATATGATGGTGAGAGCTTTGGGCCACTGTTCTGCGTATTTCTGATTGATTTATGATTTCTCTCTGTGATCACATTACTGAGATAGAAATGCTTCTATCACTAGCAGTACTTATCAGAAGAGCAACATGTTAGGTCTAACATTAACCCTTATACACATCAAAGCCCAGAGGAATACTAGATAGCTCTTGGTTATCAGTGTCAACCTCAATAATCATGGGTATCAAACTTTTAAAGCGTTGAAGACCCATCTCTTCAAGATTGCCTACCCCAATGATCCAACTTAACTAAATCCCGCCCACATGATCCCTGTCCTGACGATTGTTATACATTAGACCATATCTCCCATTCTCCCCATGCTCACCCCTATCTTTTCCTTCCCATTCTTCCTATACCTTCCCTCCCCATTTTCTTTCCCCTCTATGCTCAATCCCTTCTATGCTCAATTTACTTATCCTTTATCCCATTATTATTACATTTACAATAATTCGTTATAATCTCCTTTAAGACTTTGTAATTCTATTTACTTTTTTACTATGTAAGTCGCATTGAGCCTGCTATCTGTGGGAAAGCGCAGGGTACAAATGTAATAAATAAATAAATAAATATTAAACTTTGCTTTGTATGTACAGTGGTGGAAATAAGTATTTGATCCCTTGCTGATTTTGTAAGTTTGCCCACTGACAAAGACATGAGCAGCCCATAATTGAAGGGTAGGTTATTGGTAACAGTGAGAGATAGCACATCACAAATTAAATCCGGAAAATCACATTGTGGAAAGTATATGAATTTATTTGCATTCTGCAGAGGGAAATAAGTATTTGATCCCCCACCAACCAGTAAGAGATCTGGCCCCTACAGACCAGGTAGATGCTCCAAATCAACTTGTTACCTGCATGACAGACAGCTGTCGGCAATGGTCACCTGTATGAAAGACACCTGTCCACAGACTCAGTGAATCAGTCAGACTCTAACCTCTACAAAATGGCCAAGAGCAAGGAGCTGTCTAAGGATGTCAGGGACAAGATCATACACCTGCACAAGGCTGGAATGGGCTACAAAACCATCAGTAAGACGCTGGGCGAGAAGGAGACAACTGTTGGTGCCATAGTAAGAAAATGGAAGAAGTACAAAATGACTGTCAATCGACAAAGATCTGGGGCTCCACGCAAAATTTCACCTCGTGGGGTATCCTTGATCATGAGGAAGGTTAGAAATCAGCCTACAACTACAAGGGGGGAACTTGTCAATGATCTCAAGGCAGCTGGGACCACTGTCACCACGAAAACCATTGGTAACACATTACGACATAACGGATTGCAATCCTGCAGTGCCCGCAAGGTCCCCCTGCTCCGGAAGGCACATGTGACGGCCCGTCTGAAGTTTGCCAGTGAACACCTGGATGATGCCGAGAGTGATTGGGAGAAGGTGCTGTGGTCAGATGAGACAAAAATTGAGCTCTTTGGCATGAACTCAACTCGCCGTGTTTGGAGGAAGAGAAATGCTGCCTATGACCCAAAGAACACCGTCCCCACTGTCAAGCATGGAGGTGGAAATGTTATGTTTTGGGGGTGTTTCTCTGCTAAGGGCACAGGACTACTTCACCGCATCAATGGGAGAATGGATGGGGCCATGTACCGTACAATTCTGAGTGACAACCTCCTTCCCTCCGCCAGGGCCTTAAAAATGGGTCGTGGCTGGGTCTTCCAGCACGACAATGACCCAAAACATACAGCCAAGGCAACAAAGGAGTGGCTCAGGAAGAAGCACATTAGGGTCATGGAGTGGCCTAGCCAGTCACCAGACCTTAATCCCATTGAAAACTTATGGAGGGAGCTGAAGCTGCGAGTTGCCAAGCGACAGCCCAGAACTCTTAATGATTTAGAGATGATCTGCAAAGAGGAGTGGACCAAAATTCCTCCTGACATGTGTGCAAACCTCATCATCAACTACAGAAGACGTCTGACCGCTGTGCTTGCCAACAAGGGTTTTGCCACCAAGTATTAGATCTTGTTTGCCAGAGGGATTAAATACTTATTTCCCTCTGCAGAATGCAAATAAATTCATATACTTTCCACAATGTGATTTTCCGGATTTAATTTGTGATGTGCTATCTCTCACTGTTACCAATAACCTACCCTTCAATTATGGGCTGCTCATGTCTTTGTCAGTGGGCAAACTTACAAAATCAGCAAGGGATCAAATACTTATTTCCACCACTGTATCTATGTGTGTGTGTGTGTGTCATGATGGCAGTTTCCAAAAGTTATTTACTCAGGTAAATGGGCTACTTGAACACTGCAGCAAATAAGAAAGAACCTCTACAGTTACCTCCAAGGACAAACCAAAGCGGAGACAGCAAAGAACGCAGATGTGACCACAGGTCCAAATAGCAAAGACTTTATTGACTGACCCGACACAACCGTGTTTTGGCACTATGTCTGTTTCAGGGGGCATAAGCTGGACGGTAAAGTGATCAGTCTGAAAAGGTCTTTGCATTAACACTCACAAAAAAAAGTGAGTGATTAAGTGCTTAAAAATAAGTCGCTGATGCCATTGCTATGAGTGCTATGCATAGACCTTTTCAGATTGATGACTTTACCATCCAGCTTACGATCCCTGACTCCATATGGTCCCTTGTTAGCCTTTTGGCTAAAACTGAAGTATAACTACTGGGGACTAGGGATGTGCTGGTATTTAACAACAATAGAAAAATACTGTATCAATGATATGTTTTGTTTTGTTTCCAGTCTGAAAAGTATGTGTTTTGTTTCATTTCTGTCAGCATGAGTCAAAGCAATTACCCCCTAATTCTATAAATTTGCATGCCCAACTTTAGAGCAGAAAGGTACATGTGTAAGTTATAGAATTAAGTCAGTTGTGAACGTAACATAATTAAGGTTAACTAGCAATAATTGGCACCCAGTAGTGTGAACTGGCACCAATTAGCAGTTACGCAGGCAACTGACTTTAGTTGGTATTCTGTGAAATGTGCAAAATCCATAGCGTGTAAGGGAGCATGGACTGAGGAGGGGCATGGGTAGGCCAGGGGCCTGCCAAGCTGCCTACATTTAAAAGCGAGCACTTACATCAGCCTATATGCTGGCATAAGTACTTGCACCTTAAGTTCGGTGCATAAATTTATTTATTTATTTGTGGCATTTATACCCCGCTCTTTCCCGCTCGTTAGCAGTGTTAGACTGTCACTGAAATGCTTTGATGTTTCAATCATCCCCTGTCTCCGTGCATATAGACTGTCACTGAAATGCTTTGATGTTTCACTCATATATACTGTCATCTACCAACATTTGCTTATTTCCGATCTGACGAAGAAGGGCAACCTTCGAAAGCTAATCAAGAAATGTATTAAGTTATGTCCAATAAAAAAAAGGTATCATCTTATTTTCTTTTCCATGTTTTATTTTGTTTTATTTCTATTGATTACCTTTAAAAGTGGACTAACATGGGTACCACACCTCGCTACAGAATTCATACATAGTGCTGCAATCTTTAGCATCTTTCTTTAGGTGACCTTTCTTGAATTTAGCCCTTAATGTGCATGAAAGGAAGGAGATGGAACATGAAGCAGATGGAGGTTCTTCTATGGGTCTTCTAAGCAATATATTTATGACCTTGCAGCACTGGGCCCCCTTGTGTTCTGCTTTTAGTCCTGTGATGATGTAATGTATGTTCTGCAAATGGTTCAATTTTATTTTTGTGTTAGTTTAGTCATTTTTTAGTCTTGTTTCTGTTTTGTTTTGAGAGTATATCGTGCAGTCTGGGCTGCACTTCTGTTTATCACTTTCGATGGCTACTACTGCTGAAGCAGTATATAAATAGTTTTAAATAAATTAAATATAACCACCTTTCCCCCAGATATAAATTGAAAATGAAACAAAACACCAAGCAAAAGATTTTACGTGCACGTCTCTTCTAAGGGTCATAAGAAGGTTTCTATCCTCTACCATATGGGTGAATGAGTTCATCAGCTGGATTTTTGTTGCTAAGACTTTTCCAGTTCTGGGTCCATCACAGTGATTGCATAGAATAGGAGTTCTGATTTTCCCTAAGAAGGAATATTTTAGATAGATGCAAACTTATCCCACCTACTGGTGGGATCAGTCATTTGTGGGCAGAAAGAACGGTGCTAGTTAGCCCAGAACCAACCCGACTTATACTCAAGAGGCACCAAGGGCCATTGCAAGAGGTGAGCGAGAGGATGACTTCTCTGGGCATGGAGATGGGGTAGAAAAAATACAGCAGAGATGACCAAAAAAAGGAATGAAGAGGTCTGATTCCCAATGAGAATCCTTTATTATATCCAATGCCATTTGTCTAGGTAAGCTCTCCAGGACTCAACTATTTCACTCCCTGAAAGCCTTTGCGTACAACACTCCCACAACACTCTATTCACCGTCTTCAGCCAGTCCAAAATACAGCTATCCGAATTCTTACTTGCGCTACCAGATTTGATCGTATTACCCCTCTTCTCATCCATCAACACTGGCTACCTTTCATATTTCGCATTCACTATAAGATCTGAGTCCTTACTCATAAAATACACTCTTCTGCTACCCCTTCTTACCTGTCCTCTTTGTTCATTCATTGTACTCCAACTAGAGCCCTCCGCTCCCTTAATGACAACTGTTTGCGAATGCCCTCTTTGAAAGAGGCCCTTTATGAATCCACCTGAGCCTGTGCTTTTTTTTGGCTTGTTCCATCGCTCTGGAACTCCCTCCCTCCCTCCAACTATTCGCTTAGAGCATTCCTACCCTAAGTTCAAAGTATTACCGAAGACACACCTCTTCGAAAAGGCCTTAAGCATGCCTTTACTTTCCTCTTTCAATTTCTCTCCTTTGTTTTTAAATTTGGCATTCTTTTCCAATTTCCTTATTATTTTGTTGAATTGTACATCGCCTTGTTATCTTTCTGAGGAAAGGCAATCAATCAAATTTTAATAAATCACAATCATAATCACACAAGTGGTTTCAATCAGACTCATGTGACACCTCATTGGTTCTGCTGATTGATGTATTCCACCAGAACCTTGGACTTCTGACACACTCACCATTGCTGAAACACAGTCTGTCTTGAGTCTTTAGAACTGTCCTGTTGGATATGATAAAGGATTCTCATTGGGAACCAAGTCTTTTTGTTCGTTTTTAGGTCATCCTCACTGTATTTTTTCTATCTACAGCCCTGTGGGGAACTGTTTCTTTTATCTATTGGCAAGGAGAGGGGGTGCCCTATCACCATTTACAGTCAGTGAGTCTGCAAAAGGTGACTCCAGAAAGGAAAGATGCAGCAGGAGCAATCTTCCCTGGAACATCATTATGTCCAGCACCTGCCCTGTGATGCATCTTAGTCTTCTTTGCTCTTTTGAGGGTGGATTCAAAGTCAAGGAGCAGCCAGAACCAAGGGCGGACTGAGAGTGGTCTGGGCCCTTGGGCACTGAGGGTGGTCTGGGGACTCCTGCCCGGCCGCTGCCCAACATCCCTCTACCGCCACGCTGCTGCCTCCCCTACCGCCGCAGCCGATGCCCCCACTGCCCCGGTCCTACCTGAAGGGCCCTGGTGGTCTGGTGGTCTCTGTGGGGGAGGGGGAGCATGTTCTTTCCTGCCCACTGAATTGCTGCTATTCCTCCGCCTGCCAACCTCGCCATGTTTTCAAAATGGCAGCCAAGACTTCCTGCGGTAGTCTCGCGGGTCAGTCTTGCAAGTCTTCTGCAGGGAGTCTCAGCTTCCATTTTTAAAATACAGAGGGGGGGGGGGAAATAGCGGCAGCACAATAGGAGGAAAGAACGTCCACCCCCCCCCCCCCCACACACACACAGAGGCCACCAGATCACCAGCGGCACACCTTTAAAGGTAGAACGGGGGAGGGCTGTAGTGTGCGGCGGGCATCCAGGCAGAGCATCTGGGCCCCCTAGAGTCTCTGGGCCCTCAGGCACTGCCTGGTTGCCCGAATGGTCAGTCAACCCCTGGCCAGAATAAGGTATTTCATGACTGTCTTCCTCTCCTTGAGAAGTACAGAGTGTGGAATTTTGCCAGCAGTTTTTCGGGGGCATCAAGTTATACAACAAAACTTTTCAGTTGCCACCTTGTCAGAGAGATTTCACAAGGCCGCATGTTGTATTGTGGGTTGCAGGTATGCACAAAAGTATGCATTATACAGTATTTAGATAACTAACTCAAAATTAATGAAAGCAAATTTAAACTCTGAGAAGAACAGAATACGTCATTAAGGGGCCCTTTTACTAAGCTACAGTAAAAAGTGGCCTTAGTGCGCCTTTACACTGGTTTCCCCCACAGGTATTCCTCACATGCTAAGACTATTTTTACCACAGCAGAAAAATGGCTGATTTACTATTTTTCCTATTAATGGCCATACGCTAATGTTAAAGTAAATATAAAAAAAAAGAGAATCACTATAAGAATGTGCACATACCAAAAATAAAGATAGTGGATCAATAACACTTCAAATGTACTCCAGAACATAAAACCTATAATATATAATAGTCACAGATCCACACAGTCTCCATAGAACTGTGAGCTGTTTATGAATTACAAATGTCTATCTGACTGTGGGTTTGCCTGCTTTTTTGGTTAGGTAACACAGTCACAGCCAAATGAGGTCTTTCTCCTCCTTTTTTAAGAAATATATAATAGTAACAAAATATTAAATAAAAAATATAGAAAATAGCAATGCAAAAGGATATTTATTTATTTGTTACATTTGTATCCCATATTTTCCCACCTATTTGCAGGTTCAATGTGGCTTACATAGTACCTTAATGGCGATCGCCAGTTTCGGTATGAACAAATACAAAGTGATATAGTAGTAGAATAAAAGTTCATGTGTGACAGACACATTGAGGAATCAACGGAGGAGGTTGTTATGTCCAGTACGAGCTTTGGTTTCGTTATGTTGCAAGGTTCAAGCATTTAAATTGGGTTACTTGTGGGTTTGAAATGCTATGAAGACTATGTGGATGTATGAGTATTATATATTATAGGTTTTATGTTCTGGAGTACATTTGAAGTGTTATTGATCCA
The DNA here is from genome assembly GCF_901765095.1 of Microcaecilia unicolor. Taxonomy (NCBI): domain Eukaryota; kingdom Metazoa; phylum Chordata; class Amphibia; order Gymnophiona; family Siphonopidae; genus Microcaecilia; species Microcaecilia unicolor. Next base: position 84,663,116 of record NC_044037.1, on the reverse strand, counting down.
CTATCTATATTTTTGGTACATGCGCTAATGTTGCCATTAGTGTGCAGCCATTAAAATTAATTACCACGTGAGCAGTTACCGACACCTATTTTGTAGGCAGTAAGAGCTCGCATGTTAATCCTGCACTAATCAATCTCCACCAACAAAAATGTAAAAATGTTTTTTAGTACACACGGATTTGGAACATACCACAAGATGCCTGAGTGCATCCTGCAGTAAGCCACTTTGAGCTGCGGTAAGCTCATGTTAGCACTTATGGCAGCTTAGTAAAGGGACCCCTAAGTTACTTTAAACAAAATAAGAGTCCATCTGCACAATAAGTCAAAATTAAGACCAACCCCAGTGACAAAATACACATTAAACACAATGCAATGAAAACATCTTTAAAAATGAAAAAAAACCCACCATGCTATATTTGATGTGCAATAAGACGTGACCTATAATTCCAACATGTTGCAGTTTTTAATGTTATTCATTTATTTATTTATTTATTACATTTGTACCCTGCGCTTTCCCACACATGGCAGACTCAATGCGGCTTACATAGTAACAATATAAAGAATTACAAAGTCGTAAGAAGAATATACAGTTTGTAGTAAACGCAATATTAATGGGGTTAACGGATAAGTAAATTGAACATAGGAGGAATTAGGTGCAGAAGGAAATGAGCGTTGGGAGGTAGGCGTAGGAAGATGGAGAGGAATGGATATGGGGTAGCAAAACGGATAATGGGAAACATGGTCAATGTTATTGTTGCAGGAATTGAGATAGGAATTTGTGATACTTCAGGAGTCAGACAGCACACACCAGTATGAGAGAGAAATCTTCTTTATTTGCCAGCAAACAAAGCAGGACATCAGTTCTAGCTCTCTTCTCTTCTCTTAGCTCTTTGTGTCTTTCTCTCAGCTCTCTGTGTCTTTCTCTCAGCTCTCTGTGTCTTTCTCTCAGCTCTCTGTGTCTTTGTCTCAGCTGCTTCTCTTCTTATGCTGTCTTCTCCTTCTTCTGTCTGTTCCTTCTGTCCTTCTCTTTCTTCTGAGCTCCTTCTGTCCTTCTCTTTCTTCTGAGCTCCTTCTGACGTAAACTGCTTCTGCTCCCACTTAAATAGGGTCCTAAGCCCTCCTCCTAGCCTAGCCCCCTTTACTCCCAATTGGTTAAGAAACTGATTGGCTACCTTGCCTCAACCAATCATTACTTTTGAAATATCAGTTACATAGGTTCCAGACATCCTAAACTGACCTGTGACCTGGGGCCCCTCATGCCAGACATTTGGTCTCCAGTCTCTTACATTTCTCATTATGATTGATGTCTCATCTATAGCTTAAACTGGATTCCCTTAGAGACTAAGAGGCCCCATCTAACATTGGTTATTCTCATATTCCTAATCAGCTTCATACTACCTACTAACTAAACTCTGGCATTCATTAAAGAGGTCAAAAGTCAGTCTTACTTAATAGCATACCTATCAGGCTATTACTTTCAAGATCATTTCTACATTTTACCTATAATTAATCAAGGAGAAGAGAGCTGACTAGTCCTGACCTTTTTCACCTATCAGCTCCATACACAGAACTAGCTAAGACCATAGTTAATTCAAAACACATGTTGATCTCCTCACTGCAGCCTTAAACAGCAGACAAAGGATCATTTTAAAAGTAACACAGAGTTGAACAAACATCCTACACAGAATTATTAATTTACATAGAATACAACATATTCTAAAGTAAGCATTCTTATAAGACATATCTAAACATCAGGAATATCTAGAATTATTTAGAATCTAACTATTTCCTTATAACAAAATCTACATATCAAGAACTTCTGAAATAGTATTTCAGCCTTTTAAACTTCAGCATGTCTGGCTCATTCCTTTGTTCATTCATAATAGTTTACAGCTGTGCCAGCATTTAGCAATCCATCCCTCACAAGGGTCTTTCTGACCTTTCTGACCCAGCCCGGCAAGACTTTCAAATAATATGAACCATCTGGCATACCTTCACTTCAGTTGCAAAGTAAAAAGTTAGAATTCTAACTTCAAGCTTTTAACAGAATTAACCCTTCATATGATTTCTTATATATATAATTATTCTTTGCTCATGGCTGCCTCATTCCCCCCTTTGAGACTAAAATCAGCTTATGCAGAGATAAGTCTCACATCTCAAACTCTGGAGACTATAGTGATCCTAACTAGGAATAGACTTGTGAATCACCATTACCCTACTTGTTAAGGTCCGACGGCATACTGCCGAAGCACATGAGGCCAAGAAACAAAACAACAACCCTGCTAAAACTAAGACTATTAGGGAAATGAACAAGGGACGTATCCAGGAGGTCAATGACCACCACCAGGAGGTAAGGTCTAATCCTCCTCGGTAATCCTCCACATTAAGGCTGGCCAACTGTAGGACTTTATCCATGGCATGCCTAACTACATGCGTCCTATTTATGACAATAGTACAGCACTCTGAAGAATTTAACACTGTGCAGAGACCACCCTGGGCTGCAAAGAGATAGTCAAGGCCCATACGGTTATATCTAGAAACTATACTTAATTCATTAATTTGATCCTGCAATGCATTGACTACCACGTTCAGCTCATGAACTAAAACATGGAGTAGGGATTGAAGTCTCCGGGTAGCCATACCTAGTTCAGTAATACCCGCTACCGGGCCTCCAATTGGAATCCAGGCCATGGCAGAAAGGGCTACAAGTCTCTTTTTAGTCAGAGGATAAGTAGAATTAATATACTGGAGGGCTAATTCAATCGCCTCATCCTCTGTGGCAACGGAGGAGGGTAAGGACAAAGCCTCTCGCTTAGAGCGGTGCGGGGATAGTGGCTTAAGAGGAATGACTTTAGGAAAATAATTCAAGGTTACCAATACACAAAAATCATATGTGGAGGGAAGAATCATGTGGAGGACATTATCACAGAGCCAGTAATGACCAAGGAGAGGGCGACGAAAGTTCCCAATAAATGTAGGCACAGGATGGAGATTAGGATGCCCATAATGCGAGCCCCTATCCCAGGGGGAACGAAGAAGAAATGGAGACTTTGTACACCATAGGTGCCAATCTCCAATTGTAACAGACCGCTCATATGATGCAACCCCTTCATCCCCCGGGGACTTATGAAAGTAGAAAATAGGATGGGACACTATAGTCTTCTCAGTAGTATAGTTAGGAGCCAGATAATCACCTTGGTCATAATCTACAGGTATGGTAGTAGGGCACATAGGAGTACCTGGAGAAACTACCCACACAGGTTCCTCCTTCTCTGGGAGAACATTAGTATAGTTACAGGGAATGGGAAGAACAGTTGAGATGCTTCTTGTTAAACAAAACACTCCAGAAGCTGGATAGGGAGACGTAAAAACTGGCCTTAGAGAAGAGTCAGAGGGGGAAGTAGCATTATAAAAGGACCACCAAGTATAATCCTGGCTCCAAGGGCCTGAACTCGAAAAGTAGGGAGGTATAAGAGCTGGGAGTTGCACAGGGACAGGAACAGCTGGGACATCTGTAGTATAAGGAGAAAATCGGGAACACACAATACAAGGGGAAGTAATCTTTGCCTGGCTAATTAGTTCCTGGACTGAGTGTAACCAAAGGTTGGAGCGAGTTGGGGTATTAGGAACAAGGAGGCAAGGAGTAGAAAACAACAAAAGCATCCAAACTACTAACATTTTCTTTCTTCCTAATCTAAAACAAATACAGCAAACTAATTAAGCAATAATATTTCAACAGTCTGTGCTAATCACAGATTACTCTAATATAGTGTTCTCAGTCTTTGAGTTCTTATACCAGTTGGGATAGACCCTCAACTGACAAGGATCAAGCTCTCAAATTCCAAGAAAGCCAGAATCCGGCAAGAAAGAGTCTCAGTATGAAGCCGAAGTTCAGCCGCTCCTGCAGTATGCAGTTGACCCTTCTTTTCAGCTAGTAGATTCTTTGGTTCGGGTCAGGCGCAACTTCAATGGCTCCGCTGGATCTCTTTCTGCTCTCCACTGTCTAGGCTCCGTCTGATCCGTGCTGGGCTCAGTCTGGTCAGCAGACTTAATTCGAGACCAATGGACCCATGGAGTTATCCCTGCGACCTTCACAGCTGCAGGGGTAGAAAGCAAAACAGTAAAAGGTCCTTTCCATCGGGGCCCCAAAGGCTGGAGCTTCCAGTCTTTCACCCAAACTCTATCCCCTGGCAGGAAGGAATGTACCTGAGCCTGGAAGGGGACAGGGTTTATTTCTCTCACATAAGACTGAAGCTCAGAAATTATCTTCCCCAAGAGGGCTACCTGCTCCTGCACCTGGGCAGACCCTAAAATCCCTATGTCTCCCTTAATTCCTTGTAAAATGGCTGGGGGCTTCCCATACACAATTTCAAAGGGAGAGAGGGCTGTTCCTTTAGTTGGGGTGCATCGGAGGCGGAAGAGGGCTAGTGGCAATGCCTGTGGCCATTTCAATTGGGTTTCCTGACAAATCTTTGCTAGGCTATTTTTCAAGGTTCTATTTGCTCGCTCAACCTGCCCTGAACTCTGGGGACGATAGGCACAATGCAATTTCCAGGTAATGCGCAATGCGCGGGACAGGGCCTGAAGTGTAGCTTCAACAAAGGCGGGACCATTATCTGAACCTATGGCAAGGGGCAGTCCATACCTGGGGATGACATCCCTAAGGAGAGCTCGAGCTACTTCTGTGGCTTTCTCAGTGACTGTAGGATATGCTTCCACCCACCCAGAAAAGGTACAGACCATGACTAAGAGGTATCGGAACCTACCACTCCTGGGCATTTCTGTGAAGTCTATAACTAGGGACTCAAAGGGTGTTAGACCTCTAGACTGAACTCCTGGTGGAATACGGGGTCCCTGACGAGCATTATTCTGGGCACAGAGAGTACATCGGGCAGAGGCAGTGGCAACCAGACTATCCAATCCTTCCAGCACCACTACTCGATTGAGTAGGCGGGCTAGTGCTGTTTTCCCTAAGTGTGATAGGTCATGAGCTTGAGACACTACAGGCCAAGCTAGGTGGCGTGGCACCAGAACTCTGGTATCAGGGAGATGTAACCAGCCATCAGGTCTCCTTACTGCACCTTCTTCTTGAGCCCATTTCTCTTCCACTTGGGTATATATAGGTGTCCATTCTTGCAGTCGAATTTGGAACAGGGGGGTCACAGTACTTGCTGGGGGTCCTCGAGCAGCTTCCTTGGCCACCCGATCAGCATGGCGGTTCCCTCGGGCCACTGGAGTATCTATTCTTTGGTGTCCCCTGCAATGAATAACAGCTACCTTCTTAGGGGCCCACACAGCCTCTAGCAGCTGAAGTATTTCAGGTCCATACTTAACAGGTTGGCCTGCAGCATTTATAAGTCCCTTTTCCTTATACAAAGCTCCATGAGCATGTAGGGTTGTGAAAGCATACTTAGAATCAGTATAAATGTTGGTCACCAGTCCTGCTGCTAACTCCAGAGCTCGTATGAGGGCCACAAGTTCTGCTTTCTGGGCTGAAGTTCCTTGGGGCAGGGCTCTTGCTTCTATCACCTTGTCCTCTGTCACCACAGCATAGCCTGCCAATCGCTTGGAGTTCTCCACATAACTGCTTCCATCTGTGAAATAAATTACATCTGGGTCCCTCCACGGAACATCTTTAAGATCTGGTCGACTGGAGTACACTTCATCCATAGTTTGGATACAGTCATGATCCGGTGGTCCCTCAGATGCTGGCAAAAGAGTAGCAGGATTGAATGTAGCCACTGTTTCCAGGTGTATCCGTGGATTCTCACACAAGCTGGCTTGGTACTTAACCATACGGTTATTTGTAAACCAGTGGTTGCCCTTATACTCCATGAGGGTGAGAACTGCGTGGGGGACTTTAACAACCAGTTCTTGCCCCAAGGTCAACTTATCAGCTTCCTGGACCAGTAAGGCTGTTGCTGCAATGGCCCTCATGCAGGCTGGCCATCCTTTAGCCACTCCATCCAGCTGTTTAGACAGGTATGCAACAGGCCTCTGCCAGGATCCCATCATCTGGGTCAGCACACCCAGAGCAACCCCCTGTCGCTCGTGGACATACAATGAGAAAGGTTTCTCCACATCAGGAAGGCCTAACGCAGGGGCTTGGAGTAGGGCTTTCTTTATGGCAATGAAGGATTGTTGAGCAGTAGGTCCCCATTCAAATGGTTCCTTTTCACCCCCCTTTGTGGCTTGGTAAAGGGGTTTCGCCATCAATGCAAAATTTGGAATCCAAATTCTGCAGAATCCAGCTGCTCCCAGAAATTCCCTAACTTCTCTTCTGGACTTGGGTTGGGGAATTGCAGCTACTGCTTGCTTCCTACTAGCATCCAGTCTCCGACTTCCCTGGGAAATGCAAAAACCCAGATACTTCACTTCTGACTGACAGAGTTGGGCCTTTGAGCGTGAGACCTTATAGCCTGCATCCAAGAGTAGCTCCAGCAATTCTCTAGTAGCCTCAAAACACTCTTCCTGAGTCACTGCTGCAATCAGGAGGTCATCTACATACTGGAGTAAAACTCGCCTGGAAGGCTCAGATTTAAAAGTCTTAAGGTCTTGCCCTAGGGCTGTCCCAAAAATAGTGGGGGAATTCTTGAACCCCTGTGGCAGGCGGGTCCATGTATACTGAAGCTTCCTTCCTGTTACTGGGTTTTCCCATTGAAAGGCAAAAAGCAATTGACTAGCGGGGGCCACCCGAATACAAAAGAAGGCATCTTTTAGGTCTAGTGTTGTGAAATGGGTAGCTCCAGAAGGTATCAATCCTAGCAGGACATATGGATTAGGCACTACAGGGTGTAATGAGATAGTGGATTTGTTGACCACTCGTAAGTCTTGGACTGGCCGGTAGTCCTCAGTCCCTGGCTTCTGAACTGGCAATAGTGGCGTATTCCATGGAGACTGGCAAGGTCGAATAATTCCATGGGATAACAGACGATTCAAATGTGCTTGGATCCCTTCCAGAGCCTTTCTGGGAATTGGGTATTGGCGAAGATGGATTGGCTGGGCACTTGGAAGTAAGTCTACATGTACAGGAGGAATATTTCGGGCCAACCCTGGGGGATTATCTTCTGCCCATACCCCACTGACCTGAAAGCTGTCTGCCAGGGGTAGGTCAACTTGGCCATGCGACTGATGCAGCCGCCATTCTTCTTCAAGAGGGCAGCAGAAACTCAATATACCCTTAGGGCTGGATGCTGGGGGCCGAAAGGAGACTGAAGTCTGGCCATCAGAGTCAAAAGAAATTTGGGCCCTAAGCTTGGACAGCAGGTCTCGACCTAACAAAGGGATTGGACAGTCTGGCATATACAGGAATTCATGAGTGACTATGTGTGAGCCTAATTGGCATCTACGGGTTGTCAGGAAGGGCCTCCGGTTCTGCACCCCCGTGGCTCCCACCACTCGGACAGTTTTTCCAGACACAGGCGCTAATCGCTCCGTCACAACAGAATGTTCAGCTCCTGTATCAATCATGAATGGAATTGAGCGGCTCCCTATAGTTAGCTTGACCATAGGTTCCTGGGAGCCCAGTTTATAGGAACCCGGTCTGTCCTATTCGTCCCATTCTGCCATCTCGGCTATCCCGATGATGTCAGATTCAGGAGGCTCATATCTTCCCTCTCGAACTCGGCCTCGGCTTCCTCGATCTCCTGGTCCCCTTCTCAGTCCCTGGCGCCTCTGGGGGCATTCATCTTTCCAGTGCCCTCTTTCCTTACAATAGGCACACTGATCCCTCTCCAATCTTGGTCTGGGATTCTCCCCCCTTGGCCGGGATTGATTGAAGGAATCTCGGGCCCTGGCTGGTGGTCCGGGGTCCCACTTTGGCTTCCCATTAGCTAGAAGTCGACCTCGGTTAAGGGTGGAATTAGTAATGGCTGCCGCTAAAAGGTCGGCCTTCTTCTGCATCTTCCGGTCAGCCTCTCGGCGCACCTCCTGATCTCTATTAATGAAAACCTTGGTTGCGATCTCAATTAGCTGGGTGGTATTCATCCCTGCGAATCCCTCCTGACGCTGCAACTTCTTCCGGATATCTGGCATACTCTGGGCCACCAATGCGCTATTCACCATTCTCTGGTTTTCTTGGGCTTCAGGGTCAAATGGGGTGTATGTTCTGTAGGCTTCAATTAGTCGCTCTAGAAAGGCCCCAGGGGATTCAGTTGCCCCTTGGAGAATTTCAGAGACCTTTGCCAGATTAATGGGCCTCTTTATGCCTTTCCTCATACCTTCCAGTAAGTCCCGGCAATAGCCAGACAACAGTTCATAGTGCTGCCCATCATTTGGATCCCAATCTGGAGCTGCGCGAGGAAACCGAGCTCTAACCCATCCCTCTGGGTCCTGTGTCCTCTCGGGAACACGCTCTCAGCGTGATGGCCTCAGCATTTTGCAAAATCTTCCGCCTCTCCTCAGTTGTGAAGAGGGTCAGGAGAAGTTGTTGACAATCAGTCCAGGTTGGGTTATGGGTGGCCATAATGCTAGTCACTAGGTCCACCACTGCCTGAGGCTTTTCAGTATAAGAGGGGTAATGCGTCTTCCAATTCAGGAGATCGGTGGTTGTGAAGGGTACATACTGGTAGGCCTGTGCCTGTATAACCTGACCCTGATTATTAGGATCCGGTCGAGTGGTAGTTACCTGACGAAGTGGCAGAACTCTCGAGGAAGTGGGAATGGAACCTGAGGTAGAGCTAGGAGCTACCCTCCTATCATGCTCAAAGGTGATTGCAGCAGGTCTAACCCATTCAGTGGAGGTGTGTTGAACCCCTGAGGGATGGGGAGGGGTACTCATAGACTGAGAGGTGGTCACAGGTGAGTCAGTCCATTGAAAGGGATGCCGGGCCCCTAATGAGTGGGTAGGGGTACTAGAGGGAGAGGCTGGGCTGTCAGGAGTTGAGGAGTCAGGGAGTGGAGCCCAAAGTGGGTCTTCGGAGGTTAACAGGGGAGGATGTGGCACAGAAGGGTAAAGGCCAGGTGAAAAGTCCAACCTAGGGTGTGGCAGGTTTGGCACAGGAGGGGAAGAACTATCCGGAGAAGCCTGTGCTGGAGAGGCTTGGGCTGGGCGGCGTGGATCTCTAGGGGTGGCACGGAACCCCAACAATGGGCCATAAGGTGGTGGCTCAAGATCTGAGGGATCATCAGAGAGTATGGGTTTCTCAGACAGGGTAGGGGCGGAAGCCACCGATTGGGTGGTAAGCTTCCTGGGGCTCTTTCCCTCTTCTAGTTTAGATTTTCTAATCTTTCTTTGAACACGGCCTAACATGAATTTTACTGGGGATCCCATATAAGTTTTCAACCAGGAGGGAGGGTCAGTCACAAGGCTGTCCCAGGAATCTATATAAGGGAGTTGTTCAGAATATTCTGATTCTCCTACAACTATGCTGTAGACCTTCCGGATTACTTCAATATCTAAGCTGCCACTAGGGGGCCACCCCACTCCCATAGATGGCCACTCAACTTCACACAAGGTTCTTAAAGTACCTGAGCTTAAAGTCTGTCCATAGTCATTAATTAAAAAGCCTTTTTTGAAATTTCTAAGCATACAATCTAGGGGGGTAACAATTTGTCTAGATGATGTCCCACCCATAATGCTTACAATTACAACACACAAAAGGGAGGGAGTTTTTGAGAGTGCAGTAAGGGGTCCGCACTCTCGAGACACTAGGTAGACAGACAACAATCGCTTCCTTCCGTTGCTGACCAATTGAACTCGCGTTAATTGGAAATGCAGCTATAAGAAGTCCGCACTCAGTTAGCATTCACGCATCACACATTCCATACAGAAAATCCCACCCAACAATTTCAGATTTCTCAAATACAGATAAGCTCAAGCGTTTTCGCTTCTAGTCCCCGCGACTAGAAGGTACTAGGGCCTTTGCTGAGAATTGATCAGATTCTCCTTCCTCAATTTTCTTGAGGGGCTGGTTTACAATTTCCTAGCTAGGATTACAATACAAAATACAGAATACATACCCGGCGAATGTTCTCCAGTCAGTTGGGTGCTGGGATTAATGCAGGATTCATCCCACCGCTGCCACCAAGAATTGTTGCAGGAATTGAGATAGGAATTTGTGATACTTCAGGAGTCAGACAGCACACACCAGTATGAGAGAGAAATCTTCTTTATTTGCCAGCAAACAAAGCAGGACATCAGTTCTAGCTCTCTTCTCTTCTCTTAGCTCTTTGTGTCTTTCTCTCAGCTCTCTGTGTCTTTCTCTCAGCTCTCTGTGTCTTTCTCTCAGCTCTCTGTGTCTTTGTCTCAGCTGCTTCTCTTCTTATGCTGTCTTCTCCTTCTTCTGTCTGTTCCTTCTGTCCTTCTCTTTCTTCTGAGCTCCTTCTGTCCTTCTCTTTCTTCTGAGCTCCTTCTGACGTAAACTGCTTCTGCTCCCACTTAAATAGGGTCCTAAGCCCTCCTCCTAGCCTAGCCCCCTTTACTCCCAATTGGTTAAGAAACTGATTGGCTACCTTGCCTCAACCAATCATTACTTTTGAAATATCAGTTACATAGGTTCCAGACATCCTAAACTGACCTGTGACCTGGGGCCCCTCATGCCAGACATTTGGTCTCCAGTCTCTTACATTTCTCATTATGATTGATGTCTCATCTATAGCTTAAACTGGATTCCCTTAGAGACTAAGAGGCCCCATCTAACATTGGTTATTCTCATATTCCTAATCAGCTTCATACTACCTACTAACTAAACTCTGGCATTCATTAAAGAGGTCAAAAGTCAGTCTTACTTAATAGCATACCTATCAGGCTATTACTTTCAAGATCATTTCTACATTTTACCTATAATTAATCAAGGAGAAGAGAGCTGACTAGTCCTGACCTTTTTCACCTATCAGCTCCATACACAGAACTAGCTAAGACCATAGTTAATTCAAAACACATGTTGATCTCCTCACTGCAGCCTTAAACAGCAGACAAAGGATCATTTTAAAAGTAACACAGAGTTGAACAAACATCCTACACAGAATTATTAATTTACACAGAATACAACATATTCTAAAGTAAGCATTCTTATAAGACATATCTAAACATCAGGAATATCTAGAATTATTTAGAATCTAACTATTTCCTTATAACAAAATCTACATATCAAGAACTTCTGAAATAGTATTTCAGCCTTTTAAACTTCAGCATGTCTGGCTCATTCCTTTGTTCATTCATAATAGTTTACAGCTGTGCCAGCATTTAGCAATCCATCCCTCACAAGGGTCTTTCTGACCTTTCTGACCCAGCCCGGCAAGACTTTCAAATAATATGAACCATCTGGCATACCTTCACTTCAGTTGCAAAGTAAAAAGTTAGAATTCTAACTTCAAGCTTTTAACAGAATTAACCCTTCATATGATTTCTTATATATATAATTATTCTTTGCTCATGGCTGCCTCATTATCAAATAAAAAGTCTCCTGCTTCCCCTGAATGCCCAGTGTGCCTCCCTTTCATACCTCCCTTCTTCCAACAGCAGATTTAAAAACAGTATCAAGCACCATGGAACCTTCGCACACCTGTGCCACTGAAGGTTCTGCCATTCCGCCCCATACTGCAATGGGAAGTGATGTCAGAAGAGGTCAGGATGACAGGGCCCTCAGTGGCACAGGAACACAAAGGCTCTAGTGCTTGATATTTGTGCTATGAACACATCATCAAACAAAAAAAACCACCCCAAAACTTATTTCTATAGTATACCATTTTATAGTATACATATCAGGCCACAGTTTCCTCATCGCTGTCTTAGTTCATTTTGGATATATTCTATAGAAAAATGCATATAAACGTTTCTCATTTTATCAAAGACTTTATTGTTTCCTCTGTTTTGCCATTAAACGAGTTGGTTGAGAAATGGGCCAAGCCTCTGCTTCCAGAACCTAGCAACAGCCATCCTCAAGTAAACAGCATATGACTAACTCAAGGTGCAGTGTAGGCCAGAGGCCCATCCACCATCTCTTTGCTAATGAACATAATGAAACTACAAAGCATTTGCCAGAATGTTTTCATACCCAGACAGTCACAAATGCTATAGTGTAACCAGTCCTTCTGGCCACAGCTACATCAGCTGCTTTGTTTACGTGTGTGACAGTTTTTCGGGAATCGTTAAGATTTTGTACTGCAAATCAACAAACCTAGAAGAAACAGAGGCCCAGATGCACAAAACTTCAACGACCCTTTAACGACCCTTTATCGAAGAAATTGCCAACCGTTGCATGTACTAAAGCCCATTTTTCGAGGACCGTAGCAGCTAACGAAAATGGAATGCAGATGAGCAATTAGTGTAGAAACCCTTTTGAAATGACATGCACTAACGTTTTCCGATTGGTTTAACGAAGGAAAACGCCGAGAAATCTAACGAGAGGTCTGTACCTCTTGTTAGGGCTCTCCGGCTAAAAACTCTAATGTAGAACTTTAAAAAAAAAGAGCAAGGGGGGTGAAAACACGCGCCAGGGGCATCCTTTATTGATGCCCCAGGTCGCTGCTGCTCCTTTGCTCCTGGGCCCGCCCTTGTCTAACGTTAGTAACCTATGTTGGTTACTTACGTCAGACGGGGGCGGGCCCAAAAGGAGAGAGACGCGAAGGAAGAATGGGCGAAGACAGAGGCGTCAGCTGATCTTCTTGCCCATGCAGCGCCTTCACATAGAGGTGAGAGGCGCTGCACGGGCCCAGTAAGAGGGAGGGGGGCCCGATTAGGGGGGGGAATGGCGGCGACGACCCGCGGAGGAGGCGGGGCACAGGGCGGAGGGTGTCAGGAGGCGGAGCTGTGGGGTTGACAGAAGAGTAGAGAGGAATGGAGGGGGGCCAGCCGGGGCTTCTAAAGTAAGGATTTCTTCATTTTGCTTTTTAAATTTATAATGCGGGGAGCAGCGGCGACCTCGGACGGGGTGGGGGGGGCAAGGCCGTTCAAACAGGACGCTCCTGACGAGCGCCTTTGCCCCCTCCCGGTCCTTTTTTGACTTTTGTTTTTATTTTGGGAGCCACGTGTTTGTTTGTTTTTTGTTTTGACAGTGGCATGCGCAGAATAGCCAGCATAACACTTGGCTGCTCTGCGCATGCTTGAGGGGCCTTTTACCGACAGGGATTACGGACTATTGATACCTTGTACTTTTCAATACCGCACCAAACATTTCTGAGCTGTTTTTTTACTGCATTCTTCGTTTTTTAAAATTCGCTAAGTACTTTTACGATTTTTATTTTTTTACGTTTGGTTGATGCATCTGGGCCAGAGTACTTAAAGTCAAGTCATATACTATGCAAGTTTTCCACCAAGGAAGGGGGTGCGATTTAATTTTTCCACTAGCATTCATATACAGCTACTTGAATCTTAATCCATAAACTCAATCCTCTCCCCTCCTCACCTCACAAAGACAGCAGAAAATAAAATATTCTCAGTAGGCATAGGTGCTCCTGTTCAGAGCCAACTCAAGGGTGATAGGCACTCTAGAGGAACCCAAGGTTCCCAAGAGACAAAGCCAGACCTACGGCAAACAATGTTAAAGGGCACACTGCCACCACATCCTCCATCACTGTGCCCCCACCCGTCGCCACCACCACCACCACCACCGCCACCGTGTCCCCCCTCCTCCCGCTGTCGCAGCAATGCCCTCCCCTAGACCTCTATTTGCCTGGAGTCATTGAATTGCAGGCAGCAGCGATCGAGAGAGACTGCTCTGTTGGCCACGAGTCCTTCTTCCTGTTGTGTCCCGCCTCCTTTGAAGGAATTTCTTGTGGGACACAGCAGGAAGAAGGACCTGTGGCCAGCAGAACAGTCTCTCTTGATCGCTGCTGCCTGCCACTCAATTACAGGCAAGTAGAGGATGGGGGAATGGGAAGGAGGTGTTGGAAGTAAGGGAAAAATGCTGGATTTCACCAGGGCTGTCGGCATCAGGCCCCCCTTGGAGGCAAGCCCTAGAGGAATCTTGCCCCCTGACCCCCTGTCTGCAGCCCTGGGGGAACCTTTAACTTTACATCACTTTCAGGTTCCTAGCCTGCACCCCCCCCCCCCCCCCCCCCCCCCCCCCCCCAGGATTTTGATAATTAAAGTCAATAATCCTATTCATCATGCAAACATCCTGTAAAAATGCAGATTAAAGTATGTGCTGATGGCTCTTTGTGTTTTTGTGGCTGTCAGGATCTACTGTTTTGGTTTGACTTCAGCTGATCTTTGCTCCCCCCAAGACGCTGCTGTCCTAGGTAACTGCCTAGTCTTGCTTAATCATTGGGCTGGCCCTATTCCTGTCATATGAACCTTCCACACCCTCCTGCAGCATAAATAATAGCTCATCTGCAGCAAGCTAAAGAAGGGGCATCTGAGAATATTAAAAAAAAATTGGAGCTTATTGAATGTCATAAAAATGTTCCCTGTCTGTTAATGGCCCTTTAAAATAATTAGTGTACGAGATCGCTGGACAAAACAGCACCCCAGGCAAGGGCTGGTTTTGGTGCCACCCCTACCTTTCAAGCTCATGTGTTTGCAAACAGAGGCCCTGATGCTCAAAGCTTACTGTGCTTACAACATTTGATTTAGACAGGTTGCAGCCAGTCTAATACACATTTTATGCAGTGTCTAATGCACGAATGGGTTCTGCATTGCTTTTACCATTCGCCATAATAGCTACCGCTAATCCTACACAAATGTATTACAATGAGCTCATTAGTATTAAAGTGAGCATTCTGTGCAAATGCACAGACATTTCTGTGCAGTGCACAGAACGGAGCACCTAACTTAGCATTCAAAATGTTCTGGTAGGTCTGGAGCTGTCGTTGCATGATGGCGGCTTCTCGGTGGAGCAGTCTGCATGCATTTTTAATAGTATCTGTACATGTGTGTGTGAAATGTGCCACGTGCGTGTATTATACCATGTGCATTTATTATATGTACGTGTGTCCCACACATAGTAGTAACATTGAAAAGTTGTCATGGAACATTATTTAGTAGTATCTGCCATGTGCATATATTATACCATGTGCATGTATTATCTATGTTTGTATCCTGCACGTAAAAAGTTGCCGTGGAACAAAAAATAAAAGGAAACACCGTGTGACATCACTGAATGCACGCCTATGACGTGGCCGCATTTTTTTTCCCTGGGCATGCGTAGAACATCGATGCTTACTGAAAGACGCATGTGCTAGGCACTTTCCCTACCGAGCTGCTTGCAGAATTTCCATGCATCTCATTTCCATGCGATTTCCTTTCAGCATCAATCGCTGTTTCAAAATCGGTAAATTCAATCGCAGATATAAACGCACGTGGTATTTAACGGCGACTTTTGAGCATCAGGTCCAGAATCAGAAGAGTGATGTGGCACCTCCCTCTACCCAGGATATGCCCACCCCTTGTGACAGCCCTGCTGACATGCACTTACTGATCTTCTTACTCCGTCCCCTGCACTATCCAGCCAAAGCTACTTTTCATGTTTTTTTTTTCCAGTGGTGGGCGAGGGAGAAGCTGCTTGTTCTGTGACTTTAGCTGGCAAACCACCCCCAGGCTCTCAGAAATGAACAATGGAAAGTCAAGCATCTGATGGCACCACTTTAATAAGGATTTGATTGCTGGCCCATGCATTTTGCATGCAATGTCAGCTGTTTTAATAAGGACACTGGAAAATACCAGTTACATTTCTGTCCTGACTGTTCAAGTTCCACTGCCATTAGAGGTAATTAGTTAATTGAAATTGGTTCCTTCCAGCCCTGTTTCACTTCCCGCTACTCCTGCTGTGTTATATTAGGTGCTATTCTGGGCCTCAGCTGCCACAGCTGATAACCAGCAGCCTGGCTCCCTGTACTTGTATTCCTGTCAGGAACTCAGAGGTCTTTTAACTGCTCATCATTTTCTCTTTGCCTCACTATCAACCAAGCTTTTCTCTGCTCCCTCCATATCTTTGTCCTTGGCTGGGGGAGATGTCAGAATCCATAGTCTGCATCCGTAATTGTTAATGTACTGGAGGGAAGGGGAGCAGACAGTGGGGCTCCAGGGGTGCACAACTAGATGTCAAAGTCCCTACAAGGCAGCACAAAAAGAGTAAAGGCTGACCACAGACTAAACCAGCTCTGGAGATGGTGTTGAGAAAACGCTTTATTGGTCAATCAAAGGGCCCGACACGGTCCGTGTTTCGACGCACCAAGGCATTTCCTTGCTCGTACTTTGGTTGGTTGTTCTCTCCTTTGTGTCTATATGTGGAGAAAACTTGATTTGAATTGTAGAGAGTGCACTTTCGGTAGCAAGTCTATTTAGTGTGTGTGCTCTAGGAATTTCAATTGTGACCCCTGAGGCAGATGCCTTGGTGCATCAAAACACAGACCGTGTCGGGTTCCTTGATTGACCAATAAAGCGTTTTCTCAACACCATCTCTGGAGTTGGTTTCATCTGTGGTCAGCCTGTACTCTTTTTGTGCTGTGTGGATTCGTCATAGAGGCTCCTCCTGTTTTGGTGCTTCTCATCAAAGTTCCTGCAAGGGCAACTGATTTGTTTAAGGGAGGAAACGTTGGAAACCTTAAATATGTTTTCATGGGATGGCAGGAAGGTGGCACCTTTTTCTTAACATTCACACTGTAGAACAATCCTAATGGAGGGCAGAGTCGCTGTCTTCTTCAAGTGAACCAAACGGGTTGATGCCATCCCGGTTTTTACCCCACTGCATTCATGGATGTGTGGTTCAGACCTTCCATGACATTCCCTAGGAAAATCTGAAGTATAAATCTGAATGCAATGGGGTGAAAACCAGGTCTGTTTGGTTGATCTGGGATGATTTGGCAAATGCTCTAGAGGGGTTCTTATGGTTTACACTGCAGAGTCTGAAAGTCATTTTCACTCTCACTGTATGTTCAGTGGGAACTAGCAGCCAGAACCTGCTCGGCCTTTGAAAGATCTGAGTGCAGACAGTGTTTATGTACCTGCATATTGATTAGTTAAAGAGCCTTGTATCACTTAGGAGCTAATATTCAGTCCTCAGCGGTCAGCAGTTTTTAAGTCGCTGACTGCCATGGACAGAATAAACCCTGGATATCCAATGCCAGGCCAGGTCTGGGCTCTGGCTTTGAACATCTGGGTATGTGCGGTCACCCAGAAGATAACCAGGCGCCGATCAATATTCACACAGGTGACCAGTTTGCTCGATGGATAAAGTTAAGGTAGCCATTTTTTCAGACCTAACCTTATTCACTTACTTAAGCAGTTACGGCCAGATTCTGTAAATTGCGTCTAAAATCTAGATGCATCTGATTAACGCACCTAGTGCTATTCTACATAATGTGCCTAAAGTTAGACGCAGTGTACAGAATAGTGCATAGGAATGGAGAACGTGCCTACATTTACGCACAGCCATTTACGCCACTGAAAACCTGCTGTAAATACCTACACCTAAATGTAGGCAATTCCTCAAAACTCTATAATAACGGTCATAAATTCAAGTAACGCCCCTAACACACTCACACTCCTCCCATGGCTGCGCTCCTTTTTCAGCTACGTCCATTGGAATGTACACGCACCCCTTTTTAGAATACTCTATAAAGAAACGTGCATAAATTCCAATTATTGCCAACTAGTGATGATAATTGGTTGTTATTGGCCAATTATCATCAGTGATTGGCTGGTTACTCAATTGAATAGCATGAGTAAATTAGCCATGCAGAATCCGGCCCTTAGTCGACTGAATATGGCAGCTAAGTGATTAAGTAGTGGCTTCACCCAAACTCTGCTCACAGATCGCCCCCTGGCTAGCTGGTGCACGTATGGTCAGCTAGAGCAGATATTCAGCAGCACTATCCAGTTAAACGCTGGCCGGCCAGCTCAGTGGGGTTTAATCAGGCAGGAGCCTCTCCGTTAAACCCCTTTCAATATCGTGCCCTTAATATATAAGTTCAGTCCCCTTCCCTCCCCATCTAAGTACAGTGGCCATTCGTCTCAAACTGCATCATTTTATCTAAGTGTTCACACTATACACGATGCCTCATGTTTTATTCAGAGCTACTCTTTCCTTCCAAGACAATCAGATTCAGGAGAAGATGCAGACAGCTACCCTGAGCCGAAGTACGCGGTTACTGTGGATTGTGTGCACACGTTACTGGCTGCAAAATGCAGAAGTGGGTTGAGCGCTGAAGTTAACTTGTGCGGTGTACATGGACACACATCACATTAAAATGAACGGCAATGAGGCTGTTATTTATTCATCGGCAATGCACAGAAGGAAGCAGTGGTTTGTAACATGCGCACAAAGTGAGAAATTGCCAGGTCCGGAGCAGCATAGAAGGGTTGGTCGCAGTGGCATAGCAAGGGCGGAGCAGTGGCCTCGGTCCACCCTGGGTGCATGTTGCAAATGGGTGCAGGGAGCAGCCGTACGGCTGTCGGCTCCACCAGTTCCCTGCTCCTTCTGACGTTGCTTCCTGTTCCGGGGCCGGGAACCGACAGAGCTGACAGTCACCCGACTGCTCCCTGCAGCCCCAGGAGGTAAGAGTGATGCACTTGGGGGGGGGTGATGTGGTGGTGGTGGTGGGGGGGGGGTGTTGTGATTTGCTGGGGGTGAGTGATGCGCCAGGGAGAGCACAGTGGCGATCTGCCCCAGGTGGCAGCCAACCGAGGAACACCACTGGTTGGTCGAGAGGATTGAGTACCAGTTTTTGGAGTTTAAATAACAGTTTTGCATTTTTCAGTGACCAAACAAGAGGCCTGCAGCTTTAAAAAGGCAGATGGGAGCTAACAGCTCATATGTGTGTGTTCCAACAAAAACAAAAGTGCCAGCACACATTTGCACCTGTTGTTTTACGGATAAATATCAGCCTTGCAAAAATTTTATGTGCAAGAAATTTTTGTGAGGCTAATATTTACTGCTGGACATGCCCCTGACCAACCCATGCCCTCCCATGTTCACAACCCTTAGCAGTTACAAATTAAGGGGGAGATTCTATAATGATGCCTAAAAAATCGGCACGGAAATCAATGCCGACTAAGCGAATACCAATGCAAGCGTGGCGTAAATACCAGCAGGTAGATTTAGGCACACTGGGCCATATAACTACTTGCGTAAATTTTAGAACGCCGACAAAACACCCATTTCCCCACCCATAACCACACCCCTTTTTTGCCTGCACATATTAGAAGTTAGGCACATTGCATTGCAGAATGCACTTAGCGAGCTGTGTTTGTAAATTCTAGTTATTACCAATTAGTGCTCATTATTGCTTGCTTGCTCATTATTGCTGTTATCAGCGCTGATTAGCTTATTAAGTCAATTAAGTTGCATGCATTTTTATAAAATATGTCTGAATTTTGATGCAGATCTCTATGCGCGATATATAGAATCTAGGGGTAAGGGGTGAGTTGTATATATGGTCATGAAAAAAAAGCACTATTCTGTACACTGCGCTTAAAGTTAGGTGTGGTTTATAGAACAGGACTTAAGCCCAGTGTCACTTTTGTGACCATTTCCTTGTCTGTGCTCACCTCGCCCTCTGGTGGCCAGACCTGATGGCTGCAATGGACTGTCTGTTTACTGTCACCCGTTGCAGACTTCAACCCAGTTCAGTCCAGATCTTCCAGGCTTCCAGAATTGCTTTCCTTGTTTGTACCTGAACAGCACCCATAGTTGCCTTGTGATTGCTGCAGCTGAGCTTTAGCAGCTGATGGGCTTTATTAATCACCTAGAAACTTCTGTGTTTGCCTTTGCATCGTCTAAGGTCCCTGGTATGTGGGTGTGCTCTGTGCACTTCTGCCTAGTCCAGTTTTATTCTGAGTTCTTGCCTGGTTCTTGTTTGTTTGTGTGTAGTTAGCTTTGGTTTTATTGTTTAGTTCCTAGTCTTGTTTCTGGTCTGCATTTCCTTGTCTTGTGTCTATGTTCTTTATTAGTGGCTGCTTGGCAGCTTTTAGTCCTGACTGCCTCCTGTCTGTGTTTCTGTCTTAGTGGCTGCCTGGCAGCTTGTAGTCTTGAGTCTGTTGTGTGTTTCCTGCTGGTATCCAGTTCCTGCCCAGTCCGGTAAGTCCTGCCGGCCACCTGCACCCAGGGGCTCAACTCCTGGGGAAGGGTGGTCAAGTGCAGGTGAAGCCTTGCTCCAGTCCTGTGTTCCAGTCCGTGTTCTTGTCCAGTGTGTTCCTGCTTTGCTTATCCCTGTCGGCAGTCCCTGCTTTGTGTGTGTGTTAGCCCAGTGCTGGTTGGGGTGGTTTTGCCTGCCACTGCCGCTCCTTGGCAGCGGCCCAAGGGCTCACAAACCTAGTTGCTGCCTTGAGACCTGACACCCAGGAGTTGCACTGAATTTTAGGTGCGTCCGTTTGCACAATATTTATGTGCTGAACATCTAGCGCAGATGTGTGCTGATATATTTGAGGTTTTTTTCAGACATGTGCACTGTGAGTTGCCCTGACCTTCCCCTGATCAGTTCACAAATTCTGCACACTTGAAATTAGCATCTCATTAGCTTACTGCATCACTCAGTTTTAATTTCAAGGTAGAAGCTGTGTGCTCAGCTGTATGTGCACGGCTCTACAGAGTGGTTTTCTCCTTCAACCCCTCGGTTGGCACATATGTACTTCCAGCCCCTCTCTGATTCCCCTAAACTTCGGGACTATGCCGCGTTAGAATTCCAATTGGACTTTTCCACTGTGAACCCACAGTGATGGCAAACCTATACAAGGCTGACATCTTCCTTCATCCTGAAGGCTAAATAGGTTTTTTTTGCTCACATGCTAGCTGAAAGGTTCATTGTTCTTGCTCCCTTATGTTCAAACAGCAGTTGTGGTCTGAAACCAGCAGATACACAAGAAGCAGAAAGGAAGAGATTAATGAGCAGAATGACATCAGGAAAGAGCAGAGAGGAGACTGGGCTCTGATAAGCCATGGGAGCACACATCCATTAGTCCTTCACTGCTGCAATGGGCTAGTAGCTAACGGCTTCTGGCATTCTGCATGACCTGGGGCAATCTTTTTATTATGTTGTGTCTCCGTTTAATCTACTGCAGGTGGCTAAGAATGGATAGTGAAAAACAGAGTGGCTCACAGCAGTGATACTAGAATACACAGTTTTTCACCACTAAATCACCTGTTGACTAAGAAAAGTTGGTGACTGTATCCAGTTTCCAGTGGGCTTGAATCTAGGGGAGAGTTTTGCTCTAGAGCACGCTGCTCACAATTTAAGGTAATCTATTCCAGAATTTGCCAAGGAGGAAAAGTCACTGGGGAAAAACTGGAGCAAATCTTTGGTACCTCTGTTCCCACGTCGCTATCACACCACCCCCTGAACCCTCACTCACTGGTATTCTTGTTAGGGAAGATGAGGGTGGGAACATGGAAAATCAATGAACCATGCCTTGTGGGGGGGGGGGGGGGGGGGGGAGGGGATGGGATTTGATATACCGCCTTTCTGTGGATACAATAAAAGCGGTTTAAATATTATATACAGGTACTTATTTTGTACCTGAAGCAATGGACAGTTAAATGGCTTGTCCAGAGTCACAAGGAGTTGCAGTTTCCCTTGTTGGCAGGCCACTGCATTATCCATTAGGCTATTCCTCCACTCTGATACTGGGCATGTGCTAACCATGGGCACAGCCAGACCTCACGGTGGGAGGGGGCCAGAGCACAAGGTGGGGGAGCACATTTTGGTCTGCCGCTGCCGCCCCCCACCGCCTCGCCACCCCCCACCTCCCTGCCACTTCCGCCCTGCCGCTTCTCACCCACTGCTGCAGCAAATACCTTGGCTGGCGGGGGTCCCCAACCCCTGCTAGCTGAACTGTTTCCAGTGCCGGTCTCCAGCGCTGCTGCATTGCCTGCCCTGCTCTGTCTTCCCCTCACTTCCTGCATGCTTCTTTTAGTGAAATTGAGCATGTGATGGGGAAGACAGAGCAGGGCAGGCAACGCGGCAACTGGCGCTGGACAACGCTTCAGCTGGCGGGAGTTGGGAACCCCTGCCAGGAAAACCAGGGGCCCACAGGAAATTTTGGGGTGCCCAGGCCCCCGTGGCCCCGTGTAGCTACACCACTGGTACTAACTGCTGCACCAGTGAGGTGGAACTATCCATCCATCCATCCATCCATCCACAGAATGGAGAGAGAGATCCCAGTGGGAGATTTCTCCTGCCTCTGAAAGGGAGACAAAGACAATCAGCAACCGGTACATGGGAGCATTTGCTTTCCAGACCATTCTGCTGCCTCTTCATTTGGCAATAGCAAACTACTTTTTAAACAAATTCTTTAGCAACAGAGAGATAATTACTAAATGCTAAAAACTGTTTGCCCTGCAGCATTTTCTAAAATTACATCCTTAACGTATTATATAACATTCCCAAACTGAACAAGCGTAGGTGCTGTTTAATAGCTGAAACATGCTGGAACCAGCACCTCTCATTATATGAGCATTGCCACTTCCATATTTGCATTATTGAATCTCCTCACATGCTCCTCTGGGCTGCTGTGTGCATGACAATGGCATTCTTATTTAATAAGAGGTACAGGTTTCTGCATGCCTGAGTCTTCTAAAAGAATCAACCGTGTTTCATTTCCTTCCTCTCCTTGAAATGACAACTCAGGTACTGTCATGCAGACCTCCAGACAGAGTCCTTGTGCGTTCTTACTCTTGTCCTGCTTGGTTTGGCAGCCGTTTTCCTTTAGGTACTTCACTTTCGGACTTTCCTTGTTCACTTCTGCTGCTGTGAACACTAAGAGCAGCCAATACCCAGTTTGAGGAGTACTGTCCGTATATCCCTTGGTACATTCCAGGATTTGATAGAACCTTAATCTTCTTTAAGGACCCTGAAATGTCCTGCAACATCCCCAAGCAGACATAGCAAACACAGATATCAAGCAAGTTATGGGCTACATACAATTATTTCCTGAGGTTGCCTCGATTACATGGAATTTGTTATTGGTAGAGTTCAGGATAGAGTGTGGTTACTTAAAGTTTAGGTAACAAAAAGAGGGTTCAAGAGTACACAAACACAAACAGTAAAAGAAAAAAGTACAACACGGCCTCCAAGCCTGGAATAATCGAGAGTCCTTTATTCATAAAGACCCGGCACAGGCTGTGTTTTGCTGTAACAACGCCTGCCTCTGGCTTTTCTTTTGGCACGTTTTTTTAATGCCGACAACGGTCACTGTGGCAGTCTCAATTGCTGTGCTACTAGTGCTTATGTTGGATTTGTTTTACTGTGTGGGAGTATTAGATACGCTAAGGTGTTTGTTGTCGTTTGTTAGCGTTGTTCAATTTTCTGTGTAGTTCAGTTACAGTGGGCCAAATGGAGAACTAAGTTAAAAGTGGATGCCGTTCCAGATTTCTGGCAGTTGCCCTTAACTTTTCTGAGAAATTTTTTGCCTCAAGTGGAGTCACATTTTCAGTTGTGTTGGAACTCAAGGTGTTTGGGAGCATGATCTGCAAGGTACACTGGAGGATTCCCAGTGGCAGTCTTTTTGGTATTATGGTCCACGAGCTACTTTATCTGCATTAGTAACTCAATCTTTGTTTTTCCTTTCCTTTCGTGCTCTTTGGATGCTAGTTATGTCAAGGAAATGTAAGAAGGACTCAAGTGACACATGATGGTCTGTGGGGACTTGAATGCCATAACTTGCAGGCATTCTGGAAGGAGGTTTGGCAAAAAAAATTATGAGTGTCTGCATATCGATGTTGACCTGTCATTGAGGCTGGTCGTTTGGAAGTCATTGTTTCTTATAGAATATATCCCTAGGTCTACTAAATATCTGTTTTGATTTCTTAATCTTTTGGTTTAAACTTATTGTAAATTCAAGCGAGCTTGGGACAAGTACATAGGATCTCTAAAGGAATGATAGGAAGAGTAGACGACATGGATGGGCAGACTGGATAGGCCATATGGTCTTTATCTGCCTACATTTTTCTATGTTTCTATGTAAATCATTGGAAAAATAATGGTGACTTCTATGCCAATTTATGGTAGAATTGGGTTTGTTTGTTTGTTTATTTAGAAGATATGAGGAAACTGTAGAACAAAGGTACACAAAGAGGAAAGTTAATAGGTGGGAATAGTTGGACTGTTTTATTTTGGGGGTTAACTGAGATGATTTCTGTAGCTTTCATTTTTTTTATTTTTATTTTTTTGTTGATTTGTATTTTAAGTGTGATAAATCAATAGAAGAGAGTCAAACAAAAACATGTGAAGGGAATTCTATAACCAGGTGACCATATCTACACACCATGTCTGCATGTAAATGTACAGAATACCAGCACTTTTGTGGATCAGTGAGCAGGTAAGTGACGTAGCACATAAAGGGAAGAGGGGCATTCACATGGGTGGAGCATGAGAGGGAAATGGGTGGTATTTCCACTTACATGTGCAACTTCCAGAATACTGTTGGTTACATGTGTCCCTGCTGCATTTAGGTGCTTGCAGTTTTGAAAGGTCTATGGTTGGTGTGACTGGGTTCATAAATGTAAGGTGTCCTGATATCGGGGTACACTAGTATTCTACAACTGAATCTTAGCGCCCAAGTACCATTATAGAATAAGCATTAATAGGAGGTGCCCACTTATAGAATTGCCCCCTCCCCTCCTCTTGTGGGTAGTGTATTAACTGGTACACTTGTACCCTGGGATATAAAAACAAAAAGTGAGGAGAGTGGACGAGGATACCAATTAGTTTATTCATTCACATAAAAAATAACGTAATTAACATTAAAAGTGACCCGACACGGCCTTGTTTCGGCCCGAAGGCCTGCCTCAGGGGTCTTTAAAACCTCAGAGAGTATGGCTTGGGATGTGTACTCCAAAGAAGGTAATAAGAAGGAACTCTCTTGGGTCTCCTCTCTTTAAAAAATTTTTTTTGAAAAACGGAACAACCTGGTTATACTCCTCTCCAAAAGGACGTGTACAAATGTAGAATGCTTGTACCCTGGAACAGTTTTGTATTAAGGACCCTTAGTGGATACATGGAATGCCCTCCCGCGGGAGGTGGTGGAGATAAAAACAGTAATGGAAATCAAACATATGTGGGATAAACACAAAGGAATCATGTTTAGAAGGAATGGATCCATGGAATCTTAACAGAGATTAGGTGGCAACATCGGTAATTGTGAAGCAAAACCAGTGCTGGGAAGACTTCTGTGGTCTACCCCCTGATCGTGACTGAATAGATGGGCTGGAGTGTAAATTTTAAGGGGCTTTGATGTTAGCTTCAGAACGTTTAGTACAAGTAGAGTGCTGGGCAGACTTCTACGGTCTGTGCCCTGAGAATGGCAAGGACAAATCAAACTCGGGTATACGTATAAAGTATCACATACCATGTAAATTGAGTTTATCTTGTTGGGCAGACTGGATGGTCCGTACAGGTCTTTTTAAGCCATCATTTACTATGTTACTATGTGTATATCACTTTCTATAGTGTACTAGACTACTCTTTTGTCTTTGTAAGCATGGAGAGACATCTGTGCACTATATTGTATGCAAATTGACTTGTTTCATAATGTGTTACATGTATGTGCATTTAGGCATAAGAGAACTGTATGGATCTTAAAGCCTACCTTATGTTGGGCTAGAGCACAAGGAAAGCAAAGCTGAAGTGGAAATAAAAACGAGCACTGGCCTTGATGGCTCTTCAGAGAAATAGTGTTCCAGAGATGGGACCTTTTGGTACAACAGCTGGCTCTCAGCCTTGCCAGTTGAAAGGGAGGATTAGAAAGCGGGTCTTCCCTCATGCACATCAGCTGCAATGGGAGAGGCAGGCTCAAAAATATAGGCAGTCCATCAAGTAAGACAGGCAAGAATGAAAGTACTTGGGGTATGATAAATGCTGAGGCCTGATGTGTGCTCTCTGACTGACTGGCAGATTGCAGTCAGAGGACAGTCTTTCTGATCTAACTGCAGCCAGGTATAGAGCATAAAATACAAATTCCCTCACAAGGTCAGAATTAGGTCCACATGGAAGGAAAGGGCCAGGAACTGTGGCTGCTGAATATCGACTAAGGGGAGAAGTTATCAATATGGGCTAGCGTTAAGACCCCAATTATTAGTAACTAGATCTCAGTGCATAAAATTTTATTTATTTATTTATTTATTAGGATTTATTTACCGCCTTTTTGAAGGAATTCACTCAAGGTGGTGTACAGTAAAAATAGATCAAACATGAGCAATAGGCAAAATGGGAGCTGTGCTAATATAGCACAAGTTAGTGATAAAATAACAAGTCTTAACAGCAGCCCACATTGATAACTTCCCTCCTAATTGGTTCTCAAGAGCAGGGAAAGGACAGACTTGATCATTTTGAGTGGGGATGGGCCGGGGTACCCTTCTCCCTCTGTTCTGATATGCAGCATATAAACTAGATACACGTCTGAGGTCCCCATCTGAATTCTGATTACTCGATTTAGCATTAATCAAGTATTCCCAGGTTATACATGTACAGTTTGGCATTAGAGTCATTAAAAGCCCACAGTACATAAATACAACCTCACTTTTTGGTATTTGATCTCCTTAGACTAGCCAGCATTGCAGAAGTGTCTCTGCATTTTATGTTGCCCTTTAATTATAGATGGATGTTATCAGTCTCTCTAATGCTTGTGGTTGCTTAATAATTGTTTACCAACCTAGGCAGCAAACTGTTATCACCAATAGGTTTGCTTTATGGAGTTGTGAAATATTTCCTTTTAACAGTTGTTCATTTCCTGTTTGCATTGAATTCTCCATTAATGCAATACTCATCTCACTGTAAGTAAATCTCCAAGGGCTTATACTTCAATAGATAACAACAGTGAGGCAATCAATATTCAACAGAATGACAAATACATAAAGCTGTATGGATACATTATGCAGGTAATTCTGTACAGGTCATTGAAAGTTAGGCACCTAAAGTATGTGCATGAGGGACTAAATTCTGTATATGGCACCTGAAAATTCTGCATGGAAAAAAACATGCCTAGGTGTATTCTGTAAAGTACAGCCAAATTTTATAGAATAGGTTTAAATTTCCCTGTGGTATGTAGAATAACACCGAGTGCCTCTCCATGTGACGAAATGTAGTTCTGGCCATTTACACCACGTTTTACTTGGCGTAAATCCTAATGCCTAAATTAGGTGCAGAACGGGTGTATTCTATAACAATGTGCATAGATTTTAGACACACCCACATCCTGCCTATGGCCACACCCACTTTTCAACTATGTGACTTAGAATTTAGGCAACTGAAAAGTGGTGCAAATGTACATGGCTAAATTGAGTGCATACCCCCTTATTCTATAACATAAGCAAATGCTAGGAAAGCCCCCATTCTGCCCATGACCCTCTCATTCCTGTGTCACTCGCCTAAATTTATGCATGTAAATTCCAATTAAATCTAATTAGTGCCAATAATTGCTTGTTAAGTCAATTATTGGCACAAATTAGGTCATATTCAATTAAATTGCACGCGCAAATTAGGTTCTTGCTCAAATTTGCACACACGATTTTTGGTGACTTTATAGAATTAGGGGGCAAAGGATTTATGCACTAAAGTTTACAGAATAATGACTAAGTGGAGTTACACACGTACCTGCAAATTAGTCCCACTTAGCACCAATTACCTCCAGTTATAGGTAATTATTGGTAGTTAGTACCAATCAGCACCTAATTTATCCATTATGTTACGTGTGTAACTAGCTCTATTCAATAACCTGATTGCAGAAGTTTGCGAGCTAAGTGGAAAAATGTGCAGGCAAGATTATAGACATCAAGTTTACTGGTCTATAGTTTCCCAGAGCATCCTCAGAACCTTTTTTTAGAAATTGGTATTACATTTGGCAACTTTGTAGTCTTTAAGTACATAAGTATTGCCATACTGGGACAGACCGAAGGGCCATTAAGCCCAGTATCCTTTTTCAAACAGTAGCCAAACCAGGTCAGAAGTACCTGGCAAGATCCCAAATCAGTACACTACATTTTATGCTGCTTATCCTAGAAATAAGAGGTGGATTTTCTCAAGTTCATTTTAATAATGGCTTATAGACTTTTCTTTTACGAAGATATTCAAACCCTTTTTAAACCCCACTAAGCTAACTGCTTTTACCACATTCTCTGGCAATGATTTTTTAAAGAGAGGTTACAGGTTACTAATAGTAGATCTACAATTTCAATTCTGAGTTCTTCCAGTACTCTGAGGTGTATACCATCCGGTCTAGATAATTTACTGCTCTTTAACTTGTCAATTTGGCTTATTACATCTTCCAAGTTCACCAAGATTTGTTTCAGTTCCTCTGTCTCATTACCCTTATATACCATTTCTGTCACAGGTAGCTCCCTACGTCAGGAGCAAAAAACAGGAAAAATCCCTACGGGTTGGGTCCCTTCTTTGGTGCTTTACTCAATAAAGACTGTTTGGAGATTTATCCTGTGGCTGGAAGTCACAAATCATTGTGTCATCCCCTACTCTTTTGGCTCTGTTGCTGTGGACAGGTAGCTCCCTTACATCCTCCTCACTAAAGACCAAAGCAAATTATTCAGTTTAGTTTCTCTGCTGTGGTCTTGTCCTTCCTGAGTATCTTATCTCAAAAGAAGATATAGCGACACAACAAGGTTCAGAGAAGGGCGATGAAATGATAAAGGGGGTGGAACTTCTCCTATATGCAGAAAAGCTAAAGAGGTTAGGGCTCTTCAGTTTGGAGAAGAGACAACTGAGAGGAGATAAGATAGAGGTTTATAAAATCATGAATGGGATGGAATGGGTAAACAGGGAATGATTGTTTACCCTGTCAAACAGTATTAAGACTAGGGGACACTTCAATGAAGCCAATAGGCGGTGTTTTAAAACCAACCAGAGGAAGTAGTTTTTCACCCACCATATAATTATGCTTTGGAACTTGTTGCTGAAGGATGTGGTGAAAGCATTTAACATAGTTGTGGTGGTAAGTTTCTAGAGAAATGGTAAATAAACCATTATTAGCTAGGTAGACAAGCCACTGCTTACTCTGTGTAACAAGGAAAGGACGGATTCGTTGGGATTCTGCTGAGTTCTTGGGACCTGGATTAGTCACTGTTGGAGAGCGGGTGCTAGGCTTTATGAACCTTTGGTCTGACCCAATATGGTATTTCCTATGTTCAAATGTCTTTAGGAGGAAATGATTAACACATTCTAGTACTTGTATTGGTCATGGAAAAAAACTGGATCCTTTGAGAATTATTCGATCAAGATAACGATTTCACAGCTAGAAAAGAAACTACTGTAAAGTGGACTATCAGGTAGAAAGAACTCGTCTTATAACAGGTGAGCCAGAGACTTAAGAATTAATGATTCATGTACCAAAACAATAGGTCTTCAAAAATAAAGGATTTATCCCACAAATAGATGAAAAGATAGTATTTGGAAATAAAGATAGAATATACTGTGGAACTTGTCTCGCAAGAGATTACATTAGAACTATCATCATCCTCTCAGGATGGATCTGTATATAGGCTAGACTCTCACAAGCAAAGTTCCAAGGAGTCTTCCTTTGGCTCTTCTGTTCCCTCCACCCCCCCCCCCCCCCCCCCCCCCCCCCCCCCCGACACACATTCTGGTTTCTGTAAAGAAAAGGAGGAAATCAGAATG
The DNA here is from genome assembly GCF_901765095.1 of Microcaecilia unicolor. Taxonomy (NCBI): domain Eukaryota; kingdom Metazoa; phylum Chordata; class Amphibia; order Gymnophiona; family Siphonopidae; genus Microcaecilia; species Microcaecilia unicolor. Next base: position 84,633,621 of record NC_044037.1, on the reverse strand, counting down.
AAATTAACTATGATGAGGTATGGATGAAACTCCTCTGGGCATTTCTTGAGAACAATAGAATTTGGGCTGTGTGTGGTGATATATTTAATAATAATTGGATTTACTGTACATAATTTCTTTCTTTCCTTCTTCAGAAACATGTATAAAGCCACCTCTGGGGTAGAATGTCTGGCTGCTATTTTGAAGCCAAACTTGTATGACGCTTCCATGGTAAAAGGAGAGCAGCAGGGAAGAAATAATTTGAGTCTTGACCGTAGCAGAGCAACTGATCAACCAGAGGCTCTCAAACTACTTCTCCAGTCCCCCCAGTCAGTCTGGTTTTAAATGATATTTATAATGAGCATGCATAAGATAAATTTGTCTGTGCTGCATCAATTAAATGTATGCCAGGCCTAGCTGATCTTCAGCAGAGCCTGGAACAAGCAAGAAGAAATCTTCATAGAGATTCACAAGAACAACTATGGACTGCAGAATATCTAGTGCTACCCAGCAGGAGTCAGCCATAAAGACCTGCCCTGGAGAAACCCTCCTGAAATTCTGATTTCCTGCTGGTACAGAAAACTCTAAGGACCTATTTCTCGTAGCTCTGCTCTAGCTTGGTTCTGCTTTCCTCCCTGTATTCTTGCCTTGATCCTGCTTCTGTTCCTGCTTTCTTTATCTCATACCTGGCTCCTGTTCTCTGTCTGCTTGGACCTCTGCCATGTTCCTGAATTTTCTTTTGCTTTGTTGAATTTCGGCCCTGTCCTATGCTTACTCCCACCCTCCTGTCTCATTGATCCTTGAGCTGGTCTTTCTATGACTTCTGCCTGGATCTGATTCTGCCGCATGCTGATTTTGGTGTGGAGAAATGAGGTATTTTCACTTAATTACTGAAGGTCTCCTATTGTCAGTCACCTATGGCCCAACTAGTTCCTAACAATACAAACTGATCTCATGCATATTCACTATGAATATCTTGAAAATACAGGCACCCAGTACAAAAGGCTTGGGAAGGCTAAAGAGTCCTTTTACTAAGCTGTGGTAAAGGGGCCCTGTGTTAGCGGTGGTGGCCATTTCTGCCGTGCACTAGGGCCCCTTTTATTGCAGTGGGTAAAAAGGCCAAAAATAGAAATGGCCATGTGGTAAGTCCATACTTGCCATACAGCCATTTCGGGAGCAGCACTTTCTGCTACCCATTGAGGTTGCAGTAAGGGCTCCCATGTTAACGTGGTGGTAACCCCCTGTGATATTAATTTTACAAAAATTCCAGCAGCACTGGAAATGCCGTGTGCTGGGGGCGGAATTACCACCAGCAGTCGCATTGGGCCAGCGGTATTGCCAGGTTGCAGCGTGCAAGTCCGCGGTGGGCTTGTCACGCTTTAGTAAAAGGGTCCCTAAGTCTTCCCAAAACCCACCCTGACAGATATGAGCAGGTGGTGGATCTGGACTATACACCACTGAGAGTTTAAGGAAGAACAGCATCTGCACTAGGAACGAAGGAGACTACTACTGTTAATTTCCTACTTCCTGCCTCTGATTGGTCCTGGCCAGCACAATGAGCCAATCATCAGTCAGAGGCTGGGCAACACATTCCTTACTTCCTACTGTGATAAGGGGGGAGGGGGGACGAGCATAGAAGGGAGAATGGAAGACAGTATTGTGATTAGGTGTTACTAACAGGAGGGAACAAATGAGTGAGGGTGGGGGTACAGAGAGAAGAAAGCAGAAAACTATGGCCTTGAGGGTAAATGGGTAAATCTGGCTGCTAGAGGCCACTAGCACTGGACTAGCACTCACATTTACCAGTGCAGGACAATCAGAGGGGTCTGCGGTATTCCGCCCGTATGATCAGAACACTGCACTCTGCTTGTATGGGTGGAATAGCGCCTTAACTCTATGCCAGTTCAGAGCTGGTGTTAGGGTTGAGACTCTCTTCCCCACTCCTCCAATCCATGCCAGGCAGCCCAGCTATCACAGCCCAGGTTACCACCATCAGTCCTGGGGCTCCAGTGGAACCCTGGACCCCTCCAGCCCCCCAATGGCTAAGGCCTGCCCTGGTGGCCTAGTGCCCCCTAGGCCCCTGGACACTGACACAGGAGAGCTGGAGGTCTGGTCCAGTCCCGAACCCCTCCAAACAGAGGCCTTGGTGAACTAGCACCCCCTCTAAACCATGACCGAACCCCCACCCCTGAAAGAAGAGAGGCTGGAAGTGCAGTGGACCTCCAGCCCCCAACTGGTGATCTAGTGGTAGAGAATGAGACAGGGACAAAGTCTATCCCTGTCCCCGCCCCGTCCCCAAGGGTTCTGTCTCCATCTCCACCCCATCCCCGCAGATTCTGTCTCTGTCCCCGCCCCGTCCGCACAGGACCTGTCTCCATCCCCAACCTGTCCCTGCAAATTCTGTCCTCATCCCTACTCCATCCCCATGGGCTCTGTCCTCATCTGCAGAAGCCTCGAACAATTATGATTTTATATTTAAATCTCTTTATTAAAGTATAAAAAGGAACAATATGCTGTGCAACTATGGTGTATAAATTACAAATAGAAAACAATAATAACAGTGGGCAGCTATAATAACCCTCCTCACCACCATCCTCTACCCTTCCAACCCCAACAATAGCTAATTTCTACTATCCCAAGGAATCCTAATTCACCCTGTTAAAATGTCCATGGGTACAAAATACAACCCGTTCTGTATGCCCTAGAGCGGAGAAATATGCCCTATGAAACACTGTTATGATTTTTTAATCTGTGGATGAATAAGAAGTCATCAACAATCTCAGGAATCAGTCTAGCTCTCCTGTCTTCCACCATCCTTCCTCGATAGAAGATGTCTTCTTAGAAGATGTGCTGGTAGCAGGATGTACAAGATCCCCCATGCAAAATTTGCTAGTTGTGGCCAGCATATTTGCTTGTTTTCCCAAAAAATCAAAATATCGTCTGCATCACTCAAACATAAATAACAGTCCAGTTCATTAACAGGCTTCAAAGTAGAAAATGACACAGGATAAAATTTGTCCCCGTCCTCATGGGCTTTGTCCCCATCCCCGCCCCATCCCCATGGGATCTGTCCCCGCCCCATCCCTGCAAGCTCTGTCCCCGTCCCTATCCCCGTGGTTACTGCGGGTCCCTGTCCCCGTATCATTCTCTATGTGGTATTTCAGGTAATCACTACCCCACCTACTCTACAGCAAGGATATTCAGACATTTATATAGCATAATACTAAAAGCACAGAGCTACGAAATGCAAGACACTTTCCTTTATCACCTTATCCTGAGGCACACTCTACTTTCTGGAGCAGGTGTACCACAGTCCTCTAATTTAGCTTGCGTAGAGCTATATTCACTCTTCATTAGGGATGTGCATTCATTTTCTAACAAAATGGAAAACACAATTATAAACCTCATTTTGTTTTGTTTTGTTAGAAAATGAAACAGGAAAAAGCTCTCAAAAATTCAGGTTTTTTTTTCCATTGTTGAATGATAATAATGAATAATAAAAAAAATAACTCCCAAACATTAAAAAACAAACTCTGCCTACCCTTGAGCCTTCCCCTACAGCTTATACTCTATCCATTGACTCTCTGTAGTCAAAAAGGGGCAGGAGTGGTCTTCAGTTGGTTTTGCCCTGCTGGATCCAGTTTTCAAAATAGAGCTGGCTGGTTCAGAGGCCAGTGAAATTTTCTTCCAAAGCTGTATTTCAGCATATAATTGTACAGAATGGGACCAAGCAGGGGGAGAAATGACTGGGGATTATCCTTGTCCACTAAAGTTATAGCAAGGATGTGAAATCTAGCGAGGCAGGATGAGGGGTGGGCGGTGGGGGCAGCATGTTCAAATTTTCAATGGATAAGGTGTTTATTTTTCTAGTTTGGGAGAGGCCTTTTTTTTGTATTTAGGAGTTTTTGGGTTGGTTGCTTGCTTGCTTATGTTATTTGTTTTGTTTTAATGTGTGTTTCATTTCATTTCAAATAAATGAAACAAATGGAAATATACATCAACGGAAATGAAAAACTATTAAGAAACAGACATCTTTGTCAATCATGCACACTACCAATGTTAGTGATTTACTGTGTAAGGGGCCCTTTTACAAAGGTGCGACAAAAAGTGGCCTTGGTCTTTCCCACACACTAAAGTCACTTTTTGCTGCGGCTGGAAAATAGCAGATTTTATATTTTTGGCATTAATGGCCATGTACTAATGTATGTGGCCATCATCATATGGACCCTTACTGCCACCCATTTTGTAGGTAGTAAGGAGAGGCATAATCGAACGGGGGTGCCCATCTATAAGGGCGCCTATCTCTAAGGACGGCCCCGTAAAGTGGCATCCGTGACCGTATTATCGAAACAAGATAGGCGGCCATCTTTCATTTTGATAATACGGTCGGGGCCAAATCTCAACATTTGGGCCGGCCTTAGAGATGACCGACATTGGTTTTCACCAATAACGGAAACTAAGGGCGCCCATCTCAAAACCTGCCAAATCCAAGCCATTTGGTCGTGGGAGAAGCCAGCATTTGTAGTGCACTGGTCCCCCTCACATGCCAGGACACCAACCGGGCACCCTAGGGGGCACTGCAGTGAACTTCACAAATTGCTCCCAGGTGCATAGCTCCCTTACCTTGTGTGCTGAGCCCCCCAACCCCCCCCCCCAAAACCCACTACCCACAACTGTACAACACTACCATAGCCCTTAAAGGGTAACGGGGGGCACCTAGATGTGGGTACAGTGGGTTTCGGGTAGATTTTGGAGGGCTCCCATTTACCACCACAAGTGTAACAGGTAGGGGGGATGGGCCTGGGTCCGCCTGCCTGAAGTGCACTGCAGTACCTAATAAAAACTGCTCCAGGGACCTGCATAGTGTTGTGATGGAGCTGGGTATGACATTTGAGGCTGGCATAGAGGCTGGCAAAAAAAAGTTTTTGGGTTTTTTTTTTTGGGTGGGAGGGGGTTGGTGACCACTGGGGGAGTAAGGGGAGGTGATCCCCGATTCCCTCTGGTGGTCATCTGGTCAGTTCGGGCAGCTTTTCAAGGCTTGGTCGTGAACAAAAAGGGACCAAGTAAAGTCGGCCAAATGTTCGTCAGGGGCGCCCTTCTTTTTTCCATTACCGGCCAAGGACATCCATCTGTTAACCACACCCCCGTCCCGCCTTTGGTACACTACCGACACGCCCCCTTGAACTTTGGCCATCCCTGCAACGGAAAGCAGTTGAGGACAGCCAAAATTGGCTTTTGATTATGCCAATTTGGACACCCTTAGGAGAAGGGCACCCATCTCCCGATTTGTGTCAGAAGATGGGCGCCCTTCTCTTTCGAAAATAAGCAGGAAGGGCTCACGCGTTAATCACCCACTAATCAGTTCGTACATGACAATGTGTCCACGCTAACTGATTAGCACATACATGTTCACTCTCCACCCTCCTGACATGGCCCCCAGCCAAAAATAAAATGTCAATTTTAGCATGTGGGTAGCATGCACATATCGAGATTTTACCACGGGATTCCTTGGCGTTCCCCGCAGTAAGCCCTTTTAAGCTGTGGTAAGCACGCATTAGTGCATACCTCAGCTTGGTAAAAGGACCTCTTAGTAATTAATATTACTGCCATTTAACGACAAAGGAAAAAGCAAAAGGCAAAAATGGAGTGTGTTGTGATCTCTGAAGGACTATGACACTTCAGCAAGCGTTCCATTCTCTGGGGCATCCTAAATCTTGACAGGACAGTTCAGGGTCAATTTTTTAACAATGCACCATGTAGGAGCCTACTTACAAAGGAATACAGAACATTGTAACCGGGACTTAAAGCACCTAACATGTAGGCAGAATCCCTTGCACCAGCCATTGAACTAGTGTTAGGCTGTGAAGTTGGAGTCAGAAGCAATTTTGGGTGGAGTTGGTTGGTAAAAATGTACAGACTCCAGCTTCAAAATAAAAACAACATTATAAAATATGGTAAATCTATCATTTTATAGATAGATAGATAGATAGATAGATAGATATACATATCTTTATCCTGCATCTAAAATACTGGTACTTTACATCCAGAAGGGAAAAAATGTAAAGCCTAATATCAGTAGGAGTTGGAATCTGATGTAATTCACCACGCCTAAATTAGGCACAGATCGGGCTTATTGTGTATTTGTGTGTATATATTCTTGGAATGCCCATGTCCCTTCCAAGGCCCTGCCCGCTTTTCAGATGCATTCACTAGAATTTACGCACGCAATCTTTATAGAATACAGCTAGCAAGACGCATGTGTAAATTATAATTGTTGACAATTTGCACCATTAATTGATTATTAGCATCCAATTATTGGCACTAATAGGTATTGCATGCAGAATTTGGGTGCACACCAAAACTTCCATATGCAATTTTGAACACCATGTATAGAATCGGGTGGATTGAGACAGACTCCTAGACCTCAATATGTATACTTTGGAAGAAAGACAAGAGAAAGAAGATATGATTGAGAGATTTAAATATCTCCATGGCATAAATGCATAGGAAGCAGGTCTCTCAACTGAAAGAAAGCTCTGGTATGAGAGGACATAAGATGAATTTGAAGAGGGATAGACTCAAAAGTAATCTAAGGAAATACTGTTTTACGGAAAGGGTGGTGGATGCGTGGAACAACCTCCTGGTGAGGTGATGGAGAAGATGACTATCTGAATTCAAGAAAGCATGGGACAGGCATATGGGATCTCTTAGGGGGAGGAAGAGATAGCAAATGATATGGATGGGCTGACTGGATAGGCCATATGGCTTTTATCTGCCATCATTTTCTCTGTTTCCATGTGTCTTAGATAGAACTGCCTTTTAATTTTGATACCTTAAGGTCTACTTTTGCTATCCAGCCAAAAATGATCCCTTAGCAACCTTACAGCCTCATTTAGTAACTTATGTTAATAAGTTAGAGTGCGTAAATGTGCATTAACACAAGTCAATTTGAGTTAAGAGCAATTGCATAGTTAGTAAATAGTCCCCATTGAGAACAATATTAGTAAATGAGGCTATTAGACTGAACAGGAAATATAATTAAAATGAGTTTCTCATGGGACACATAATGACAATGATTTTCTACACAAACACATGCAGGTGAGCATGTGTTACAGGTGTAAAGTGAGCTTTTGAGCATGTGATAGCATTAATTCTTATGCCCTTTGCAAAAAAAAAAATATGTGCTCTTTACTGGGCATGAAAAATGACTGGAAATGATCTATACTGTCATTGCACAACTTTTCTCAGTACCCCACTGTCACAGCAAATGATCTGTGCAGACACATCAGAATATTCTTCAATCGATTAAGCTTCAGAATTCAGGCTCCCACATTTCATTGGGAGAAAGTGGAATGTGTGAAAAGGTGATTTTGGAGGATAGTGAATGGATACAGTAAGCAGAGAGAATGGCAAAGACGGAATGCATACAGTGTAAGGGGAAGGTGTGGGGGGGGGGGGGGGAGAAGAATAGTTGGCTTCCCAAAATTGTCTTGGGGACTCCCACAGCCATTTGAATTTTCAGGATACCCACATAAATAGGTATGATGTAATTCTGCATATACTGGGTTTCCAGTGCGTGCACATTTATTTCATGCTTATGCATTGTGGATACTTTGAAAACCTGACTGACTGTGAGAACGCCTACCCTGGTCTAGATGCTCTAGGATAGAACTACTCAAATGATAGACCGCAGTCCACAATCCAGACCTTGGAGCCTTCCTGTGTTGACCACTTGGGGAAAGTGCCATTTTTTTTTTTAACTCTGAAGTCGTGGTAGGGGTGTACTGATCCCCTCCTTCAACCCCCTCCTCTGGCCTCAGATCCACCACTCCCTACCTTAAACCATTTCTTTGGCCAGGCCTCTGGCAGTGGCAGTGATTCACGCAAGCCATCAGCCCGAGCCTTAAGCCTGCTCTCTGCTGTGTAACTGCTTCCGCAAGGGCAGAGTGCAGCAGAAAGCAGGCTCTTGGGCTCATACAGTCTGCATGAATCACTGCCACAGCCAGAGGCCTGGATAGAGAATGATTTAAGGAAGCAAGCATTAGACCTGGGGCCAGAGAAGGGGGTTGAAGGAGAGATGTAATGAGACATTGGACCCAAGGAAGAAGAGGAGGAGGAGGAGGGGGGGGGGGAGAGGGCGACGAGCGGAGGGAAAGGGAGAGAGAGAGAGCTATACTGGACAGAGGGAGGGAGGGAAGGAAGCCAGAGGGAGGATTGTTGGACCCGGGACAGAGAGGCGAGAGAGGCGAGAGAGTGGGAGGGAGGGAGGGAAGGAAGCCAGATGTAGGGATGTTGGACCTGGGGACAGAGGCAATAGAAAGAGAGATATTGGACAGTGGGAGAGAGGAAGGGGAGGAAGGAAGTGAGACAGAAATAGAAATTGGACCCATAGGAGGAGGAGGAGAAAAGGGGAGGGAGAGAAGAGGGAAAAAGAGAAAGGCAGAAAAGAGACACTGGGACCAAAAACAAATGCTCAGGCAACAAAGATAGAAAAGTAGTATTTAATTTGTTATTTATTGATTGGTACATATCCACAGTAGTTTGCGAACCCTGGGTTTTAGATAGACAAAGTTTCCAGATCTCCATGCTAAGCATTTGAATATCCCTGCCCTAGGAGTGGGACTGTTACCTCAAGCTAGGTCAGATCCCATCCATGTTTTCCCCTTTGCATGTTACATTCAGGTGCAACAAGTATTTTCCTCTCCCTGGAAGGCTTGCAATATAATTTTGTACCTGAGGTAACAAAGAATGAAATGACTACTGTTATTCAAAGTACTAGGTCAAAGTACTTAAGTAAAAGTAAAAATACATGTATATTTTAATACTTAAGTAAAAGTAAAGCCTATAATGAAGAACACATTAAAAAATGAAAGCAAAAAAGTTATTGCCTAATATCATACTTTTTGAGTAAAAAGTAAAAGTACCGCAACTATTGTTAACATTTTTATCCCGATAACTTTATTGCTCTACAATTCTATCCACTTTGCTTTTAGTAAAACTAAATTTTGAAAATGACCATCATTCATACGAGTGCGCTTATAAGTCATTAATCTAGAACAGCTAAAAAGGTGATCAGCAACTGCACTGTCAGGAAGTGGATTGCTTTGTCTGATTAAAAGAAGTTCCTTCAACTCAGACCAGGCTGAAAAACTGCTGATTTCTTCTAACAGCATCTGCAGGTGTTGATCAAGGGAATGTCTGAAACACTTGAATTCCATTTAGCAAATAATGTTTTGTCATCATCATTGTCATTATTATCTACATTTAGAAGTAGTGCTGTATAACTCATCACTTGCATCTTGATCTTCATCTTTGTTATCATCATTATGTCCAATTACAAAGACATTCACAAAGTTGGAATCATTGTCTGTTGTTGTTCTAACAATTTTTCCTCTGGTGGCAAAGTAAGTTTGAATATCTTTGAGAACTGATGCAAGAACATTAAGAGGGACATTTTCAATATGACATCTAAATCTGATTTTGAATGTTTTGTGCTTAGTGCATCTATATTTTAGGATCATTTTCACAAAAAAAAAAATCCAAGGGGGAAATGCACAAAAACAAGCTATTAGGATATATGGGGGACTCCACGTAGACTGGCCAAACAGGCATCCCAGTAGAGCAGTGGAGAACCCTAGGGGGCACTGCAGTAGACTTCACATGAAAGGTCCCAGGTACATATCTCACCATTACCCCCACATATTGTATGATGAGCCTTCCAAAACCCACCAAAACCTACTGTACCCAACTGTGAACCATTATAATACTCCTTATGCCTGCAGGCACCACTTATATTTATTTATTTATCCAAATTTTTTATTCTGCGCAATCCTAAATTCTTGGCGGATTACAAAAATCCTAGGTTTTTGGTGGGTTTTGGAAGGCTCACATATTCTACCACAAGTGTACCAGTTAGAGTGGGATATGGACCTAGGTCCCCTTTTCTACAGTCTACTGCACTGACCACTAAGCTACTCCTGGGACCTGGCTCCTGCTCTAATAGGAATGGGCATCATATCTGAAGCTGTCATACAGCCTGGTATGTACTGTCTGTCATATTTTAGGGGGCTGGGAGGGGGTCAGTAACCACTGTGGGAGTAAGGGGGTTATGCCTTAATCTCACCAATGGTCATTTGGTCATTTAGAACACCTTTTGGCCACTTAGTTGTGATTGAAACAGGTCTAGCCAAAAACATCTTAATTTTGGCCCTAGACATTTAAATTTTGTTCCAATGTTGAGGAAAAGTATCTATATTTTGGTGCTGCCTATGTCCCATCCAAAACACGTCCTCTTGAAATTTGTATGAACTATGGAGCAAAATGACTAAAATTGGGGTGTCGAAAATTGCAACTTGGATGTTTTTGAGAAAAAACACATCCTTATGACTTTTGTTTTGAAATTGAGCCCCTAAATATATAGGAACTGTTCAGTCTTAAGGCCAGACAAACCGACTTCCTCTCTAAAGACTATCAATCCTGTGGACAGTCATTATAGTGTAAAATTTTCCATGGGCTGACCAGCAGTCTGTTGTGGTAGAGACATATTTATTTATTAGGATTTATTTATCGGTTTTTTGAAGGAATTCACTCAAGGCGGTGTACAGTAAGAATAGATCAAACATGAGCAATAGACAATTACAGCAGTAAAAATATTCAAAAACAATACAAAGTATGGCATGGTATACTATTTACAATGTTAACACAATATGTAATAGAACATTATCCACCTTATTTTCGAAAGAGAAAGACGCCCATATTTCGACCCAAATCGGGAGATGGGCGTCTTTCTCCCGTGGGCGGCCAAATCGGTATAATCGAAAACCAATTTTGGGCGTCTTCAACTGCACTCCGTTGCGGAAATGGTCAAAGTTGATGGGGGCGTGTCAGAGGCGTGGTGAAGGCGGGACTGGAGCGTGGTTATCGGCCAAATAGAAATGGGCGGCTTTTGCAGATAATGGAAAAAAATAGCCGTTTTTAGCGAGAATTTAGGGCACTTTTATTTTACCCTTTTTTTTCATGAACAAGTCCCAAAAAAGTGCCCTAAATGACCAGATGACCACCAGAGGGAATCGGGAATGACATCCCTTGACTCCCCCAGTGGTCACTAACCCCCTCCCACCAAAAAAAAAAAAACTTTTAAAACTTTTTATTTCCAGCCTGTATGCCAGCCTGAAATGTCATACCCAGCTCCCTGACAGCAGTATGCAGGTCCCTGGAGCAGCTGTTAGTAGGTGCAGTGGACTTCAGGCAGGCGGACCCAGGCCAATCCCCCCCTACCTGTTACACTTGTGCTGGTTAATGCTGAGCCCTCCAAAACCCCCCAAAACCCACTGTACCCACATGTAGGTGCCCCCTTCACCCCTTAGGGTTATGGTAATGGTGTAGACTTGTGGGCAGTGGGTTTGGGGGGGATTTGGGGGGCTCAGCACACAAGGGAAGGGTGCTATGCACCTGGGAGCTCTTTTACTGTTTTTTTAATTTGTAAAAGTGCCCCCTAGGGTGCCCAGTTGGTGTCCTGGCATGTGAGAGGGACCAGTGCACTACGAATCCTGGCCCCTCCCACGACCCAATGCCTTGGATTTGTTCATTTTTGAGATGGGCGCCTTCGGTTACCATTATCGCTGAAAACCGATAGCGCCCAGCTGAAAAATGGCCAACTCCTAGGCATTTGCCCTGCACAACCCGTATTATTGGAAAAAAGATGGGCGCCCATCTTTTTTCGAAAATACGGTTTGTCCCGTTCACGGAAATAGACACCAACGGATATAGGCGCCCATGCAGATGGGCGTTCGCATTCGATTATGCCCCTCCACAGGTGATAGCGAAGGGTAAAGCAAAGATATAACATATAGAAGGGTAAGAAAGTAGGAAGAGTTAGAAAATAAGGTGATTGATTTAAAGAAAGTTGCACATGAGGTCAGAGAAATGGTTAAATGTTATCTTAGCTAGGGTAGGAATGGATAAACATGTCCTGCTGCAGTATATGCAGCCTGAGTACTCCTTGTGTGTGTGAGTGAGACTAACATGTTAGTTACTTCTTCCAGTAAAGGCCTGGTTGAAAAGCCAAGCTTTCACCTGCTTCCTGAAGTAGAGATATGTCTGCTCACCAAGAATTGCAACCAGCTTCAGCTTCATCTCTGTATCAAAGTGACCCAACGCATTACTGCTCAGTTTGGCTAGAGACCAGTAACCAATTCAACAAATACAGGCAATTCCACTGTTCTCATCCAGATGAAGGGATGTTGGATCCAGGGGCAGAAGGAAGGGAGAGAGCTATACTGGACTATGGGAGGGATGGAGGGAAGACAGATGGAGGGATGTTGGACCAAGGGGCAGAGGAGGGGGAGAGAGCTAAATTGGACAAGGGGAGGGAGGGAAGGAGGGAGAGAAGGAAGCCAGATGGAGGGATGTTGGACCTGGGGCAGAGAGAAGGGAGAGAGCTATACTGAACAGCAAAATGTAAGATTAGATGATCCACTGTTAGTGTGACAAGATTTGCACAGGTTTTGCTGTTTCATTTGATTTACCAAGGAATCATCATTTATGTCTTGCTTCTGCTTTTACTTTTAACTGCAAGCATCAGATGTAACTGAATAAAAGTAGTTCAAATTAGTGAAATTATTTTGAAAAAGTAAATGTAATAAATGTTTCCTGTACTTCTTTACAAGTAAAGACACAAAACTTTTACTTAAGTATAGTAACTAATTACATTTACTTAGTTATTACTCAATACTGGAAATTACTTGCCGAAGGTCACATCACTTGCCTTAAGAAAATCAGGACTACAGAGCTGCCAAATTACCCAGTCCCAAGAGAGAAACTTTTGGCTGGTCTTGGTTTTGAACATATACCCCAAAGCAGTGTAGTGTTTGTAGTTCCTGATTCTATCCACTTAAATCAGTGCTGCAGGTCCCATAATACACCAGGGTGGAGATTTTAGAAATCCAGCTCTGAACCTACAAATCCCTGTAAACAAGGAGGCAAAACCGAAATGACCTGGGCAGTCCTCTCTGGAACAGAATGATGATAGAGGGAGGTGGACAGGGTGGATGGATGATAAGAAATGGATAAGAAAATGACTTGTAGTAGAAAAGGATACATGACTCGGGAGAATGATGGATTGATATGTGAGAAGGAAAAGACATTTGCATATCTCTAGATGTCCATAAATTAGAAGCACAGGAAAATGTTAAAGCAATTAAAAAGTGGAAAACAAGTTAAGCAAATTGAAATCAATCACTTTACACACCCTCTCACCGGTCAACAAAGAAGACGGTAAAGGATGTTACTCATTTGTTAATTTACATTACAAAGCTTGAAGGACCCAAAAGAGATCATTAAACACACTCATCTTCATAGACAATGCAATGTGTCAGGTAATAAAAGATGTATGTAGCACATGTACCTGACACATATTTCGCCCACACTAAATACTACTTTTCAAGGGAACAGTGGTGGCCATCAAACTGAATGAAAATGTGCAAAATACTCTCTCTGAACATTTTTTTTAAATTTATAAGCCACCCATCTAAAATTCTGAGTTGTGAATAATAAAGCAAAAGACAGCAGTAAGCTCAGCAAACTCCCCAAACATAAACAATGAAATCACAGAAAACATACTAAGATTAAAAATACAAATAACATTACATTAATTAAAAATTAGGTACAACTAGGAAAGAACAAAAATATAGGTATTATATTATAATTTGAACATAATATATATGGTCCTGATATTGAAAATGATTTGCATGGGCAGGAAAGGTTCCTGCCTGATTAAACTGCACTGAGCTGGTCAGAAGAAGATATTTAGGGTAGATGCACTAAACTCCATGGAGGAGCCCTTCCCTTACTGATCCCTTAGCAAATCGGTAAGGGAAGGGCATGCATGAAGGAAATCACATGCAAATGAGCTGCTCGCTGTTAGCTCATTTGCACGCGATTTCCTTGGAAGCCAGTCAGCCAGCTGGACATATGCAGAGCAGCCAATGGTTATGCTGGCTGCTCTGCGCATGCCAAAGATGGCTTCACGTCAAAAAAAAAAGGTCGTCCCTGACGAGCACTGGACTTTTTATTTCCCACAAATTTTTTGATGGGCGTCCTTCTTGGACGCGTTTTTCTTACATGTTAAACATTGATGTGACTCCTGTGGAATTAATGCACATTCAGCTGACTGTTTCTGCTCTTCTTTATTTTATGACGCACAAAAAATTGGTCATCAGCTCCACCAACTAAAGAACCCTCTTACTAAAGTGCAGAAGTTTTTGCACTTGCCATACATTTAACTCAAAAATTAATGTGTGGTGAGTGCAAAACATGTACAGTAAGTGCAGGGTGTGAGCTCTGCATCTGCCCAACACATACCCAACTCCCTGCCCCAACACATATCCAACACCCCACCCACCCACACACATAACCCCAATCCCCTTGACACAAACTCAATCTCCTCAAAGACAATCCCTGCTCCAACTGCATTACTGCCAGTGGAGGGTGGTGCTTCTATATGTTGGTAGGGGACTCCCACTCAGCTTAGAGGGAACAGTGCCCAAAACTTCTGTTCAAAATGGGAGCCTGCCACTACAGAAACCCCTGTCCCTCTGATCAATAAACCCTGCTCCTGAGCCAAAACCTCCCCTCACCCCCTGATTCCCCTTCAGGATTTAACCAAGGGTCAACATTGGTTGGCAGTGGGTTCCAGGTGGCAGCAATCCCCCTTTGTTGCTGCTTTGGTCGGCACCTGAATCCACAATGGCACTGATGACCCCTAAAAGTAATCTCAATACTGCAAGGGCTCATTCTTCCATATATGGAGATTAGTCAACAACAAAGGAAAATCACTGCTGCCCAGGACCCCCTGTCAACCAATGTTGACCCCTAGCTAAGTCCTGGGGAAATTGGGGAGTGGAGAGAGGATTTGAGAGGTTTGTTGGTCAGAGGGGAAGGTTCCTTTATTGGCAGGCCCCCCGTTGTGAAATAGTGTTAGGGCTGACTTTGAGGGTTGAGTTTCTGTTGTGAGGGGAATGAGTTTGTATCAGGGGTGTTGGGATTGCATTGGGTAGCTGAGATTCTGCCTGGGGAGTGAGGCCTGTGACAAGGGTGGGGTTCTGTAACTTGATTGGGGAGGGTGAGTGTGTATGGGGGCCTGATGGTAGGGAGTTGGGGGATGTGCCACTGCACTACCACTGATAGCACACGGTAAATTCAGCTGTGCTATCAGTGGTTGTGAGCAGTGGCGTAACAAGGGCGGGGCGGTGGGGGGCGGTCTGCCCCGGGTGTCAGCGGGTGGGGGGGTGCTCCGCTCCCGCTGCTCCCACCCTGTCCTACCTTTAAAAAATTTTTTCGCAGTGCCGGAGTGGCAGGCAGCGCCTCGCGTCTGCCCTGCTGGTAAAAATCTCCTCGACGTCGCATCCGGCCTTCCCACATTGAGTCCCGCCCTCCTCTGAGGTAACTTCCTATTACCGCGAGGGCGGGCGGGACTCAATGTGGGAAGGCCGGACACGACGTCGAGGGGATTTTTACCAGCAGGGCAGACGCAAGGTGCTGCCTGCCACTCCGGCACTGTAAAAAAAAATTTTAAAGGTAGGACAGGGTGGGAGCAGGAGAACGGAGCGGGTAGGTGTGTCGGGTCGGGTCGGGTCGGGTGGGAGGGGGGACTCAGATTGGGGAGCTGAGAGGGGTGCTCAAAGGGGAGAAGGGGATTTGGGAGGGTGGGGGAGCCCAGATGCAGGTGCTCAGAGGGGAGAAGGGGATTGGGGAGGGTGGGGGAGCCCAGATGGGTGCCCAGAGAGAAGAAGGGGATTGGGGAGGGTGGGGGAGCCCAGATGCGGGTGCTCAGAGGGGAGAAGAGGGTTGGGGAGGGTGGGGGAGCCCAGATGCGGGTGCTTAGATGCAGGTGCTCAGAGGGGAGAAGGGGATTGGGGTGGGTGAGGGAGCCCAGATGCGGTGCTCAGAAAGGAGAAGGGGAGAGTGGGGGAGCTCAGAGGGGTGCCCAGAGGGAAGAAGGGGATTGGGGAGGGTGGGGGAGCCCAGATGCGGGTGCTCAGAGGGGAGAAGAGGATTGGGGAGGGTGGGGGAGCCCAGATGCGGGTGCTTAGATGCAGGTGCTCAGAGGGGAGAAGGGGATTGGGGAGGGTGGGGGAGCCCAGATGCGGTGCTCAAAGGGGAGAAGGGGATTGGGGAGAGTGGGGGAGCTCAGAGGGGTGCTCAGAGGGGAGAAGGGGACTGGGGAAGGGAGTGCTCAGATGGGAGAAGGGGTCTGAAGCTGGAACTGGGGTCTGACAAGGGGGCAGGAGGGAAAATAGGGCCGTGCCTGGGGCAGGTGGGAGAATGGGTCTGGGGCTGAAAAGAAGGGATGCAAGGCATGTGGTGGATGAAGGGGGCTGGAACTGGTGGCTGAAAAGGAGGGTAGTTGGGATAAGGGGGCTAGTACTGGAACTGGGGGCTGAAAAGGGGCAGGGGCTGAAACTGTGGGGACTAGGGGCTTTAAAGGGGACAGGGAGAACTGGCTGGGGCTGAAGCTTGGGACTGGTGAGAGAAAAGGGCTGGGGTTGAAACTAGGGGCTGAAAAGTGGACAGGGAGAAGTGGCTGGGGGCTGAAGCTCGGGACTGATGGGAGAAAAGGGCTGTGGACTGGTGGGATAGTGGGGCTGAAAAGGGAGGCAGGTGGGAGATGTGGGCTAGGGCTGGAACTAGGGGCAGGTGGAATAAGGGGGCTGGAACTGGGGGCTGAAAAGAGGGGGCAGAGAGAGAGGGGACAGACCCTGGATGGAAGGGGGGAGCGTGAGGGAGGGCAGACCCTAGATGGATGGGAGAGGGAGGGCAGACGGATTGAAGGGGCAGAGAGAAAGGGCAGATGGTGGGTGGAAGGGGAGAGAGAAAGAGGGCAGACTGGGGCAAATGGTGGATGGAAGGGGCAGAGATAGAGGGCAGATGTGGATGGAAGGAAGGGAGAGAGAGAGAGAGGGAGGGCAGATGTTGCTGGAAGGGAGAGAGAGAAATGGCAGACTGGGGCAGATGGTGGATGGAAGGGGCAGAAATAGAGGGCAGATGTGGATGGAAGGAAGAGAGAGGGCAGACAGTGGGTGGAAGGGACATTAGAGAGGGCAGACACTGGATGGCAGAGAGAGAGAGCAAAGACAGATGCTGGATGGAAGGAAGACAGTGAAAAGAAGATAAGGAAAGCAGAAACCAGAGACAACAAACTGTAAATATATATTTTTATTATTTTGCTTTAGGATATAGTATTGTATCTGTGTTAATAAATGTTTATAAATAGAACATGTAAATAAGGTAATCTTTTTATTGGACTAATTTTAATACATTTTGACTTAACTTTCAGAGAACAAAACCCCCTTCCTCAGGTCAGGATAGGATACTGTAACAGCACTATACTGTACTGACCTGAGGAAGGAGATTTTGGCCTCTGGAAGCTAAATGTATTAGTCCAATAAAATGGTGGTATTTTATTTTCTGTATTTGTTTTATTTCTATTTGTTAATTTGTAAAGTGGTTATTGGTATTTGTTAGTTTTTTCAAATTTACATCTGCTGTCTTTATATTTTGCACAGTACTAGGGGACATTTTCTGTTTCTGTGGTGTTGCATTGTATGCAGAGTCTGGCATCTTGGGGGTTCAGTTTAATTTTTGTCTAAATAGAAAGTTTGTTCTATAGTGGATTAGAGTGTATTTGTGTTTGTGAAAAAGACATGGCTTTCAATTGGCATTGACTGTGCAGGATCGACGATCTGTACTATTCTGTCTGGTTTTGTTTTACAATAGGTGAATTGATGTTCTAGTGCTCACTGTAGTGTTTAAGATGCTTTCCTTTTCCTTGTGTGACTCGTAGAAATTACTGCTTATGGTATGGTAGAATTGCTCTATAGGTCCTGAGTGTTTTGTATTCTCGGTATGCCTAGTACTGGATTTGGGGGGGGGGGGGTTTGTTAAAAAAATGACCAGCCCCGGGTGTCAACTACCCTAGCTACACCACTGGTTGTGAGTTGACAGCTAGCGCGAAGTACTGACTCGTGTACTAGCTGTCTGAGCTGGCCACACCTCTGCCCACCCATGTCACATCCAGATCCCACTCACTCCCATGGGATTTTTAGCACAGCAGCTGCCTTTTTAGCGCAAAAGATGTAGCACGGATCTGTGTTACTGTCTACCGCTCAGAAAAACCCATGTTAGCTGCCTAGTACGGCTTAGTACATGTGTTAAATTAGTTTTGAAAGAAAACCCTGTGCTTGGCAAAATATCTTCCCTAACCCTTAAATGTGCTCCTGTCCCACTGGGGCCTACTTCAAAATTGCATCAGCCTCAGGTCAGCCAGTATTTTCTTGATTTGTTTCAAATGAAATCAGGAAAGGATAAATGCACAGGCAAACTAGGCCCGTACCTACAGCCCAAAATCAATAGGGGTGCTGCACACCTGCCAAGTCTCCCAGTCGAGAATGATAAATTGACAGATGCGGGAGACGGGCGCCAGAGTAAGATTGCCAACCATTTGTTTTATCTAAGTGAGGTCAGTGACTGGAAGAACCTTTAAATCAGACGATAATTACCAATGATCTGCAGACGGTCAGCATCCCTAACAGTAGACATGCCTATTTTCCCTTTTCTTTTCAGGACTCTAGTCCCTCCCCAGCCCCCCTGAATCTGTATCTTTTTTTCGCTGTCTGCCTCTGTTCCTTCTCCCTCTTGATTAAGAGGCATGGAAGGATGTGAATCTAATGCTTTTGCTCTGAATCTCGGCAATCTTTCTAGCTCTGACGTGCAAGTCCCTGGTACCGCTTGCATAGCCAACTGCTTTCTCCAGTTCCCCAACTGAAGGTTGCCAACTGGCTCCAGATTGTCAGGATTGGCTGATCCAGTCCTGGCTTTCCACTGGGGCCTGCAGGGACGTGTAGATGTTTTTATTTTTTATTTAGGAAATGAACTGGTTAACAGTCCACTGCACTAACTACTAGGCTGACGTTCTGCATTATCCAAGAATGCAGACAGGTGTCCATGTCCATTGTTCCCTCCGTTCATACTTTGGACATTCCAGTTTGTAAAATGGCTGTTCATGCTGGATGTCTCCAGCACATGGACATCCATCTTAAATATTTATGAACAGGAAATCTCAATGTATTTCCTGTTCGAAGATACATGTGAGATAGATGTCCATTTGGGACGTTCTGATGTGGATGTCCCTATTCTGAATTGGACATCCTTTTGAAAATATCCCTCCACATTATGTAATATGCAACATATCAAAAATCACTTATTAAAAAGCACTTCCCTTTTGATAGCTATATTATGAATGTCTTTGGTTAAATACATTTTAAGGAAGCTATTTAAAAAAATCAAGTTTCTTGCCAGAGTATTGGTGAAGCACACTGGTCACTGAAACCTAGCACAAGGCAGATTTGATTTGAAACTGGTCCTGTCTTAGTATCAAAATCAAATTAAAGATCCAATCAGTTAAAAAATTCATGCACATAGGTACATTTCTCTTTATTCTCCACTTCAGGTCTCTCTCCTCTCAACTTCAGCAGCATCGTTAGACATCAGAGCAGGGGTTCTTAACCATTACGGTACTATGTAAGCCACATTGAGCCTGCAAATAGGTGGGAAAATGTGGGGTAGAAATGTAACAAATAATAATAATAAACACTAACATGCCCATAGAAATGTATAGGCGCGTTAAAAATGCTATCGCATCTTAGTAAACATACCCCTAAGTTAGCAGGGATCCCCAAGTTCCACCAGCTGAAGACCTCATCCATGCCTCCGAAGGCATCAAGAACAGCAAGTTGACAGCATCATTCCGAAGCTAGCATCTAGTGCATGCTCACTTTCTGCTTATGTATGAAAACTGAGCATGTGCTAGGTGCCGGCTTGGGAAAGCTGCTGCCATGTTTGGAGGACTGGATGAGGTTCTCAGCTGACAGGACTGGGGGATCCCCATCAGCTATATTAAGGGTGCACCACCGCTGGGTGGGCCTGAGCCCAGTGGGTGGGTTTCTGCCAACCCGGGCTCACTCAGTCTATGCCACTGAACCAAATGCATTCTGCTTTCACTTTGTAGGGTATAATAATGTTAAACAGTGAGATTTGTTGATGTTATTAAAACATTTTTGGAGTCTAAAGGTCATAAATTACTTTGTCGTCTACATTCATTATTGAATGAATATCAAAATTTCAGTTAGAGGTTACTGAAAATAAAGTTGTAGATTTTTGCCATCCAAGTTCACAGATCCCCTGAAATTTATCCATGGTCTGCTGCAGCCTTCAGACTCCTGTACTGCAATGTTCTGCTGAATCTCTCCGCCCCCGCCCTTGCACTATCTAGTACAATAGTAGGAACAGTGACACGGACACCCACTGCTAGTCTATTCTTTCTTGCATCATGCAGTATTCATAAGGATGGACAGATAGACAGATGGATTTCACCATTTCCAACAGGTGCTCTCGGTCTACCAAAATATGCCCAACTAGCATCAAATCTGCATTTGGAACACAACAAACAACTAGCGGACATTAAAAACTGCAGTATAGTTAGTTGCGGGGTGTCTACTATACAATGAACAATTTCTGTCTAGGGAGTTGGGTGCGGCAATGTGAGCACTGGATGAACAACTGTGACCAACAGAACATTAACAGAACTACTTTGTATCAGTCTTTTCCCATTTCCCTCTCTCTGGTCTAATTGACTTCACTAATTGGTTTTTAGCTCCCAAATATTGATGTTAATTGGCTCATTAATTAATTTGCATGCTTCACTAACAGGCTCGAGAACACAGAATGATCTAGTGGCTCTCTGTCACAAGCCCCAAGATTCTGTATAGGTCATCCAAAATTGGACACACAATTTTTGCCACCAATCCCAGATCTGTGTGCAAACTAATTAGCCAATTAAGCGAAAAAGAATCAATTATTGGTGTTAATTGGCAGTAATTAGGCATTCTGCATGGATCTGCCCTATTCTATAACATGCGTGCTTAAATTTCATAGAACGCAACTCCAATGGGACTGTGGCCATGGGCGTTTTCAGAAATTAGGTATGATGTTGTAGAATTACCTCCATTTGAGCACCTAACTGTCAACAGTTGGGCAAAAGCACTCACATCAGCCTTTCACAGACGTAAATGCTTGAACCCAAAGTTAGGTGTGAAATGTGCATTATGCTAATACTCTGTAAAGGTCATTCTGCACAGGGTGCTCTTAAAGAATACTAGCATAGTGCACATCATTTTGATGGCTATCGTTGGGTGCCATTTACAGAATCTAGACCAAAGTGCTTTCTGTTAAGCTGTGGCTATATATTCGAAGTCAGCTTCAAGTGGCCTCATCATGCTACACCCCTTTATAACTAACCTCCCCAAAACATACATTTATAATGCTTGGCTTCAATTACCTAAGTCCTATGTATTTTCCTCATTCTGGTAATGCTAAATTTCAGCCTCCTACCATTTACATAATAACCAAGAATGGATTTAGGCAGTGGCATAGGAAGGACAGGGCAGTGGGAGCGGTCCGGCCGGGGTGCACGCTGCTGGAGGGTGCAGAGAGCAGCCGCTCTTTGCACCCTCCAGCAACCAAGAATGCACCCGGGGGGGGGGGGTTGATGCACCAGGAGGGGGGTGTCATTGCACC
This sequence comes from Microcaecilia unicolor, assembly GCF_901765095.1. Taxonomy (NCBI): domain Eukaryota; kingdom Metazoa; phylum Chordata; class Amphibia; order Gymnophiona; family Siphonopidae; genus Microcaecilia; species Microcaecilia unicolor. The sequence goes on along the minus strand of NC_044037.1, from coordinate 84,612,009 downwards.
GGGAGGGGGCTTGATGTGCCGGGGGGGGGGGTGTCGTGCTGCACCCTGGGGGTGCGGATGCCGCTGCACCGGGGGGGGGGGGGGGGGTGTGCAGCAGCGATCCACCCCGGGTGGCAGCCAACCTAGGATCGCCACTGGATTTAGGAGTATGTGACTGGTAGAGGTAGACAAGGTGCCACCAGAATAGAGATACCATTTAGAGAGGATGTTCTTAAGCACTCAGGGGAGGCTATCTCCTTCTCTCCCCCCTCCCCCATCATCACCACTTAGATTGTAAGCTCTTTTGAGCAGGGACTGTCTCTTTGTGTCAGGTGTTCAGCGCTAATAATAATAATAATTCTTTGTGACTCTAAGGGGAAGTCCTAGTTTTCCAGTCACAAAGCAACAGTGGAGCTAAAGCCAACCCTGACAATAACACACACAGAGAAGTACACTAGGGCTGTGCATTCATAACTGCACATTCAGTTCTTTTGGGTGCCTAAAAATTTGATATGCATGCAAATTGCTTGTATGTGTGCATATTCATTAATTAATGTGTGTTCAAATGTTTTGTTTGCGCATATTGTGGAATATTCTTCCTCTGACAATTCGATCAGAGGGTTCCCTGTCTGTGTTTAAAACTTTATTAAAGGCGCATTTGTTTTGTGCTGCTTTTGAGTCTTGAATTTAGTCAGGCTAAAGCAGTATAATACTTACCCCCTTGTTTACTAAGGTGCTAGCAGCTGCCATGTGCTAATGCCAACGCAACCCATTCACTTTAAATAAGCTGTGTCGGCATTGCTGCGAGGCAGCTGCTAGCATGGCTTAGTAAACAGGGGGTTAGTCTCAGGTGTGCTATTGGGATTCAGCAAATATGATTATTTGATAAAGTTGTTAAATATTTGATTTGTATTTTATTATGTTTTTATTTTATTGTACCTTGTTAAAGTATGACTGTATTTTATTTGTATTATTACATTGATTTTATATGTACACCACTTTGAGTGCATGTCCTTAGGTGATTAATCAAATAAATTAACCTTTGAACCTTTGAAAAGCGTTATCATGCTTATACGGTAAGCATTTAAAAGAAATATGTAGAATATCACCAAAAAAATCCACAAAAATTGGGAAAAAATTTGTTTTGAATGAGCATGACATTTTTTTTGGATGTGCACAGCCCTAATGTACACTTATCTATATATAGCATGCATACAAAATGAGTTTCAAATACCTTTTATCTGCTTTCTACAGTAGTTGACATCCACTCATTTTTTCAGCTAAAATCCATTTGAAACTAGTTTCCAAACCATTGGTTAAAACAGTTGAATGCACTGTACTCACCAAGTACATTAGGAAATGGATTCCAAACCATGGAGCCTGCAAACACAATCTGAAATACACTTGCTCAAAAGCAAAACTGAGGAATGTCACATTCAAAGTTGTTGTCTTTCTGTCCCTTACCTTGCTCCGTATCTGTCCTGAGGTGGATACTTTTCTGATTAGCTTGTGGGAGTTTCCTTCCTGCTCTCCCTCGCTGTCTGAAGACTCCTCACCTCCTGCCCCTTCTGGCTGGGTCAGCCTGTCCGAGTCCAGAGAATACACCGAGTCTCTGGACTTCCTTGCAAACAGATCCACTGGGGACAACTTTTCGGCCATCCTTAGCAGCAAGTCAAGGATCAAAGGGACCAGCGAAGAATGAAGAGGAGGTCCAAGGTCTTCTCCTGGATAGCCTCATACAGCCCTTCAAAAGAAGCCCACAGAATTACTAACCTAGTCCACATCATTTCACTTCTCTTTATATCTGTACTTCCATTTGAAAATGTATCTTTCTGTTATCAAACAAAGCCACAAGTTGTAGGAAAAACACAGCTTCCTTTATTTCCCAATTCTAAACGTTAACAGGATAAGGAACTTGAATCGTTTTTGCACAGCTCAAAGCATTTGCTTCACTGATCTCTGCAATCATGAATTTCTTGGTAGAATGAGCTTTTTCTGAAATGACATACAGGGCAGTCACTGGACAAAATTTTGACTAAGGCAAGGGCTTTTTTCAGCAGTGTCTTCCTTTTGGGTTTAACATGCTGGACTCATATAGTGACTCCAATTGGCAGCAAGGTGCATCCCCCCCCCCCCCCCCCCCAGTTTTGCACCCCAGATGGTCACATTGTTTGCCTTGGTTTCATATCCCTCTAATGTAGGGGTTCTTAAACTGGTCCTTGGGACAAAAAAAGGTTGGACGGCTTCCTGGAGGAAAAGGCCATAGAATGTTATTGAATGGACAAGGGAATAATATACTATTTCTAGGAGGGGCAGGACAAATTGCTTGTTCTTTTGGCCGCTGTCGGTTACAGGGTGCTGGGCTCGATGGACCCCTGGGTTGTCCCATCATGGCGATGCTTATGTACTTATGTGTAGCCAATCATGTTTTCAGGATAGTCACAATGGATATGCATGAGATAGGTTTGCATACAATTGAGGTAATGCATGCAAATTTATCTCATGCATAATCATTGTGGACATCCTGAAAACCTGACTGGCTAGGTGTGTTCCAAGGACTAGGATGAGAACCCCTGCTCTAGTGTTTTCCAGTGGAGCTGAATGCCCTAATATGGGACAGAGGTAAACAGCCCTAGGAGTGATTTTCAAGGAAGCCATACTGAGTTTCCATCTGTTACAAATCAAGGTAAGGTATACACAAAAAAGTGGCACATTTCTTGGGCAGACTGGATGGACCGTGCAGGTCTTTTTCTGCCGTCATCTACTATGTTACTATGTTGCATCTACCTACAGTTGATCTGAGAGCCTGGTTAATTTGATTTTGTTTTTTTGGTTATCCTGAAAAGCAGACCTATTTGTGGCCCAGGTGGGCCACAGCTTACCACACTTGTTATCATGCATGAAACTGCTTACTACAACTACTTATTAAGTCTATAGTGCCACTAAATTACATATGTAGGGTAAATTCAGTAAATGGTGCCTAAAAAATCAGTGCCGAAGAAACCTGCTTAAGCAGTATTCTATAAGCCATGCCTAAAGTTTGGCAGGGTTTAGAGAATAGTGCTTAAGCATTATAGTCATGTGTAAATTTAGGTGCAACTATTTGCACCAATGTAAATATGGTGCAAATGCTTGCACCTAAATTTCCACACAGAGCACCCTTATTCTGTAATTATGCACATATCTCAAAACCACACTCCCATTCTGCCCTGAAATGCCCATGACTGTTCCCTTTCCACACCCCCTTTTTCAGGCCGCACGTAAATTATAGGCGTGGATCCCGTGCCTAACTTTACGCGCATAACACCCAATTAAATTAGTGCCAATTTAATTATTGGCACTAATTAGCTCATTATTCAATTAAATTGCACACTCAAATAGGAACTTTAACTAAATTTGCGTGCACAATTTATGGAGACCTTTATAGAATCAGGGGGATACTTTCTTCTCAGTGGAACTTATCTTTTCAGTACAAACAGGACAATTAAAAGATTTGGGCGTTTTACTTATTATGGGTAAAGTAGTGTGGTATGGTAGCCATGTTAGTCTACTTTTAAAGTTAACCGTCTCATTGGAATGCTTTTGTGTTTCACTTATATATATTCTGATATTTCTGAACATTTGCTTATTTCTGATCTGAAGAAGATGAGTTACCTTCAAAAGCTAATCAAAAATGTATTAAGTTAGTCCAATAAAAAAGGTATCCTTCTATCTTCTTTTCTGTATTTTGATTTATTTCTATTTATTGCTTATTATGGGAAATGGTTAAAAATAAGGTGGGCATGAACAGGTAGAATAAAAGGTTAAGATGTTCAAGCAGCCTAACAAAGATGGACTTTTAAACTAGATTTGAATAGGCCAGCAAGATGGAAGGAATGGAGTGTGGAGTTGACAACAGAGACAACAGGTAGAGATTAGAGTGACTTACCCAATCAGTAGAGTTCCCAAGGAGGGGTGAAGGGAGAGATAAGAGAGGAAAGGTAATGGAGAGTTGCAGAATGAATATACTTGTAAGTCTGTAAGAGAAGTTTGAATTGTATGTGGAAAACAGGTAGGGAGCCTATGAAGTGGCTTGAGAAGAAGGGTTATGTGAGTAGATACGTACTGGTTGAAGAAAAGTTGTACAGCAGAAGTTTGAATAGACTGAATTGGTGAGAGACAGTTCAGTGTGAGACCAGTGAGGATCAATTTGCAGTAGTCTAAGTGGGAGGTGATGAGCATGTGGATAAAGGTTTTGGTAGTGTGATCAAAAAGGAAGGGATGGATTTTTGTGATGTTATAGAGGAAAAAACAACAGGGTTTGGCAATGTGTTGGATATGGGAGGGAGAAGAGTCAAAGATGACCCTAATGTTACAAGCTGTGTTTCTGGGGGAAGGGGGAAGACAGTGTTTTCCACAGAAATACAGGAGGGGGAAAATGGGATAGGTGGGCTTAGGAGGAAAAATAAGAAGATATCACTTGGTCATGTTAAGCTTCAGAGAGTGATGGGACATCTAGGTGGCAATGTTAGACCAGCAGGTGAAGATTTAGGACTGGATTCCTGGAGAAATTTTTGCTGTAGAGAGATCTGGGAGTTATCAGTATAAAGATAGTACTGAGATCCAATGGATAAGGTCAGAGCATCAAGGGAACAAGTACAGAGAAGGAAGAGAAGAGGTCTCAAGACAGAGTTCTAAGATACACTGATTGAATAGTGGGAGAGCAGTGAAGGAGGATTCTCAATAGCATATACTAAAATGTGTTGGGAAGAAGAAGAAGAAACCTAAGAACAGAATGCTGAAATCCCAGTGAGGACAGAGTATCAAGGAGTAGGTGGTGTTCAACAGTGTCACAAGCAGGTCAAGAAGGATAAGAATTGAATAAAGGCCCTTGGATTTGGCCAGTAACAGATCACTGGAGACTTTGACAAGGGTTGTTTCTGTAGAATATAGAAGGCGAAAGTCAGATTGGAGTGGCTGACTTGAGATGAAAAAAAAAAAGTCAAGGCAACAGAGATGAATGGGCACTTGTGAGTAGTTTGGATATAAAAGGGAGGAGGAACATGGAATGATAGCAGAGCTGGTAGTCACTGAAGGTTTTATGAACAGTGCTGTAATCATAGCATGTTTGAAAGTGGCAGGAATGGTTGCAGAGGAAAGTGATAGTGAGGATATGATACATGGAAGGGATGACACCAAGGTAAATACAGCTGAGTAGTTGGGTCAGCTTGGATTGGGATGGGATTAGAGGAACAGATAGTGAGCTTGGAGGCAGGAAAAAGATGCACAGTTTTCTCCTCTGTGATTTTAGAAAAGGAAGAAAGGGGATCAAAGGAAGGGTACAGCAATAAAATGGAGGGAGGGAGATGGATATGATCCAGTGGAGAACTCAAGATTAACCTTGTGGACATTGCTGTGGAAGTAGTCAGCGCAGAAAGTGAAGGGGAGAAGGTTTGCACATGGAGGCACTTTGAAGAGGGAATTGAGTGTAGCACAGAGATAGCAAGGGTTAGAGGCATGGGAGTTTGTCAGATGTGCCATAATGCCTAAATGCAAAAGTACAAAAGAGAGGGAAATCCAAAGCAAAACACAGAAGCCAATAGCAAAAAAGCATAAGGAGTCTTGAAGAAAAGAGGTGTCTCAACCTTGCTATATTGGTCAGACCCGACACAGTCTGTGTTTCGGCGGCAGCCGCCTGCATCAGGGGCTTATTAATGGTACCTGAATCCAAGAAAAAAAAAAACATCCAGTGTTGCAAAACACCCTTGTCTTTAAAAAGACAGATGCTGCTGTAAACTGAAATAAATAGCGCCAAACCCAAACAGGGCAAATGCGAAACTGATTCAATAAAATCTACATGCTTTCGACACAACCGCCAGATATAGCGGCAGCCAAGCGTTTAGGAAAAATAATGCAACGGGGGGTGTATACGTGTGTGGAACTTGGACAGGACACGGGCAGATTAATTTGCAGAAACCTGTAAGTTATACGCATTTACATGACTGCACCTATGCCAGATCTATGGCTGGTGTAACTGTGGGAGAATAAATGCTATACCAGGCTACGCCAGTTCCCAGGTGCAAATATATAATGGGATCCCTATGTGGAGGCTGGCTCCTAGTTGTAGAAGTGCCCCCTTAGTGCAATGTTAGCATGCACTAAAATACAAAATGACATGAAATGCAAACAACTTTATTTTAAATGGCTGCACATCTTGAATAAATGCATCTCCTGTCACAGTGTAAAATCACTGGCTGGTGCTGGTAAGGTTAATGGACTCATGACTATAGCTCATGTTGGTTTCACTGTTTAGTTATAAATCACGTCTTTCAATGCAGTGATGTCTTTCATGAAAAACTGCAATTTCATACTTCACAGAATAAAATTAAGTCTGTGGGCGGAAAACAAGCAATATGTATTGCTATACCGCTTCATCACTGAGCAGCCAGTATACAAGGGGGCCGATATTCAGACCACAGGAGGCAGCCCAACTAACTCCCGCAGTTGGCCAGGTTATTTCCAGTGACCGGCATTGAATGTCTGGTTTATTTTTGGTCGGTTTAAACATAACCAGCCAAGCCAATATTCAGCACTGGACAGTTACGTTTAAACTGGCCAAAGATAGGCCTGCTATTTCGGCAACCTGATTTGGCTTCCAAACTTAGCCAGTGATGTGCTGTGCTGAGTATTAGCACATCACGATATAATCAGTTAGCCGTCAAGTACTGACTGGGAATATTCAGTGGGAGATAACTGGCTATTTCCCACTGAATGTTCACGGATAGCCAGTTAAGTGCTACTTAACCAGCCAGGAGCTGTTCTTAGCCAGTTAAATGGCACATGGGGGGGGGGGGGGGGGGAATAGATATCAGTAGCAACCTACATAGTTCAGTCACTAGGTATCACTGTACATATTTATTAATTTAGATTTTGCTCACACCTTTTTCAATAGTAGCTCAAGGTGAGTTACATTCAGGTATACTGGATATTTCTGTTTCAGGAGGGCTCACAATCTAAGTTTGCACTTGAGGCAATAGAGAGTTAAGTGACTTACCCAAGATCACAAGGAGTAGCAGTGGGATTTGAACCAGCCACCTCTGGCTTGCAAGACCAGTGCTCTAACCACTAGGCCACTCCTCCACTCACATAGAAACCACTGACAAAGGTATAAGCTTCAGTTACATGGAGGGTAATTTTGAAGGCAAGCACGCACCTACTTAGGTGCCATTTTGTAAACACACATATACATATGTAGCCACATATGTGCAAAAATTACTTTACAAAATGACCCCAATGGAGGGGCATTTTCAATATGACGTCTAAGTCCGATTTGGGATGTTTTGCACAAAACATCCAAAATCCGAATAGGAAAGAAGGTCATTTTCAAAAAAGAAAAACGTCTACCTTTTTTTTTTCTTTTTCGAAAACACTGTCTTGAACAAGGTTTTGTGATTTGGACATTTTGTTTTAAGGTCCATTTTCAGAAAAAAAAACAAATAGGTGCAAAACATAGAGATTCTTGCCAATGGGATGTAGGAGGTGCCAGCATTTTTAGTAGAATGGTCCCCCCAGACATCCCAGGAGAGCAATGGGGCACCCTAGATGGCACTTCTGTGCACTTCATAAAAATGCTCCCAGGTACAAATCTCACCTGTGCTTCCTTATCTGTCCCCTGAGCTCTCCAAAACCCACCCAAAATCCACTGTACCCCACAACAATAGCCCTTATGGGTGAAGGGGGCACCTATATATGGGTGCAGTAGGGTTTTGATGACCTTGGGAGGGGTCACAGTTTCCACCACAAGTGTGATAGGGAGAGGAAGATAGTGGCCTGGGTCCTTCACTGTGTACTGCACCAACCACTACATTATTCCAAGGACCTACATGCTGCTCTAATACTACTACTAATAGCAATTATATAGCGCTACCAGACTAGACCTCACTTTAACATCTGTAGCTGTCATTGAGGCTGGTAAGATATATTTTTATTCACATTTTTGTGGGATGGGAGGGTGTCAGTGCCACTGGGGGGATATGGGGGGGGGGGGTCACCCCTGATTCTCTCCAGTGGTCATCTAGTCATTTAGGGCACCTTTTTGTGCCTTATTCGTTCTGAAAACAGATCTAGACCAAAATGTCTTGGTTTTAGTCCTGGACGTTTTTGTTTTGTTCCATTATGCCTGTAAACTGTCCAAGTGTTAGGCATGCCCTAATCCCGCCCCCCTCACACCCCCTTGTGATTTTGAACACATTTCTGATGGACTTCATAGAAAAACAGCTAAAACAGGTTTCGAAAATACTAATTTGGACGTTTTTGTGAGAAAAATGTCCAGATGCTGCTTTATGCCACTTTTTAGACATTTTTCTCTTTCAAAAATGAGCCCCTAAGTCTCACAGTTAAATTTCCAAAAACAAAATGAAATACATATCAAAAATCATTAATAGCCAACCCAGCAAGAAAGGAGGTGTGGTTGGAGAGGGGTGCCGTTAAAAAAAATCATATACTTATTTGAAGTAGAGGGCATACCCTTTGTCTTTATGGGGCTGGATACACTTGTTTAATATGATTTTTGCTCCCTGCTGGTTTTATATTTTCCAGATATTGCCTCTCAATTTATATCATAGAAATGAATGGGCACTACATTGGATACTGCAGCATTATCTCTGGCAGGGAAAAATACCTAGACTTTCGCTATCAATGTTGTAGACTTCAAAAAGCCCATGGAGGTATGGGTCGCCTCAAGGGGAACTCAGCATGTTTCTGTTACTGTACTTGAGACTTGTTTAGTCCCTAGGGTGCATTTTAGTTTTCTGCTCCATGCTTCAGGAGATTTTCCCCTGGGCACCTTTAAGAAATATCCCATACTGAAAGCAGGTAGGGTAGTGTGGAAGTGGATTTGTAAATGCCATTATTTCTCTACAAAGATAATTCTTCTCTACAAAGATAGCTCCTTATTTACCTACTAGTAAAAAAGGCCTGTTTCTGGCACAAATGAAACGGGTGCTAGCAAGCTTTTCCTCGGGGTGTGTATGTTTGAGAGAGTGTTTGTGAGAGTGACTCTGTGAGAGAGAGAGAGAGAGAGTGAATGTGCGAATGTGTGTGTGTGACAGAGAGAGAGTGAGACTGGGTGCGAGTGTGTCTGTGAGCGAGAGAGTGTGTGTATGTGAGAATGAGAGTGTGTGCCAGGGCCCTCCCGCCCACCCATCCCCCCTCCCTCCCAGTTCCAGGGTCATCCCCTCCCTCCCTCCGAGTTTCAGGGTCGTCCCCTCCCTCCCTCCCTTTGAGTTTCAGATTCCCCCCTCCCTCCCTCCCTCCGAGTTTCAAGGTCCCCCCCTCTGAGTTTCAGGGTCCCTCTCTCCCTCCCTCCGAGTTTCAGGGTTCCCCCAGGGTCCCCCCTCCCTCCCTCTGAGTTTTAGAGTCCCTCCCTCCGAGTTTCAGGGTAATACCGTGAGAAACTATTTTTGTTTTGTTGGCCATGGGGTAGGGTATGTGTATGTACAGGTGTGTGTGTGTGTTATAGGCTAACTGAATTTCTGTTTCAGTTTTGATGCCAAAATCAAGCAGGTTCAATGAACAGGAGACGGTGTGATGTCACAAAGCTGAAGCTGGTCCACCCAAGGAGGTTTTCATTCTCCCCAATGCAGCCACTGCCATCTTGGTACACCCAAAACAATGTAATTGATAGGGCAACAAGTTCCACCTACTGGCTTCAGGCCAGATAATGGACCAAACACACTTCTGCCGTCTCCTGTTAATCAAACCTCCTTGACTGAAACTGACCAGAAATCTAAATTCGGTCTTGTTTCGGTTTTGGCTGAAAATACAAGTGTGTTTATGTGTGAAACCAAAACAGTGTGGCATGTCTGAAATTTGTGCAGCCTCTGCTCCCTCTCCCCAACACTGAACAGGAGCAGCTCACATCCTCCAGGCCCCCCCCCAAACAAAACTAGCCCCCCTCCCAGATCCCCCACAACCACCCATAGGCACTGTTCCCTCTAAGCTAAGCAGCAATCCTCCAAATGCATTGGTGCCAGTCGGGGGTGGTGCTTCAATATTGTGTTTTCAATTGCTATAGACAGGCAGATTCCCTGGAGTCCTGCAGAGCTTGCCTGACCCTCACTATTGAAAATGTGAAGCAGCATCTCCCACCAGTAGCACTGTAGGACTCCCGCTCAGGTTAGAGGGAACAGTGACCGTAGGCCCCTTGCATCCCAGGGCCTACAGGCATTGGTGGTCCAGCAGTGCAGTCGTGGCAGGAGTGATCCTCACTTACTCATGTCCCTGCTGATTCCCTTGTTAAAATGGCTGCCACAATTTCTAGCAGCAGTCTTGCGAGACTGCTGCTTGAAATCCCAGCAGTCATTTTGACAAGGCAATCGGCAAGGGCAGGAGTGAGTGGGGATCACTCCTGCCCCGCCTGCACTGCTGGACCACCAATGCCTGAAAGGTAGGCCCCGGGAATGGAGGGGGGGGATCAGGGCCTACAGGTGGTGAGGGTCCGGGGGAGTTGTTCTGTACAGAAGAAGGGGGCAAAGCTCTAGTTAGAAACACTCGGTTTTGGTTATGGTTTTCATTTCAGCTGAAACAGAGTGACGAAATTCAGTTGCAGTTTGTGTGTGTGTGTGCGGAGAGAGAGAAGAGGGGCAGTTTGAATGGAGCAACTCTTAGACTGCAGTGTTTCTAAGTTTCAGTGTTTCAAACTGCAGGTTCTGGAACTGCATGTTCTATAGAAATGTATTGTACCATTTCCAGGAGATTTTATTTCTCCAGTCCGCAGTCCAAAATAGCTCAATAGCAGGTGTAAATGCTCATGCCTAAATGTTGGCAGTTAGACATGTAAATGCTAGAATTCTGCCTGACACGCTCATGCCCCCCCCCCCCCCCCCCCCAGTTCCATGCCCCCCTTGAAGTTGCAAGCTCTGGAATTTGAGAGTGCAACTTATAGCATACTGACTAAGGGCAATTAAGTGTAATTTCTAATTAATGCCAATTAGTGCCAAATTAAGGCCAATTATAGCCTATTATTGCTCATTAACACCAATTAGTGGCTCATTATTAAATTAAGTTACACATGCAACTAACTGGCTTTATTTTGTATGTTGTATGCTAGTTGGAAGTTTTGACTTGCAAATTTCTAGAATTAGGGGGTATAAGACCGGGTGGTTTAATGAGTGCTTGTGGACAGAGGACTAAGGAAAACAATTCCTGAAGTAGGAGGCGAATATTGCTTTTTATAGCTACAAGCATGTACTTGATTCAATATTGTCGCTTCCGTTCTGTTAAACAGTTGAAAAAGACCTCATTCAGCTGGATATCAACTGGTCAGAAGCAGTTGATGAAACAGAAAACCAAGATGCATCTGTCTGTCTTAGATGCTGACTGATGAAGACAGTAAAATTTGTGTTCTATACAATGTTTCTCGAAGAATAACCTTTTTAAAAAAAAGTTTCAAAGCTAAATTGTCTTGCATAACAATTCTTTCATTAATGTCTAGTTTCTAAGATTCATTTCTATGTAATCTTATATTCCTTCTGATGTTCAGACAGTGACATGCAGCGCTGCTAATGTCCCCGAACCCGGATATTCAATGCTGGGCCATATCCAGTCGCCGGCATTCAATATCCATTTTTTAAAAAGCTGATTGCGCATGTTAACTTGATATTCAGAGCTAACCAGCTCAGGAACATAGCCAGACCTCACAGTGGGAGAGGGACAGAGCCCGAGGTGGGAGGAGCACATTTTGGTCTGCCGCCCCGCCGCCGCCACCGCCCCCTGCCCTGCTGCTCCCCACCCATTGCCGCAGCAAATACCTTGGCTGACAGGGGTCCCCAACCCCCAGCAGCTGAAGCGTTATCCACAGCTGCATTGCCTGCCCTGCTCTGTCTTCCCCTCACGTCCTGCATGCTCCTCAGATTCACTAAAAAGAGCGTGCCAGACGTGAAAAGACAAAGCAGGGCAGGCAATGCAGCAGCGCCGGAGACCGGCGCTGCACAACACTTCAGCTGACAGGGGTTGGGGACCCCCGCCAGCAAAACCAGGAGCCCAGAGGAAATTGGGGGGGGCTAGGCCCCCGTGGCCCCACCTAGCTACGCCACTGAACCAGCTATTCATTAGCGCATAAAGGGGTCCTTTTATGAAGCTACGGCAAAAGGGGGCCTGCACTATGTGTTTCTGATGCATGCCAAGGCCCACTTTTCTGCAGCGGGTAAAAGGTTTCCCTTTTCTTCAAGAAATAGCTTGCAGCAAGTGAACTCAGTGGCATACCGAGGGCAGGGCGGTGGGGGTGGTCTGCCCGGGTGCACGCTGCAGGAGGGGTGCAGGGAACAGCCATGCGGCTGTTGGCTCTGCTGGCTCCCTGCTTCTCGGCTGTTATTTCCTGTTCCAGGGCGGAGGGAGCAAGGAACCAGAGGAGCTGACAGCCACGCGGCTGCTCCCAGCACCTCAGCAGGTAAGAAGAATGTACCTGGGGGGGACATGGAGGTGATGCGCCGGGGGGGACGCTACACCCGGTGGGGGGTGTCGTGCTGCATCTGGGGGGGGGGGCGGATGATGCTGCACCTGGGGGGGGGGTGTGCTGTGGCGATCTACCCTGGGTGGCAGCCGACGAAGGAACGCCACTGAGTGAACTACTTGCTGTGTGGCCATTTCGGGGGGGGGGGAGGGGGGAGGAGCACTTATTACCAGCCATTAAGGTGGCAGTAAGGGCTCCCACGCTATCCCGGCGCTCACTGGGCAGCATGCGGCACTGCCCGATTACCTCCAGCTACACACAGGAGCTACAAAATCGAAATATTTTTGCAGCTCAGAAATGGAACGTGCTGGAAGCAGTGGCGTACCTAGCATATTTGACACCCGGGGCCGATCATTTTAAACACCCCTCCTCTATATGAAAATATTATTTTTAGTAATAATAAACAAGTCATACAACAAGGGTGTACCTAGGAAAGGCAGCATCTTAAACACTGCAGTGAGTACTAGAACATCAATACACCCACTGTAAAAACTAAGCAAGACATTAGTAAAAATGATCCTGCCAACAGAAAACCATGTCTTTTTCACAAACAGAGAACACAGACACATCCTCACCAAGTATAGAATAAGTAACCACAAACTAAAATTAAACTGAACCCCCAAGAGGTCAGATTCCACATACAATGCAACACCACAGAAACAGTGATGCATGTCCCCTAGTACTGTGCAAAATATATACATTTGAAAAACTGACACAAACCAATCACCACTTTACTAATTAACAAATAGAAATAAAACAAAAAATAGAAAATAAGATAATACCATTTTATTGGACTAATACATTTTTCAATTAGCTTTTAGAGGCCAAAACCTCCTTCCTCAGGTCAGTACAGTATACTGCTGTTACGGTCCTGTTCTGACCTAAGGATGGAGGTTTTGGTCTCTGAAAGTTAGTCGAAAATGTATTAACATTAGTCCAACAAAAAGATCACTTTATTTTCATTTTCTATTTATCATCACAGCCACAATACTACTTTATTCTAAAGCAAATAAATAAATCAATCTTTTTTTTCTACCTTTGTCGTCTCTGGTTTCTGCTTTCCTCGTCTTCTCTTCACTCTTTCCCTTCCATCCAGCATCTGCTCTCTTTCTCTCTCCCTTTCATCCAGTGTCTGTCTGCTTTCTCTGTCCCTTCCATCCACTGTCTGCCCTCTCCCCCTTTCCATATGGTGTCTGCCAGCTTTCTCTGCCCCTTCCATCCACTGCCTGCCTTTTCTTTCCCTTCTATCCAGCATGTGCCTTCCTTTCTCCTTTTTACATGATACATTCCAGCATCTCCCCTTCTCTCTATCTTTATCTCTCCACTCTCTGTTCCCCATCCATATCCATCTTCTGCTTATCTTTTTTCTCTCCATGTCCACTGTCATTCCCTATTACTCCCTCTCTCTTCTATCCATAACCTCCCCTCTGTGTCTGTGTCCCTATTCCCCCATGTTCAGCATCTGCCCTCTGTGTCCCCTTCCCATGTTCCTCACCCTTCTTTCTCCCGCTCTCCTGCACTCCAAACCCAGGGTCAATATCTCTCTCCCCTGCTTCATAGTACTGCATCGCGTTCTCTCCCCTCCCCTGATCAAGCTTTTTCCCAGTCTTCTCTCCCTCATGCGTCCCACCTTTCTCTCCCTTCCCACTCTTGCTTCACTTTGATCTGGGATCACTCTCACTCCTTTCTCCACCCTGCTTTTCCCATTCCCCTATCATTGCTTTCCTTCCTCTCTCCACCCTCTCTTCCCCTTAGATCTGGCATCACATCACATTCTTGATCCTCCTCTCTTCACCCCCCCCCTTTCCCTTTCCCTATGGGCTGGCTGGGGCATCACTTTCCTTCCTTCCTCCCCCGTCCCCCTCACCAACTAGTGCGGTATCGCTCTTCCCGTCCTCACTCCATGCCCGCTCCACTCCTACAGGCCTCCAAGCTTCCAGGCCCGCGTCAGCGATGAAAGTGCTGCTTTCGGCCTGCCCCGGAAGCCTCCTCTATACAGCTTCCCGCGTAGGCGGAATGCTGTACAGAGAAGGCTTCCGGGGCTGGATGACGGCAGTGCTTACATTGCTGATGCTGCCGGAAGCCTCGAAGTTTAAAGAGCTGCAGATTCGGGTGGGCATGGAGCGAGGAGGGGGAGAGTGATATCGCACTGGTCGGTGGGGGGGGGGGAAGACGTCCATGGCAGCACCCTCCTCACGACCTGCAGCCAGGGCGGGCCGCCCCCACCGCCCTGCCTTTGGTACGCCACTGGCTGGGAGAGGGCACTGCTGCCAGGTTGCTGTGGTAGCCTGACGGTACTTCCCTTTTAGCAGGCGGTAAGCTGGGCTTACCGTCGCTTCATAAAAGGGTCCCAAAAATAAGACTGCTAGTTATGTGGTCTTATTTATGCGCTAAACATGGCTGGGAGCTAACGAGGCTCCACCCTATAACGCTTCTGGAATGTCCCCGACATAGCTGGCTTGAACTTTGGTGCTAGCAGGTCATTTTCAATGAAGATAACTGGTTAAGTGCTGCTGAAAATGACCAGATAGCTGCCAATGAGTGAGCTAACCAATCGGCGGCCATTCCCAGCTGGTTAACTCACTTTGAATATCAGCCAGATTGTGTTTAATAACCCTGGAAAGAGTTGAAAATGTTAACAGACACTTCTGATTTTCTGGGCACACAAGAACCAGAAACGCTAAAAGATCATCCCGAACCTTCCTCAATCTCCACTTCCCTAAGTACAAAGGCATAAAATACAAAGTACTGCATGCATCAACCTTCTCTTATATGAGCACGCAATTCTGGAATACACTACCACGCAACCTGAAAACTATCTACGAACTAACCGACTTACGCAAACTATTGAAGACTCATCTCTTTGAGAAAATTTATTGCAAGAATCAAAACACATGAAGTCCATACACACTAATAAAAATGCATCACTACACTCTCTCCTGAATTCTCTTCCCCCGCATTTTCACCTCAGATAAAATTGTAATACCATAATGTTCTCTTGCTATTGTCTTATCACCCTATCAAATCCCCATTGTTACATTCCATTGCTCTATTCCCAAATGATACCTTGAGTTTGACTTTGTCTTCCCATAACTCTTCACAATGTAACCCATAATCGTACTGCAACAAATTGTATTTCCATCACTCACAATGTATTGTAAGCCACACTGAGCCCACAAATAGATGGGAAAATGTGGGATACAAATGCAATAAATAAATCTGCGCAGGGAGTTCAGGATGAAAAAAGATGATGCAGGAAAAGGGAAATGGGACTTGATATACCTCCTTTCTGTGGGTTTTGCAACTACATTCGAAGTGGCTTACATATTATATACAGGTACTGGGGCAATGGAGTAATGGAGGGTTAAGTGGCTTGCCAAGAGTCACAAGGAGCTGCAGTGGGAATTGAACCCACTTCCCCAGGATCAAAGCCTACTGCACTAACCACTGGGCAGGTGGAAGAGTGCAATTGATGACTTGAGTTCTCTAGAGAACATGCATGGAGCAACATAGTCATAAAAAGCTGGGGACACAGCAGCAAGAAAGTGGGAGTTAAGCTGGAGATCAGGGAAAGTCTGCACTGCGTTGGAAAATGAGCAGATTTCAAAGACATCGAGTGGTTTTTCCAGCCTATTTGAATTTTGCCCTTATTGCTGGAACCTCGGAGAAAAATATACCAGGCAAAGGTCTGCCTCTAAACAATAAAGATCCTATCCAGTATTCTGATGCCTTCCCTTTTACCTGTGACACAGTAAAGATTTCTGTTGTTTTTAATGAAATGAAATTACTTGGATAGCAGATGAAAATGATTGGTCAAACTTTTTTTTAACATTACTCAGTGACCTACTGCTTCGACTGGTTTAGCACAATCCCTTTATTTTCTTTATCATAAGGCCATTTGGACGCCTAGTAAACTTCACCGTGCTTCTCTAGTGTTAAAAACTTATGTTGGCATTGTATTCTATGTTGGGATACTTAATGCATATGTTATTTTCTTGTATACATTGCTTTTGGGGCTAAGTGTGGGATGTTATTAAATCCATTCTTCCAATTACTTCTTCTTTTTACGTGATATCATTATATTCCGTTCCTTGGCTGTCTCTGAAATTTCCAATCCTTGGCATAACAATTTACTGGATATCTTAATCGCACCCACTATTCAAATGATTCTGCATAACTGGAAATCTTCTCTTTACTGAACATTACTTTTTGGTGGTGTACTGTACTCATGATTCATAAATATGAATGTAATGCCGCTGAATTTACTAATCGTCATCGTACTGTTGAAAAGGTATGGTCTCCAATTGTTGATTTTGCTGCCACTTAATCATTTACATATCTTTATAATAATTGGTAACTCTGCTTCCCTGGATGGCTGGATGGCTGGGTTTGTAACAGCATGCTGACGTCAGCTCGCTTCCAGTGTTCCCTTCTCTCTCAGAGTCCCGCCCTCATGGAAAGACGAAATGATGTCAGAGGAGGGCGGGACACTGAGAGGGAAGGCAAGGGAAGGCTGGAGGCGACGCGAGCCCAGCCTGCCGCTGCTGCGGCCTGAGGTAAGATGAACGGCTTAAAGGCAGGGTGGCAGGAAGGACAGAGTCACTGGCCATGGATGGGAGGGCAGGGGAGGGGAGGACCGCTGGACATGGGAGAGGAGGGCAGGGCAGAGGATAATTGCTGGACATGGAGGGGAGGCCAGAATCGCGAACATGGAGGGGAGGCCAGAATCGCGGGACACAGAGGGGAGGGCAGGGCAGAGGAGAATCACTGGACATGGAGGGGAGGCCAGAATTGCGGGACATGGAGGGGATGGGAGGGAAGGGAAGAATCACTGGACATGGAGGGGAGGGCAGGGGAGAGAGGAGAAATCGCTTAGACGAGAACCTTCCTAGGGCCCGTTTCATTTTTCACGAAATGGGCTTTGTTGCTTGTTATATATAATATGTCTGGTCTGAACAAGAATTTTGTTTTATCTTATCTTTATTTTACATATATTTAGGGGTGAATCTTTTATTTTATTTTCTTTTAATATGTCCCTTTTTTTTCAATTTCAGAAATGCTGCTTCTGCACATTGCTATGCTACTCCTTGGATAATGTTCTTTGTATTGCTGTCTTTTTTGACACTACTGTTTTATTATATTCAGTTTTATACTGGTTTTCTTTTTACAAAATTAATAAAGCTGTTTTGAACTAAAAAAAATAGAAAAATTAAAGGAAAATGTTGCCAATTTAATATTTCATTCAATTTAATACAAAGTTTACAGGTACAAAAGTATATACGAACTCCATACCTGCTTTTGCTAAAGATGCAACGTATGCCAACAGGGTACAAGCAGGAATTTCAGCATCAAGTCCCCATGTACACTTTCCAGCTTATTTTCGAAAGAGAAAGACGCCCATATTTCAATCCAAATCAGGAGATGGGCGCCTTTCTCTCATGGGCGCCCAAATCGGTATAATCGAAAGCCGATTTTGGGCGCCTCCAACTGCACTCTTGTCGTGGGAACGAACAAAGTTGATGGGGGCGTGTCAGAGGCGTGGTGAAGGCGGGACTGGGGCGTGTTTATCGGCCGAGGAGAGATGGGCGCGTTCGGCCGATAATGGGAAAAAAGGGCGCCAGAAGCGAGAATTTGGGTCACTTTTTTTGGACCCTTTTTTTTTCACGAATATGTCTCCAAAAAGTGCCCCAACTGCCCAGATGACCACCGGAGGGAATCGGGGATGACCTCCCCTGGCTCCCACAGTGGTCACTAACCCACTCCCACCAAAACACTGTCAAAACTTTTTTTTCCTAGCCTGTATGCCAGCCTCAAATGTCATACCCAGCTCCATCACAGCAGTATGCAGGTCCCTGGAGCAGTTGTTAGTGGGTGCAGTGGACTTCAGGCAGGTGGAACCAGGCCCATTCCCCCCTACCTGTTACACTTGTGCTGCTAAATGGCAGCGCTCCAAACCGCCCCCAAAACCCACTGTACCCACATGTAGGTGCCCCCCTTCAGCCATAAGTGCTATGGTAATGGTGTAGAGTTGTGGGCAGTGGGTTTTGGGGGGGATTTGGGGGGCTCAGCACCCAAGGGAAGGGAGCTATGCACCTGGGAGCTATTTTATTTTTTTCTTTTACTTTTTACAAGTGCCCCCTAGGGTGCCCGGTTGGTGTCCTGGCATGTGAGGGGGACCAGTGCACTATGAATCCTGGCCCCTCCCACAACCAAATGCCTTTGATTTATTCGTTTTTGAGCTGGGCGCCTTCTGTTTCCATTATCGCTGAAAACCAATACCGCCCAGCTCAAATGTGATGCATTTGCCCAGCACAAACCGTATTATCGAAATAAAAGATGGATGCCCATCTTTTTCGAAAATACGGTCTGTCCCACCCTTCGCGTACCCGTCCTCAGAGATAGGCGCCCATGGAGATGGGCGTTCGCGTTCAATTATGCCCCTCTTTGTCTTCCCCTGTCCCATCTTTTCACCTGCAGTTCAAAGAATGCAAGATGTGAAATCTATGTGCATACTTTTAGCCACTGAGTAGAGGGCAGTTTTCAGCCTTGAAAATTTACCTACGTAAAATACAGGCAAGTCCCTTTGAAAATTGTCTCACATTGCCTTCACTGTCTATATCCTCCTCAGAAGTTTCCACGAAAGACAAATATTTTATCTCATCTATTTTAATGTAATGTAATTCCACATAAATATTCTGCCAACTCCCTCTAAAGGTTGAAAGTGGATCAGAAGCAAATATTTAACATGGGTATTCCCAAGGAATTATAATTAAAAAAGAAATAATCCAATTACTAATCAAAACAAATTTAAATAAAAAGTCTTAAGAGAGCAAACAGGAAATAGAATAGGATTGTATAGGTTTCAATTCAATTGGTAAGGAGCTTCAAATTGCAACAGCTTGAAAATTCAAAGAACTCTCAAAAATCCTTTTGTAATCCTTTAGCCAAAGGAAAATAAAATTTAAAAGTCTTCATAGGCGCCCGGTATAAGAGGCTTGGGGAGGCTAAGCCTCCCCAGCCGCAAGCCGCAAGCGTCTCTCTCTCTCTCATCCCCCCACCCACCGATGCAGCGTCTATCCCTCTCACTCCCTCCCTGTGGTCCCTCTAATTGGATTTAGATCGCCCATCGCTGCCAGTAGTGGCATGCCAGCAACATCGTATTAAAACAGCTTGCTTCGGGGCTTCGGACCGACGGCATTCCTTGTGATATGGTTTCGTAAGGTTATGAGTGTGTTTTTGCACATGTTTGTGTATAGTATTTTGCAGTGGAGAGATTGTGTGTTGGTCTTACTGAGGTGGCACCAAAACATCAGAAAGGGTGTAGAGCCTAAATCATGACACACTACCTCTTGAAGGATCTACATATAGTTGTTAGTAAAAGGAGCTCATTGTGAACACTATCCACCCTAAAAGGGTGTTTTGTGGCTCTTCATGAGAATTGTGATATTATGATCCCTTGTTTCATATTGTTGATGGTCTGCATTTTCCGTATGGTGGTATATTGGTGTATTAGGTCTGCCCAGTGTAATATTTATGGTACAGTAAGCTTCTGAGTGTGTTTTTGCACAAAGTTGTGCATAGTGTTTTGCAGTTGAGCAATTGTGGTTAGTATATGCTTTGAGCAACCACTTTATTCTTTGACATATGATACATATCTAATATCTAAATTTAATAAAAGGTATTAATTGTGATTATTTTATTTTTACTTTTTTTTCTGTGTGTTGTCAGACAATTATGGCTGTAAGCCCCACCCCTGGCCCCACCCCTAACCCCACCCCCTTTAGCCTCCCCAAACACTTGTGCCACCAACCGCCTATGAAAGTCTTCTTAAATTGAAGTAATCTGGTCTCTTTTGGAAAAGAGAAGAGCTTCACCAAAAATTCTGGAGTAATACCTTCAAACATTTTAAAAATAGTACAACCTAATTTAAACAAAATTCTTGCATGAACCAGGAGCCAGTGAAGCCTGATCAACCAAGGTGATTTATTATATTTCTTCATGCCAAAAATTAATTTCACTGCTGTATTCTGCTGAATTTTGAGTTTCAATCTCAATCTAATTGATAAACCAGAATATAGAGTTACAGTAGTCAAGATATGATAAAATAAAAGCCTATACTAATAGTTGAAAATGTTCTTCAGAAAATAATGAATGAATTTTGCAAAGTTGACACAACTTTAAAAAAAATCTTATTAACAACTGAGCTAACCTGTGGTTCAAAGAATAAAGAGGAGTCTAAAATAAAACCCAGCACTTTAGAAGATCTCTCTACAGATAGAGACAAGCCATCTGGTAAATGAATGAAGTCAGGAATGACTTTACAAGAAAAACTTAGCCACAGTAATTTAGATTTATTGGCATTCAAACTTAAGCCATGATGTTCACTCCAGTTCTTTACATTGATAATGTGCTTATTAATTAAAGCAATGGCATCTGATAAATTGCCTGAAACTGAGAAAAGTAACAACATATCATCGACATATGAATAAACACATACCGCAGGGTCTGAAAAATCAATCTCAAATGAGGACATATAGGAGTCCTTTTACTAAGCTGCGTAAGCGTCTACGTGCGCCCAACAAGTGCCAAAATGGAGTTACTGCATGGCTACCACATGACTTTTGTGATAATTTCATTTTTGGCGTACATCCGATATGTGCACCAAGTGGCATTTGGTGCTCATAGGTCATTACCATCTGGTTACCATGTGAGGCTTTACCACTAGGTCAATGGCTGGTGGTAAGATCTCAGACCCAAAATGGACGCATGACAATTTTGATTTTGCTGCACATCCATTTTCGGCAAAAATTTTAAAAAGACCTTTTTACAGGTGCACTGAAAAATGATTCTGCACGCACCCAAAACCCACACCTATACTACCACAGGCCATTTTCAGCGCACCTTAGCAAAAGGACCCCATAGATATTAAAAAGAATTAGAGAAAACAGTGAACCCTGGGGTACTCCACGGTTTGATTTCCAGCTAGAAGGACAACAATTGCTCATGCATAGAAATTAGCTAAATCAATTCAATACCTTGTCGGTGATATCTAAACAGTTCAACTTAAATAGTAGTATATTATGAACGATGGTGTCGAATGCTGCAGAGAGATCAAACTGTACTAATACCAGTTGTAAACTCTAAGC
The DNA here is from genome assembly GCF_901765095.1 of Microcaecilia unicolor. Classification (NCBI taxonomy): domain Eukaryota; kingdom Metazoa; phylum Chordata; class Amphibia; order Gymnophiona; family Siphonopidae; genus Microcaecilia; species Microcaecilia unicolor. Next base: position 84,590,394 of record NC_044037.1, on the reverse strand, counting down.
TAAAAGAAATGTCGCATCTGAAACTAAAGCGATCAATAAAGATTCCATGCTGTGAAAGGATCTAAAGCCAAACTGCATTTTACTTAAGCAATTATTATCATCCAGAAATTGAGACAACAATTTTGCCACAACAGCCTCTGACAGTTTGGCCAATAATGGTATGCTGGCTACAGGCCTATAATAGTAAGGGAGATGTAAATCCATGTCCTTATTGTTAGGTATTGGGGTTAACACTATCTCTCCGAGCTTTGATGAAAAGAAGCCAGACTGTAATAGTCTATTGATGCAAAGTATTATCCAACTGAGCACTTAAGGGGGAAGATCCTTCATTAAATATGAAGGACAATTGTCCAGACAACAAAATGAGGCAGATAACGTAATTATTAATGGCTAAATTAAGTCTATTTCATCTAAGTTTATGGTCATAGAAAGCCTAAGTTTCTCAATTTTTTGCTTAAAAAAAAAGAAACTAGAAAGTTCTTCAGGAGTTGAAGATAACTGGTTACTAGAACTACTCAGTTGAGAGGTAGATGCCAATTTATTTATAATAGCAAAATGACTCTTTTGATCTGGCTTTTCTTTCTCAATGATGTTTATATGATATAGTTTCTTGGTGTTTGGTATTGCTGTTTTATAATCTTTAATGAAATCCTTTCCATCCTAATTTCCTATTGTCTCCAATTATGTTTCAATCTACGACATTTACATTTCAACAACTGCAGTTCTAGATTATTCCAAGGAGCTGGATCTTTTTTAACCATCTTCTTAGAATAAATTGGTGCCATTTTGTCCAAAGTGCAGGAGGAAACATCTAACCAAGAAAGCGTAGAAGGATTTTGCTCATTGAAATTTAGGCAAGGCATTACCTGAGTCCAAAAGGATAAGTTGTTAACTCTTTTTTTCTGTTGGATTTATAAGAAGATGGACAAGATACTATAAAGGTAGAGTTTATATACATTATAAATTCCAAGAGATAATGTCTAGACTGTGATTGATGCAAGACTTTTTTTGTATCAGCAAAAGCATTGCTCACTGGACTACGACCATTTCTTATGTGATATTTATTGATCACAAGAATCGTGACAGTGTGTACGATTCTTTCTGAGATGTTAGACTCCTGATGAAGGCCTAGCTGGCTGAAACACGGCCCGTGTCGAGTCGTGCCTTGTTTATATTAAAGGACTTTATCAGCACCATTTTATACTACTGTCTGCGTGTTTGTCATCTTCGCTGTGCTTCTGAGAACGCTTCTAGGAAGTCGCCATCTTGGGACCAAGGATTGGCTACTTTAAATATGTAGATACCTCCAGATTCTTTATATGGTGCACAGATTTCACCAAATAAATTTGCATGCAGATCTTGCAAATGTATTTATTTATTTCAGCATTTATAGCCCACATTTTCCAAAGTGACTTTGGTTCAATGTGGCTTACAATAAGAATCACAGACAAATTCTAACAAATTAATTGCTATAACTTCAAATTGGAGCAGAGAAACAAAAAACAGACCCTAATCAAAAAGACATTAAAAACCTCAATAACTGACTTCATTATAACATTTTTTTTAAAGAAGGCTTTTAGATGTTTCCTTCAAACCTCTTAATTCTTTAGGTAAAACATTCCACCACTTTGTAAATTGATAAGTAAATCCTGCAGAATATATTGACTTAGGGGGTCTTTTACAAAGGCACGGTTGCGCCACGCGCTTATTTTTAGCACATGCAAAAAACGCTAGCTCACCTTTGTAAAAGGACCCCTTAGTTACTAGAATCTACTACATCCACATACGCAATAGAGAACTCACACTGGTCTTAACGATGCCAAAACACAGCTGCTGTGTTGTTGAGTCTTTTGATTTGTTTTCAATAAAGATCACCTTGTTATTAGCTTACAAGACAATTGCAGTTAATTGATGCTGATAATCAATTATTGCAGTTAATTGTCAATAATTGAACTTTGCATGTGCATCTCTCTCTGCCTTATTCTATATGCCTGTGTGCCTAAATCCCCTAGCACGCAACTCAAAAGGGTTGGCAAGAGAGTGGAAGGGGTATTCCTAAAAATTGAGCATGGGGTTATACAATAGCCCCACTTCCATGCCAGAATGGCTGGAGTTGGGTGTTGACATTTACACCAGGTTTCAGCTGGCATAAATACCAGCACCCAACTTTTGGCACAGAAATGGGCTCTAAGTGCTTTTCTATAAACGATGCTCACACCGCAGTGCCGTTTATAGAATGCCTTATGCACAATCCAGAATAAAAAAGCACATTGATACCACTGAATGTGAGGACTATATGCTCTGAAAAATTACAATCAGGAGCAATATATTTCTCAAGTTATTTTCTAATATATAAACTTCATTTCATTGTAATACTATTTCCCAACTAACACTATAAGCTGAGCAGTACTTCTGCTTGAAAACAATCACTGCAGGTATCTAGCTTCTGCACGTTACAAGTTTGATTAAAACTCTGCATCTTCATCATACCCAACAGAGCCTGGAAACTCTTTACAATCACCCAAATGCATCCAAGCCAGAATATGTATAATAATTTAAATAATGAAAGATCATATTCTACCTCCAAGCAAAATGGCCTCTGAACACATAGACCTCAGCTAATGAAATCTAAAACTAAAAGCCACAGTGATTTCACAATGGCTGACTTTGTGCCACATTTGGAGTGACAGCTGATGCCATATCTCCACAGAGAAGGAGATTATCATCCCAATTTTGTATCAAAAGCATGCTGCAAGAAGTCATGCCAGCCATTTTGAGGGTAGAGCTAGCATGGGCAGGAGCGACTGGGGATCACACTTGCCCTGACTACACCCCTAGTCCGCTAGAGATTGTAAGATAGGCCCAAGGGGGACACCAGCAGGGGGGGGAGGCAGGGAGACAGACAGGACAAAGCACACATTTTCAGCTTCCACCGAAAACACACAGTCAGTTTCGGCTGAAACCAAAACCTTGGTGGTAGCCTTATGGCCAAAACTGGGCAGAAAAAGGATTTTAGGCCAGTTTCAGCACCATAACCAAAACTGAAACTGAAATTTGGTCGGCCTCTAGTCTTATGTATGCAGAATTCAGCACTCAAATGCTGTTCTATAAAGTGCATTCATCCCCAGAGCGTCCTTTATAGAATAACTCTGAGTGCTGATTTTATCGGTGCCTAATTTTCAGCCATTTATAGAATTTCCCCCTATGCCACTTATGCATGTCCTTTTAGAACGGTGTCTATTCATGTTAAATGACACTTTTCACTGCATTTATATAACAAGTGACACGTGAATGCAGGCGTGCTTTTAGAGAATTGCCCTTATTGTGCTTTCATTCCACCAAGGCCATTTCCAGCTAAGCTGGAAAAAGAAAGCCAACGAGCAGGAGAAAGCTGCCAGGTCAAAATAATTATACCGGAGGCCTGTGTGCTCTTGAAAATTCAAATCAAATCAACCTCCATTTTGTAGATTATTAGACTGACCTCCATGTTTGACTTGCATAATTCAGTTCAATATGCAGGAAACAAAGATAAGTAGGGAATACAGAACTATCACATGTATTTTCAAGTAAAATAAAATGAAAGGTCTCATGTGTAAGCTACATATTTTTGCAGCAGCAAGCAGCAGAAAATCTATGAGGTTCACACAGTGAAAGTAGGTGCTCATTAGGGGATCCTTTTACAAAGGCGTGCTAGCATTTTTAGCGCGTGCGCTAAATGCTAGAGATGCCTATAGAAATATATGGGCATCTCTAACATTCAGCATATGCTTATTTTTAGCATGCATTAAGGGGTCCTTTTACTAAGGTGTGCTGAAAAATGGCCTGTGGTAGTGTAGGCGCGTGTTTTGGGTGCGTGCAGATCCATTTTTCAGCACGCCTGCAAAAAAATGCCTTTTTTTATTTTTGCCAAAAATAGACATGCGACAAAATCAAAATTGGCGCACGTCAATTTTGGGTCTGAGACCTTACCGCCAGCCATTGACCTAGTGGTAAAGTCTCACATGGTAACTGGGCATTAATGAGCTACATGTGTCAAATGCCACTTGGCACATGTCCGAAAATAACATTTCAGATGTGCATATTAGACACATGCCAAAAATGAAATTACTGCAAGAGCCACACGGTAGCCGGGCAGTAACTCCATCTTGGCACACATTGGGCGCGCGTAGATGCTTACGTGGCTTAGTAAAAGGACCCCTAAAAATGCTAGCCCTAAATCTCTAAGTGGACCAACAGCTTGCCTATTATAATATTCTCCTGATCAGCATGCAGGTACAGGAGCCATGCTAACATCCTAGGAATGAGAAAGCAAGAATCCTGCAATCAGAGCAGAAAACATTTGTGACCCGCTGAGCAAAAAGGTACCAAAAGTGGGGTTACAAATAACAGAGATAAAGGCTATAAAAGTCTGGAGGGACAACTTTCATTTTCGATAGTTTTGTGCAGGGGTGTATCTAGACTTCGCCGGTAGGAGGGTCCAGAGCCGAGGTGAGGGGGCACATTTTAGCCCCCCCTCCCAGCGACCCCCCGCCGCCGCCAGAACCACCTCCAACAACTGTGGCCCGCCCGCCTGCCGACCCTCTCGACCGCCGCCGACCCTCTCGACCCCCCCGCCCGCTGTCGCCTACCTTTGCTGGCGGGGGACCCCAACCCCCACCAGCCGAAGTCATCTTTCTTCATTCGTTTGGGTTTCTTCTTTCTGAGTCTGATTCTGACGTCCTGCACGTTGTGTACGTGCAGGACGTCAGACTCACAGAAACAGAACGAAGCCCTCAGGCATCTAGCATAAATCACTTTTTGTGCAAGTAGCAGCTAAGTGAATGCTGATGCCCTGCTTACATGAAACAAGGAATTAAAAAACAGAGATACTAAAGTTCTTGCATTGTAACTCAAGAGGTTATAAAAGAGGTGGGATGACGGTTACAGAAACGACATCTTCATTTTTCCTCTGTTTCACTTCTATTTTTACATCTGGTCCTGTTGTGCAAGCAGGTGGTTTCCTCTACAGTTCAGGCAGAGGAGAGGCAAGCGTGAGAGGAGTAATTATTTCACCCAACACACTCATTATGAATGTCCATCGGCTGTAAGAATTAATGAAGTGTTCCCAGAAATGTGAAAGTCAAAAACTGATCTTTCATATCTAGGCCCTCCCTGCTTTCATGTTAGGTTAGTTTGCTCTCTATTTGTCTGACTGACTTCACCTCAGTATATCTGTGTCCATCCTGATGTCTGGCAAGGCTCTCAGAAGCAATATCAGGAAAATGGCTGTTTCCCAGATATAATGAGTGGCACTATGGGGGCAGCTCTATAACTGGGCACCTCCATTTAAGTGCCCTGATGCCATGTAGTGAGAGCCTTTTCTATCATGGCATTTGGGTGCATGCCTTAATATTTACACACCCACAGTTACAGCAGCCTTACACCCGGCATAATTGCAGTCCTATAAATGCAGCAACGGCATGTGTAACTTAGATCGGGCTCCCATGCCACTCCCAGGCTCTACCCATGTGAATTCCCCCCTTTGCATTTACAAACTATCCCCCGGTATTAGATGCCCAAAGTGAAGCAGAGACCCCAGTTTATGTTTATGATTTATTTTGGCGCTTAATATTCTGCATGCACTCTAATTAGTTAATGAATTGTTAACAATAATCAGTGTTAATTGACACTCATTTGGGTTTACGCTCGGATCTGCCCTGCACTCTATTCTATAAAATGTGCATCTAAATTTTACAGCGCAACTCAAAAGGGGGTGTGGCCATGGGAGGGGCGATGTTATAGAATAGGGTCATTTACGTGCTCAGCTGCCATTAGTTGTGCACTAGTGTATGCACCAGGTTTCAGCAGGCAGAAGTGCAGTGCCACAGTTTGGTGCAAGATCCGTGCAAAACTAGCATCCTATAAAAGGCGCTCTGCGCAGAGCACTCTGTGTAGAATAGGAAAGCAAATAGAATGTTGGGTATCATTAGGAAAGGGATGGAAAACAAAAATTATTCTGCCATTGTATCGCTCCATGGTGCGACTGCACCTCGAGTATTGTGTTCAATTCTGGTCGCCGCACCTCAAGAAAGACATAGTGGAATTGGAAAAGGTGCAGAGAAGGGCAACAAAGATGATACAGGGGATGGGACGGCTTCCCTATCAGGATAGGCTGAAGAGGCTGGGGCTCTTCAACTTGGAGAAAAGGCGGCTGAGGGGAGATATGATAGAGGTCTATAAGATAATGAGTGGAATGGAACGGGTCGATGTGAAGTGTCTGTTTAAGCTTTCCACAAATACTAGGACAAGGGGGCATGCAATGAAGCTGCAGTGTGGTAAATTTAAAACGAATCAGAGGAAATTTTTCTTCAGTCAACGCGTAGTTAAACTATGGAATTCGCTGCCAAAAAAGGTGGTTAACTTAGTAGACTTCAAAAAAGGGTTGGACGGCTTCCTGGAGGAAAAAGGCATAGAATGTTATTGAATGGACGAGGAAATACAGTATTTCTAGGATGGGAGGGACAAATTGCTTGTTCTTTTAGCCGTTGTCGGTGACAGGGTGCTGGGCTCGATGGACCCTTGGTCTGTCCCAGCATGGCGATGCTTATGTGCTTATGTAATACTAGTTTATCGCAGATCTTCTCGGTGTCTCTAACTTTGACACCATTTATAGAATTTTCCCCCTATGCTACTTATGCGCACCCTTACAGAACAGCATGAGCCCCACCACCCCTACTCACAAATCTGGCCACTGTCTTGATCTCATCCTCTCTTCTACTCGCTCACCCTCCACTTTCTGCGTTTCACCTCTTCCTCTCTCCGACCACCATTCACACTTCAGCACCCTCCCCCTCAATCTCGCCCAACACTAACTACTACGTCCAGGAATCTCCAGGCTGTTGACCCCTCCACCTTATCCTCTACTATCTCTGTTCTCCTCCCTTCCATCTTGTCCTCCAAATCTGTTGACAAAGCTGTCTCCACTTACAATGCCACTCTCTCCTCTCCTCTAGACACCCTTGCACCGTCCACCTCCCGGCCCACAAGGCGTACCAATCCCCAGCCCTGGCTGACCCCTTGCACCCGATACCTTCACTCCTGTGCCCGTTCGGCTGAACACCTCTGGAGGAAATCTCGCACCCTTACTGACTTCATTCACTTCAAATTCATGCTATCCTCCTTCCAATCCTCCCTATTCCTCGCTAAGCAGGACTATTACATCCAATTGACTAATTCCCTCAGCTCTAACCCTCGTCGTCTCTTCGCCACCCTCAACTCCCTCCTCAAAGTGCCCTCTGCTCCCACCCCCCCTTCATTCTCTCCTCAATCTCTGGCCCACTACTTCCGTGACAAGGTCCAGAAGATCAACCTCGAATTCACCACTAATCCTCCTCCTCCTCTTCAGCCTATATCCTACTCTCTCATCCAACCTACCCAGGCCTCCTTCTCCTCCTTTCCTGCTATCATCGAAGAGGAAACCGCCCATCTCCTCTCCTCCTCGAAAGCCACCACCTGTTCCTCTGACCCCATCCCCACTAACCTACTTAACACCATCACTCCTACCATCACCCTCACCATCTGTCATATCCTCAACCTCTCTCTCTCCACTGCAACTGTCCCGGACACCTTCAAGTATGCTGTGGTCACTCCACTCCTCAAAAAACCATCACTTGACCCTACCTGTCCCTCCAACTACCGCCCCATTTCCCTCCTACCCTTCCTCTCCAAGATACTTGAACGCGCCATTCACAGCCTCTGCATTGATTTTCTCTCCTCTCATGCCATCCTTGATCCGCTTCAATCCGGCTTTCGCCCCCTACACTCGACAGAAACGGCACTATCTAAAGTCTGCAATGACCTATTCTTCGCCAAATCCAAAGGTCACTACTCCATCCTCATCCTCCTCGACCTCTCCGCCGCTTTTGACACTGTCAATCACAACCTACTTCTTGACACAATGTCCTCCCTTGGGTTCCAGGGCTCTGTCCTCTCCTGGTTCTCCTCTTATCTCTCCCATCGTACCTTCAGAGTACACTCTCATGGTTCGTCCTCCTCCCCTATCCCGCTCTGTGTTGGAGTTCCTCAGGGATCTGTCCTTGGGCCCCTTCTTTTTTCAATCTACACCTCTTCCTTAGGCTCCCTGATCTCTTCTCATGGTTTCCACTATCATCTTTATGCTGACGACACCCAGCTTTATCTCTCCACACCAGAAATCACTGCGGATACCCAGGCCAAAGTCTCGGCCTGCTTATCCGACATTGCTGCCTGGATGTCCAACCGCCACCTGAAACTGAATATGTCTAAGACTGAACTTATTGTTTTCCCACCCAAACCCACATCCCCTCTCCCTTCACTCTCTATCTCAGTTGATAACACCCTCATCGTCCCCGTCTCATCTGCCCGCAACCTCGGTGTCATCTTCGACTCCTCCCTCTCCCTCTCTGCGCATATCCAGCAGATAGCCAAGACCTGTCGCTTCTTCCTCTATAACATTAGCAAAATTCGCCCCTTCCTCTCCGAGCACACCACCCGAACTGTCATCCACTCTCTCATTACCTCTCGCCTTGACTACTGCAACCTACTCCTGACCGGCCTCCCACGTAGCCATCTATCCCCCCTTCAGTCCATCCAGAACTCTGCCGCACGTCTTATCTTCCGCCTTAACCGATATACTCATATCACCCCTCTCCTCAAGCCACTCCACTGGCTCCCAATCAGATACCGCATACAGTTCAAGCTTCTCTTACTCACCTACAAATGCACTCGATCTGCGGCCCCTCCTTACCTCTCTACCCTCATCTCCCCTTACGTCCCTACCCGTAACCTCTGCTCTCAAGACAAATCCCTCCTTTCAGTACCCTTCTCCACCACCTCCAACTCCAGGCTCCGCCCTTTCTGTCTCGCCTCACCCCATGCCTGGAACAAACTCCCTGAGCCCATACGCCGTGCCCCCTCCCTACCCATCTTCAAATCAATGCTCAAAGCCCACCTCTTCAATGTCGCCTTCGGCACCTAATCACTACACCTCTTCTCAGGAAATCTTAACTACCCCAACTTGACATTTTGTCCTTTAGATTGTAAGCTCTTCTGAGCAGGGACCGTCCTTAATTGTTAATTTGTACAGCGCTGCGTAACCCTAGTAGCGCTCTAGAAATGTTAAGTAGTGGTAGTAGTAGTAGTCACACATGTGTACACTTCCTGTGAAAGTGCTGATGTTTATGCACACTGTTGGTGTGTAAATATGGATGACCAGTTATCTTGCCTACTTACATCACCTTCTGATTCCTTACTCCCCATCCCACCTCCTGCGCTACACCTCCCGCTCTTCACCTTACGATCTCTCCTGACAATGCTTTCAGCTATCTGGGCCCAAAGCTTTGGAACTCTCTCTCTCCCCTCCCTTCAGTTCACCCCCTTCCATTCCTTCATTTAAAGTCCTTCTTAAGACTCACCTTTTTTCATTGGCTTTTGAATCCTCCCCCACTTAGGACCTTCTCTTGGCCTCCCCTCTTATTCTGGCTAGCATCTTCATCTGCATTGTACTAGAAAATGTTTCTGTAAACCAGTGCGTGTTTTCTAGCAAAAAGGGTGCCGGTACTCAAATGCTAGGTCACCCTTCAGGGGTGGGGTGATCACTGAAGGACCCACTCCACAATAGCCAGGCCTTCTGCAACCAGTTACAGAATCTATGGCAAGGCAGAATTGGCGTGTAGGGCCTGGGCTCTTTCATTAAAACTTGGGGTCCATGGGTCAATTTTAGCAGACAATGGAAAAGGTGTCGGTACTCAGTACCCCCAAGTACCCCCTCAAAAAAAAAGCCCTGTTGTAAACCCTCATAGTTGCCTGTTTGGATCTATTTTGCGGTATGTCAAACCCAAATAAATAAATAATAGAGTTGTCCTTCACATGGACGGTGCCACTTATTATCCTTCCAGACTGCCTTGGTACTATGTGGATAGTGCAGGGGTGGCACAGGGTGGGGTGTGGGCAGAGGAAGAAGGTACCTGGACACCAGCAAGATTCAACTCACTTTGAGATAACTCTCTGGATAACTTTAGGACAGCACAGCTAAAAATACCTGGATTGCTATCCGGCTACCAAATTCAACATTGCTACTATCTACCACTCTCTGGATAGCACGGTTGTTGACGCGCCATCCAGATGTTCAGCATGGCTTGCAATTCAGATCGTGGCAAATGTCTGGAATATTTTAGATGCTGTGGAAGGCACTTAAAATGTTGACCATTGTATTTAGAAAATACATGTGAGTATATTTTATATGATGTGTTGCAAACTGTATGGAGCATTTGCAGATGCACAGTACATAGATACAAGTATATACACAGTGGCGCTCATTTTCAAAAGAGAAAAACGTCTCAAAAGCAGCACAAAGTTCCAGATGGACGTTTTTCTCACCAAAATGTCTAAATCACAATTTTTGAAAAGGCAGAATTAGGACATTTTTTTACTGAATTCATCCAAATAGTAAGGAGCATGTTGGAGGCGTGTTTTGGGTGGGACTTGGGCAGGCTTGCAATCTGGACATTTTTCTGCAATAATGGAACAAAAAAAAAAAAAGGTCCAAGGCAGAAAAGAAGTACATTTTTATCTAGACCAGTCTAGTTTCAGTCAAGACTAAGTCAGAAAAAGATGTGACAGTGACAGTAGATATCAGGCTCTATGACAGCTCCATTATTATAGCTAATCCTAAGAAAGCACCAAGCAAATGGTGTAGCCCAGTGGCCAGTGTAGTGGACACTGGAACAATGGGGACCCAGGTTCAATTCCCACTTTAACTCTTTCATTTCAGTACAAATATATGAGCCCTCCTGGAATACATAAATACCTCCTGTACCTAAATATATAAGTGACTGCAAGCCTGAGGACTATTGTAGTGGTTTCCTCTGTTCCTGGAGGGCTCATCATACATAATGAAGGGGTTTAGGTAGGATTTGTGCTTGGGTCCCTTTATGTGAGAGTCCACTGCACTGACTACTAGGCTACCCCTCTGCACTGCTGGGATGTCTGTGTGACCAATTCACTAGGAATGCTGGCAGATGGATGTCCCTATGGCTTGTTTGTCTACATTTTTCCCCATGACATTTTTTTTTTGAATTGGTACTTACAGATGGACATGTACAGCCTAAAACGTTTAGTTCCAAGCCATAATAGAACCAGAAATTTAGAAGATTTTCTGGTTTGATTATAGCTGTGTGCTAGACATTGGATTGAGATGTTTTCAGCAAAACTTCTTGGCTCTTTGCCAATTTCTTTTCCTTTATCCCTGGTATCCTTAAAATGTCCTTTTTTCAGTGACATTAGTGCTCATCCTGGAATGATCACAGATTTGTTTTTCTCCCTACAAGTACGTATTTCAGGCCTGATGCTCTCCTGGCCTTAAAGTCAATAACAATATCTTGAACTAGACCCTGAATTTCAGCAGGAACCAATGTAATTGCTTTTCTACCATCATAACAAGGTTCCTTCTTTTCAGTTTAGACAAAATCTGGACCACAGATTTTTGGACCAGCTGCAACTACTACAGAATGCATTAGAAAATTCAGCCGGTGAAGAGTATATTCACAGGCTCCTGCAGCTAAGTCCCAAATCCCAAATAAGGCTGGAACTGCCTATTCCTGTTAAGCCTCTGGACTACTCTGCTAATAGGATTGTTCCATTCTAACCCTGAATCCATCCATACCCCTTAAGGACCCATGACTAAAAATGGTTTAAATTCACACGCATTTTTCTACAACTGGATCTATACTGGTCTTGGAGAATGTCCTATGCTGGTTTAGAACAAATATTAATACCTTGAGCAAAGAGACTAACCATGACCACCTTAATAAGGTACAAAATTCTTTATGTCTGGATTACGAGCGCACTTAAAATCTCTATAAGGAATTAAAGGAAAGATTTAAAATCAATTTATTTTGCATATTTAGCAAAAGAGAACAAAAGCAGGCACTTGAAGACAGTTTGCTCCTTTGGGGAATTTGTATTTCTAAAATATGTTAAGCAACTTCCCCCTATCACCAAAATATGAATACCAGTTATAAATGATCCAATAACATTTATTTATACTACATTCTACTAGCAGCTGGAATAACAGGATTTACTATATTTAATTAGGAAAAGAAACAGTATCTTCTATTGTGAAGTGATTATATAATATTTATAGGGTTATAAATGGCTATATTTTACACTGCATTCATGTTGCAGAGTTTTACAGTTTTAGCCATAGAACTGTATCCACCTTGATGCACATTGTACTGTGAAGTTGCCACCAAATCCAGGGGCACAAGACGCACTTCAGGTACTGGCACATGCCGTTGTTATTAGTAAGCTCGACTACTGTAAAGCACTTATGCATGGTATTCATACATCAGACATCTGACGCCTACAGATAGTACAAAACATGGTGGTCAAAATGATCACCAACTCCCATAAATATGATCACGTGACCCCTCTCGTACGTCAGGAACACTGGCTACTGGTCGCGCATTAGATTTCATACAAAAATCTGTTTCTCACCCATAAGATTCATAACTCTGAACAACCACTGTATCTTTCACCATTCCTGACTCCCTATGTTCCTACACAATGTCTCCTGTCTTCACAGCAAAATCGCCCACTAGTTCCATCTTTTCGCTTCATTAGATCTGATACCATTCGCTCTTGGATTTTTCGTGTACTGGCTCCCACTCTCTGGAATTCTCTACCCCTTTCCTTTAGATTAAAGCCCTCTCATTCCTCCTTTAAATCAGCCTTAAAAATGTTCTTATTCCGGGATGCTTTTCCCTCTTGAATTAGAACACCAATATCTGTTCATTTTGTACACTGGGCCCCTCCCTTTTGCACCCCTCCCCCCCGAGGTTGGCGGTTGCCACCAGCAGTCTGGCTATTGTATCCCTTCCCCCTATGATTTCCACTCTTCTTCTTCTGTTCCAGCTCATCTCTTTCCTATCATTATTTGTTGTTCCTTTCCTTTTCTTTGATTTTATTATGCTGTGAACTGCTCCCAGGTTAATATATCAAGAATAAAATTAACTTGGAACTTTGAAACTAGAAATAATTATATAAAAGTGCACCTATATATAGGCATCCAGAGGATGTCTATGTGGTGCCTAATCTATAAAGGAAAGTAGTAATCTACTTTCCCTTATAGAATACTAGCATAACAGGTGAAATACAAACCTATAGTTTAGGTGTGGGCACTTATACCAACTATATAGCTTTAAGACTATTTATGGTTTATGTCCAAGCTCTCACATTTTATCTATACCTTCTTTTTAGATCTTCATCTCGATTCTGTTCTACATTAAGCTTAGGTTTTCCCTCAGTTAAGCATTACAGTTCATTCAGTTACCAAGCAGTCTATGGAATATTATTTCGGTATCCATATGGACAATGACGAATTATCTGTTGTTCCGTAAATCATTGAAGACTTGTTTAACAAACATTTAGATTGATTTTAGGATTGTTGATATGTTTTAATTATCATCTCTTGTTCAATTTTGTTACCCGCTTTGATTCTTATGCAGATATAGGCGGGAAATAAATGCATGTATGGTATGGTATAAAGCTGGTTTAAGTGCTCGCACCTAAATGCCAGAGATATGCACATAACTCCTAGTATTCTGGAAATTATACATGTAAGTGCATGTATATGCCTACCTGTAAACTACACATTATGTAAGACATGCACGTATTTACAGAATAGTGCTTAGAAAAAATTATGACATTTATGCACACTTAAGTGAACACATATGCAGATATATGCCATCATTCAAATCATTTACGCATGTAATTAGCATATAAAGTTAGCACCCACTTTACAGAATTCTCCCCTCGGTGCCTATGCATGTGTAAATGTGAAAGTAGGTGTATTGGTTGGCGTGAGTGAGTCTATGTGAATATATGTTAGAGTGTATAGACATGTTTGTGCAAGTGAATGTGCACTGGTGAAAGGGGAGAAAGGATTAGGGAGTCTTGGGCTGTCTATATAGGAGCATCTTCAATTTTCATTCAACATCACTGGTTGCCTATACATTATAGGATTCAATTCAAGATCCTAACCTTAACTCATAAGGTCCTTCATTCTGCAACTCCATTTTATTTGTCTTTAATCTCTACTTGTACCCTTTCTCAAGCCTTACAGTCTTCATCTCATCATCATCTTGTTATTCAACCAGTTTTCTGTTCCCCGATTGAATCCACAAGGCACTTTGCTTTTTTCTGCACTGCACCATTTTCTTGGAACTCAGGTCAGAGTTATCCCATAAGAAGTTTAGATATTTATTAAAAGTTCACTTATTTTCCCAGGCCTTTCCAGGTATGTGGGTTGACTAGTGCCTTAGTGGATAACACCTTTCCCTTCCTACCTTCCCATTTTCCATTCTCCTCCTCCCTCTTGTGTTCTCTCCCTTTCATTGTTGATGAACCATTTTTTTCCTCCCCTACTGTTTTAGGCTTTCTTATAATGAATGGCGGTCCTTTATCATTTAAATAAGTACATAAGTATTGCCATACTGGGACAGACCAAAGGTCCATCAAGCTCAGTGTCCTGTTTCCAACAGTGACCAATCCAGGTCACAAATACCTGACAAGATCCCAGAAAAACTCAATACATTTTATGATGCTTATCCCAGAAATAAGCAGTGGATTTTCCCAAGTCAATTTAATAATGGTCTATGGACTTTTCCTTTAGGAAGCTGGCCAGATATTTTTAAAACCCTGCTAAGCTAACTGCCTTTACCACATTCTCTGACAACAAATTCCAGAGTTTAATTACACGTTGAGTGAAGAAAAACCAATTCGTATTAAATTTACTACTTTGTAGCTTCATCGCATGCCCCCTAGTCCTAGTATTTTTGGAAAGAATAAACAAATGATTCACGTCTACCCGTCCACTCCACTCATTATTTTATAGACCTCTATCATATCCCCCTCAGCCGTCTCTTCTCTAATGAATATTGTATACTGTTTTGATTTGTTGTTGAAAGGCAGAATATTAGAAGCCTAATAAACATCTCTTATATGCACAACTTCTCCAAGGCTCTTTTTGAATTTTCAAAACCTAGGCAGAGGGCAAGGTTTCTCTTTTTAATCCATGCAGTAATGTACCAGTACCTGCCAATCCTCAAATCCATAAGAGCTGTCCCACTTTAATTACTGGCGCAGCTTTCAGTCTGCTTATTGGACAAGGGAAATTATGTAATGTTACATAGCATAACTTTGAACATAGTTATAACAGTAAGATTCTCATGTCAGTAATGACAATTTCAGTGCAGTTTTCAAAATCTCACACTGTTAGACTTCATGAGTCTCAACATGAACCCTGGGTGGTGAACATTCCTCAGCCCTGCTACAAGGGGTACATCTGTTACAGTTCATAGTTCATTGCACCTGCTATATCGCTTAACTTTAAACAGAACTCAGCAGTGTGCAAAACAAAAATCAATAAGAAATTTAAGAAAAAAAAACCTCAATAAGTTAGATAGAAAAGCTCAGACACCCATAGACGGAAAATCAATTAAAGATCGGTACCCAAGACCAATCAACTACCAACCCCTAGGAGAGCCAAGCACCAAGGCGGCCATAAAAATAAGGATAGTTTGGGTAAAAAAAAAAATCATGCTCCATGATGATCCATATTGGAGGACCTTGCAGATGTGTACAGATGTATAGAACCTACTGCTTCTCATGTTTATAGAGCTGCCAGAGGTACAAACAGTCCCAGAACATCAGGATGAAGGATCCAACATGTCTACAACCTCTCCAACACTTGTTGGGCTGAAAACTACTTAGAACCACTGATGGGGGAAGTTATCAATGTGGGCTATTGTTGGGACAGGTTATTTTAACACCATTCATGGTATTTTAGTACAGGTCCCATTTTATGCAATGAGACCTGGTTACTAATAACTGGGGATAGCAGTGAAATAACACTTCTTAAAAACAGTTTACATTGATAACCCAAGTCTGGAGTATGGCTCCAGAAAAAGGAGGACACATTGATCCAGTCCGGGTTTTGCTTCCATTGAAAGCAATGGAAGTAAAACCCAGACTGGCTCAATCTGTCCTCCTTTTTCTGGAGCCATATGGTAACCCTAGACTATGGGTAATTGTCTCTATCTAGACCTAACCAAAGGTTACAAGCTGAGTGACCACTTCCTTCTCTGTTTGCTTTTTAAATGCAGGAAGTGTCTTGCAAATATTTTAAAAGAACCCTGAGGCTGGCTTTTTTTTTTAAATTGAAAAATTTTAAATTGTTACAATCACAAACAACTTAGGAAAAAAGCAGAAAAATTCAAAATACCAACAATAAATTCACATTATTTCCCACTAGCCCATATTATAACAAGCCATCAGGAGCATTAAATAAATTAAATCTAATATAAGAAAACAGTCAAAGATCGTGCAAGCCAAATATAATCAAAATGCCCCTACAACTACCTGTATACACAAAAAACAGTAGAAATCTCTGTTTTATCTGCAAGAAAGCACTCCAAATGCATGGGATCTAAGAAAACATAAGAGTTGTTACCCCCATGTAACCAGGCATTTACAGGGAAACTTCAAGAAATGTGTGTATTCAACCACCAAGACCTTTGGATTAAGCAGCAGGAGAAAGGCCTTACATCTCACATGGGTATGCCTGGAAACATCAGGGAACATTGATATAGTTTGACCACATAAAGGTACACTCTTTTTCTGAAAATAAAAGTTTTCAAAATCAACATCTTTTTCTCTACAGAAGGCAAAGAAACCAACAAGATTTCCCTTTTAGTTATAAAATCCTGAGATGGCTATACAAGCTTAGTGAAATCGAGGGAAGAGTCTTGCATAGTATCCACTGCAGTTATAACATTTCAAAGTTTTGTCCCTTCGCTCGCCAAAAGTATTCAGGGTTTTAGCTAAGGGCGGAACTTATCAATGTGGGCTACCATTAAGCAGGGCCACCGGGCCCAGCATCCAAGGAGGGCCCGGCACCAGAGATCAAAAGAGAGTGCTCTGCCAGCCACAGGTCCTTCTTCCTGCCGTGTCCTGCCTATGCGGAAACAGGAAGTTATTTCACAGGAGGCGGGACACGGCAGGAAGAAGGACCTATAGCCAGCAGAGCACACTCTCTCATTCGCTGGTGCGGGAGGGAAGCAGCGGTGGCAGGGGGTATGGCAGCAGTGGTGGGGCGGGGGGAGGTGGTAGGGCCCAGAAGATTCTTTGCCTCGGGCCCAGCTTTGTCTCCCAGCAGCCCTGCCATTAAGATGGGTTATTTTACTCAAGTTGTGCTGGGCCCGATATTTGGCCAGCAGCGTTCAGTGTTTTGTTGACTGCCAGCTGCATTATCCCTGGAAATTCAATGCTAGGCCATGTCTGGGCTCTGGCATTGAATTTCTGGGTATACAGGGGCAGCAAAACATAGCTGGTTAAGTGCCGATAATCAGCACTCAACCGGCTATGGTGAACTACATAAAGATAGGACTGACTTTTATGTGGTCCTATTTATACGGTTACCTTGGCCAGTTAAGTGCTGAATATTGGCACTCAACTGACCAACAGGGCAATGCTCAGAACTCCTGCGGTAAGCCAACAGTGCAGAAACCTAGCTCGCCAATGCTCCAAATGTTATATGCACTGTAAAAGTGAAAGCAAGGGGGGGACATGCTTGACGCACAGGCAGAAGAGTTTCGCGGTAAGCTCAGCTCCTGTGCACATGCGCCTGTCAAACTCAAAAGTGAAGCACACATTGGCATCTGTTTTCTGCACTTTTAAATATAAACGTTTCAATCTTTTAAACTTGGGATGCTTATATTTAAACACAAGAAACAGGCGCCAATGTGAACTTTCACTTTTGGGTTTGCTCTGACTCACATACTTTTGTTTCTCACGACCGGTGCTTAGGGGCTTGCACGGACTTACATAAGTGCATAAGTATTGCCATACTAGGAAAGACCAAAGGTCCATCAAGCCCAGCATCCTGTTTCAACAGTGGCCAATCCAGGTCACAAATACCCGGCAAGATCCCAAAAATGTACATAACATTTTATACTGCTTATCCCAGAAATAGTGGATTTTCCCCAAGTCCATTTAATAATGGTCTATGGACTTTTCCTTTAGGAAGCCATCCAAACATTTTTTAAACTCCGCTAAGCTAACCGCCTTTACCACATTCTCTGCCAACGAATTCCAGAGTTTAATTACACGTTGAGTGAAGAAATATTTTCTCCGATTCGTTTTAAATTTACCACATTGTAGCTTCATCGCATGCCCCCTAGTCCTAGTATTTTTGGAAAGCGTGAACAGACGCTTCACATCTACCCGTTCAACTCCACTCATTATTTTATACACCTCTATCATATCTCCCCTCAGCTGCCTTTTCTTCAAGCTAAAGAGCCCTAGCCGCTTTAGCCTTTCCTCATAGGGAAATTGTCCCATCCCCTTTATCATTTTCGTCGCCCTTCTCTGCACCTTTTCTAATCCCACTTTATCTTTTTTGAGATGCGGTGACCAGAATTGAACACAATATTCGAGGTGCGGTCACACCATGGAGCGATACAACGGCATTATAGCATCCTCATTTTTGTTTTCCATTCCCTTCCTAATAATACCTAACATTCTATTTGCTTTCTTAGCCACAGCAGCACACAGCCTACAAATTATATAAAAGCCAGCAGATTTTAAAGAAAGAATCATGAGAAATCCTCTCTTCAAACACCCTAATGCCTGCTCCAAGTTGGCGTTATTTTTTCTAGTGGTAAGGGTGGCTTTGTTTTGTGCGTTGTTCTCTGAGCATTGGGAAGGAATAGGAAATGACTTCATTAACATCTGTTTGACTACATACATTTGTATGCTATTTGCGCTAATCTTTGGCACACACATGATCTCCTGCGCTAGAGCCCTCTGAGTGTTCTGCGCTCGCTAACGCCGGTGCTAGTCCTGTGCTAATTGCCTCTATCGCCGGCGTTACATTTTGAGCATTAGTTTGTAAGATTTTGATAATTAAACTCAACAGTCATGGTCACCTCAACACCATCCCTCTCAGAATGATCCTGTGCGAAAGCTTAATTAGACTTCATTTTTTAAACTATTAAACCTTGCTTTCTATGTATATACATCATGAGGGCAATTTCCAAACATCATTACTCAGGTAGATGGGTTATTTGAAAACTGTTTACTGTCTTTGTGGGTACACGTATGTGCTGATGCTTCTTTGTGCTTCTGTGGCTGTGAGGAGCTGTTGCTTTGCTTTGACTTTAGCTGTCCTTTGTCATCCCCCCCCCCCCCCCCCCAGAAGATGTCACCTTAGGCCATCACTTACAGTAGTCTGCCTAATGGTTATGCTGGCCCTGGGAGTCACATTTCAGATTCAACAAATATAGACCAAGAGAAAGTTTTGATAAAATAAAGCAATCGAACTCTAAAGAACATAAGCTCCACCACACTCCGAGTTAGGGAGAAGATATGCAGATTTTGCTGTTGCTTTGCATTTTATGAAACTGACTCTGACCACGCTGTGGACTCCAGAAAACACAAGAGGCAGAAACTGTCAATCCTGGAGTCCACAGCAAAATACAGGCACTAGAGATGAAGAATGCAGGAACAACATCTGCAGACCATGACTCTTATTTTATCATCCTCACCTTAATATTCCCTTATCTCTTGTTTGTTCTGTCTGTCTGTCCTAATTTAGATTGTAAGCTCTGTTGAGCAGGGACTGTCTCTTCATGTTCAAGTGTACAGAGCTGTGTACGTCTAGTAGCGCTATAGAAATGATAAGTAGTAGTAGTAGGATACTCCAGCAGCTTTCAGAGTAAGGTGCAGTCAAATGTTGGTGACCAGCAAATTGAAGTAGACCATAACAACTCCCTGTGAAAAGGCACGGCTTGGTCTCTCCTGATGCACAGGTCTACACTGCCGTGCACAGCAAGGACTAAAACCTGAATTGATTCACACTGCCCTTTTTGGAGGTCTGATTGACTAGGCTTCCCCAACCCCATGTACAGAAAACAGTAAATCAGGCCTCACAGAGCAATGTAGTCAACCTAAATGACATCTAGAATGCGAGAGAATAAAATGATGGGCAGTTTTTGGAAGTGGGGGCAGTTTTGGGGGTGTTGAGGTTGTTGCAGAGGTAGTTTATGTGGGTGGAGCAGCTTGAAAAGTGGTAGGATAGTTGCAGGAATAATTTTTAGGGTGAGGCAGTTAGTGGGGTAGTGAAAGAGTTACAGGAGGGTGGTTTTTGAGTATGGGGCAGTTTGGCAGTTGTGGGGATGGGTTTGTGAGTGGAGGCAGTTAACAGGGTGGTGTAGTTGTGAAAGGGAGGTTTTGGGGGAGGGTGGTGGTACAGTAGAGGAGTGGGGTGGTGGGGCAGTTGTGGAGTGGGGTATTTTGGGTGGTAAGGCAGTTTACGTGGTGGTGGGGCAGTTGAAAGGGTAGCTTATAGGGGTGGGCCAGTTGTGGGAGATTAATTTTGGGGAGTAGGGCTGTTAGCTGTAGTTTTTTGTGGTGGGGAAATATATATATGGGGGAGGGGAGTTTGAGGGGTTTGGAGACCATGAAAGGAGGACTATGTCATTGTATGTAAGTGTCTATGTTGCAGAACTGGAACTTCTCCCATAGAAATGCATTGGGCCATTTTTTTTGGAGGGCATAATGCTCTGGAACCCCTAGTCCGATGTGACCCATTTTCAATGCCAAATGAATCTTTTTACTAGTCTTTCCCATATGCCAAGTTTCATCCTATTCTGTTGAATTTTTGGAGTGCTATTTTGCCCATAGACAGCCAGCCAGACATTCTCAAACCCTTTTCGATAATTCTTTCCAACTTCCTTTGGGTTGGAAAGAATAAAAACACTTCCCCATGAAATATGACTTTCAGAATGGAACTAAACGGACCAGCATCTGTTTGAGCCCAAACATGGTCCAGATAAAAGAGACACATTTTATAAAGAGAGAAATTCTTTTGCATTGCTATGAAACATCCTGATTGCAGAGGACAGCTTCTAAGACTGGGGAACAGTCTGCAATGCGATTTAATAAGAGTTGCTGCACGGAAGGAAAGGATGAGAGTCATAACATTGTTAAAGTAACTGACACATCCAGGTCCACCAGACGCAAGGATGAGCAAGGGAATCTGCCATGAGCACTAAGGCTATTCAGGAGGGGGGAAGAGGTTGGGCAAACAGCCGTAGTGTGCCAATGTAACGAGCGCACTGGTCACCTTCTCTGTGTGGCACAATCTCCCCCCCCCACCCCCCCCCCCCCCCCCCCCCCGCATTAGCAAAAATACAAAACCAAGCATGAAGGAGAAATTACAGCTCACCGATCTTTTACACCGTCCTTGTTTAGTATGCAAAACAGGAACCAAATAATCCTGCGGTCTAGAAAAAGCCAGTGACCTTAGGTGAAAATAAACAAAAAAGGGAGCCTGGTTGGTTGTACCTGGCTAAGGGATCCCTGCTTACCTTCACACAGTATCTATCCACTTGCCTCCTCCAGTCGATCCGAATCAGATACCCCGGGGGTCGCTCCTTCCTAGGATGCTCAAGCTGTCAGGGAGCCTGGCTTCTTCTGCCCATTTCTCTTGCCACCTCAGTCCAGCAGACAGATGCTAAAGATGCCCATTCAGCCTCAGCATCAGCAACAATGACATCGGTCTTCTAAGGCAGCTCCTGCAGGGCTCGGCGCCCCCTCCCCTTTCACGCACAGCCGCCCACACCTTCGCTGCCGTTGCTGCTGCTTCTTTCAATGGGCAAAAAGCCTCTGGATTCTGGGTTTTCTTCCGATTGCACAAGCTCACGTTACTCAAAGCCGAAGCTGCCTTTCTAGAGCAGAGACAGCAGCCGGGGAGGGGGGAAGGGGGAGGAGGAAGAAGGGTGGCTGCTGCTGCTGCCTCCTTTGCTAGACCTCTTTCCTTTCTGATCAGTGCGGTGCATTCCGGGGTTCCTCTGACACTTCTCCTCCTCCCTCCCGATTCTTTACCGGAGGCACTTAAGAGGATTCTCCCTTCCTCTACCCCTTTTTTGGTCTTGTTTCATCTCCCTTTCCTTTCTCAGATCTCTTGGCTTCCTACAGTGCTGGGGTGGGGGATTTGCTAGCAAGTGGTAGCCTCACATACAAGGCTGTTTACTCGGTCCTCACCTTCGCAATGTCATCTTCCATTATATTTAGCAGCAAAGGGCTTGGGGCTATTTCGTTCTTTGCTGGAGTCCTTTTTTAGAATTATAGAAAAGGGGTGAGAGTGTCTGTTTATTTGTCTGTGTAGAGGGCAGAAAAACTTAATGGAAAGGGATGAAACTAGGCATGTAGTGAAAACATAAAAACCTGTGTATGTGTGTGTACCCACGTGTGTGTGTGTGTGTTGGTACAGTGATACTTCCTTCAGTTTGTGTGGCCCTCAGGACCTATTGTTTTGCTGTTCTCCCACCCCCACCCCCAAAGCAGCTTTTCTAGGCAAATGCCTAGTCATGCCTAATGGTTGTGCCAGACTACATCATATTTGAAAATGGGCCATATCCAACTGATGGTTCCAGAGAAACAAGCCCCCCCCCCCCCCCCAAATAATAATGGCACAATGAATTTCTATGGGAGGAGACGTTTTAGCTTCTGTAACATAGAAACTTAAATACAGTGAAATGCCCTCCAAAACTACCCCTTTCACAGCTCCACCAACCTGCAAACTACCTCTACCCCAAAATCTACCCTGTAATTACCTCATTGCCTGCAAACTGCCCACACCCAAAAAAACCACCTCCATCAACTGCCACACCACCTCGTAAACTACCCCATTCCTAAAGACTACCCCTTCACTGCCCCAGCCCAAGAGCTAGCCCTTCACAGCTGACCCACCATCCCACTGACTGCCACACACCAAAAACTACTCCCACACAACTAACCCAGCACCGCGTTAACTACCCTAGCAATTGCCATACCACCCCACAAGCTGTCCCACCTCCCAAAAATTACCCCTCCTCACAACTCTCCTACTAGTCTGATAAGTAATCCCCACCCCCAGAAATTATCCCTGCAACTGCCCCACCACCTGAAAAACAACTACCCCCAAAACTATCCCTGCAACTGCCCCACCACCTTGCAAACCGCTCTACCCAGAAACCTATCCCCACAACTGCCCTACTATTCTTCAAACTGTCCCAGCCCAAATAATACTCCCTGAGAACTGCCCTAACCACAAAAATCCCCCCCCCCCCCCACAATCACTACTCCATCACCTCGTAAACTGTCCCATCCACAAAATCTTCACCCTGCTACTGCCCTACCACTTCACAAACTGCCTCACACCAAAAATACCCTCCACCCCACTAACTGCTCCACCCTCAAAACTACCCTGGTCAACTGACATACCACCCAGCACACTACCCACAGCCTCAAAAACTAACCTTGCACAACTATCTCACTACTGTATAAACAGTCCCACTAAAAGTACCCCTACAACTCTTCTTTTACTCTCCTAACTTCTCCACCCTCAAAAACTACCCCTGCAACTGCTCCACCACCCCACAAACAACCTCTACTTCCAAATCCAACCCCTGCTAATGCCCCAGCACCTGCAAACTGCCCTACCGAAATCTAGCACCAGGTAACTGACCCACCATCCTGCATGACATGAATGCTTATATTCTGCGAAACCTGGTCAGCTTGACATGGATTGCAAACAAGAGAACTAGGAACAACCCAGAGAATAATACAAACAAAACAGAGAAGCTTAATTCAGATATTTCTGAAAGAGCTAAGTTTTCAGGTGTTTTCTATAACACAAATAAATCAATAGTTATCTAAGTTCTTTCAGGGAGCAATTCCAAAAACTAGCAGACAGGTACACGAAAGATGATTTCAAAATACTCCAATAATGAACCCTTTGGAACAGGGGAAATGCAATACAAGAGGATCTCATAGTTTTGACAATACGTTTGATGTAGGATGGATGGTAAGAGAACACATGTAATAGGGAGCTAAACCACAGAGTATCTTAAATAACAGTGTAGAAATCTTGAACTTAATGCTGGCATAAATAGGTAACCAATGAGTTTTAATTAAGAGAGGTATTGCATTCTCATATTTGCCCAAAAAAATAAACCAACCTCGTGACTTTCTCAATAGAAAAGAATTGCAACCCACATACATTAAGTTGCAATAATCTAGTTGGCTTAAGATGAATGCTTGCATAGAAGTTTAAATTGAAAATATTCGAAGCAATTACAGATCTGACAGATTTCCTTTTTTTGACAAGATGAGTGATATGCTTTTCAAATAGAAAAGTGCTACCCAATATCATCCCAGGACCTTCATTTCCGAAACCAAAGGAAAGTCAGTCGTGTTAATATTCAGACTCTAATGCCACAGAGATTGAAATTGAGAAGCAGCAATGAAAAACGTAACCTATGGCTAGACACCCATTTCTCTACAATATTAATGCAATGTTCCACATGTGTTCTAATGTCAAATGTGGAACCAGAGATGGGGTGTAACAGAGTCACATCATCAACATAAATAAAATGTTTCATCCCATTTCTTTCTAACCCCCTACGAAGAGAAAATAATATCACATTAAATAGAATGTGTGACAAAGAGGATCCTTGGGGTACTCCACATCAATCTGAGCATGGCACAGAAAAAGCATTGTTCACCTTTACAGTATAACTACATGAAACCAGGAAACCTTTAAACCAAATTCAACTCTGTATCTGCAATACCAATTTCCTCAAGTAGACATAATAAAACCTGATGGTCCACAACATCAAATGTTGCAGCTAGACCATATTGAACCAGTAGGACTTTGCACCATTTACTCAACCACATCTTAGCCATAGCTTCTAAAGAACACGGAACAGTCTCTGTGCTATGGTTTCATCTAAATCCAGACTGAGAAGGGTGCAAGATTAAATGCAACTAACCAATTGAACATTCACTATGGCCTCCATGATCTTAGCAAACAAAGGGATTGAAGCAACACAATGATAATTAGACATGGCAGAGAGGTTCCCCTGATGAATCTTTCGGGATTGGAGTTAAGACAATGTGGCCTAAGTAATCAGGAAATATTCCTTGCTGGAGACCAAAATTTAGCCACTTCGTTAACCAATTTTTAAAAAACAGATGAAGGAGTCTTAAATAGAAATGCTGGTCAAATACCAAGATGGCATTGAGATGAAGAATACTTTTTCGAAAGAACTCTTAACACAATAGTAACATAGTAACATAGTAGATGACGGCAGAAAAAGACCTGCATGGTCCATCCAGTCTGCCCAAGACAAACTCATATGTGTATACATTACCTTGAATTTGTACCTGTCCTTTTCAGGGCACAGACCATATAAGTCTGCCCAGCAGTATTACCCGCCTCCCAACCACCAGTCCCGCCTCCCATCACCGGCTCTGGTACAGACTGTATAAGTCTGCCCTCCCCTATCCTTGCCTCCCAACCACCCCCCTCTTCCCCCCCAACTGCTCCACCACCCAATTTCAGCTAAGCTTCTGAGGATCCATTCCTTCTGCACAGGATTCCTCTATGCATATCCCACGCATGTTTGAACTCCGTTACCGTTTTCATCTCCACCACCTCCCGCGGGAGGGCATTCCAAGCGTCCACCACCCTCTCCGTGAAAAAATACTTCCTGACATCTTTCCTGAGTCTGCCCCCCTTCAATCTCATTTCATGTCCTCTCGTTCTACCGCCTTCCCATCTCCGGAAAAGATTCGTTTGCGGATTAATACCTTTCAAATATTTGAACGTCTGTATCATATATTTGAAAGGTATTAATCCGCAAACGAATCCGCAAACGAATCAATGTCTACAACTGAGAATGAATTCCAAATTCGATCTACTGACACTGCACTAGTGTATGAATCAGCAGGATTGGAGTAGTCACTCAGGGATAAAAAAATGTAGTGGTGGAAGGGCAGTCCTAATCTTATTAAATTTGTCTTGAAAAAACTGGCCAGTTCCTGAGCTAAAGGAACATTGATATTGCCCTGTCTAGTAAGATTTAAGACATTGGTTAATGATTTAGCTACTTGGAAAAAGAGCTTTTGAATCCAAAGCCACCATTCCGACCAAATGAGAATAATAATGTTTTCAGTAGGATTTTAAAGCTGACTTATAGGTACTAATCTGCTTCCTCCAATGTAGTCTATCCTGCCCCTTTCTCCAGTTTCCTACACTGTTGTTTTATAGATCAAAAGACGTTCTCTTCCAAACTCATTTTTTTTATTTATTAGTTAATATATTTCAACATTTCACTACACACTGTTAATATGCAATCAGCATTACAGTCAGGAATTCCATAATAAAATAAGGAAAAGTAATCTTTAAGGCCTATTCGTCCACAATTGAAGGAAAATTAGATTCCAAGAATACAGAAACATAAATAACATAAAACATTTAAAGAAAATAATTTAGCGGTTGCTACCTCGGGTTACCGACCCTAGCCTGCTAATTATAGAGGGCATACAACATTCATATCTACTCTAGCATCAAGAAATTCTTTTAACTGTTTTGGGTCTACAAACTGAAAATGTTTACCCTCAAGCAGTAAATTACATGTACAAGGAAATCGTAATACAAAATTTATTCCCACTGCCAACGCTCTAGGGCGCTGCTCCAAAAAAGCCCTGCGCCTAGCTTGTGTAGGCTTTGAGAGATCTGGAAAAATATGGACCTTTGAGCCCAAAAACAAGTTTTCTAAATGTCTTAGAGAAAGTCTTAAAACAGCATTGCGATCAGGCTCCAGCACAAAAGTGACCAGCATAGTTGACCTCTGAGTGATGATTTCCAGTGAACTCTCCAGGAATGAAGTCAGATTCATTCCATCTCCCACTACTGGGGGGTTTCCATCGACCCCCTTCGGATTCCAGATGTAATAGGCCCATGTTATGGGGGGTAGCGAATCCTTATCCATTCCAAGAATGTCTACCATATACTTTTTTACCATTTCCACAGGTGGAATTAGAGGAGATTTGGGAAAGTTAAGAAACCTAAGGTTAAGTCTCCTAGCCTGATTCTCCAAGTACGCCATTCGTTTATGCAGAAAATTATTGTCCTTAACCAATACAGTTTCTAAAGTTCCCATTTCTTGCAATTTAGTATTCACATTTTCCAGTTTCAAGGATTGCTGTGCAGTCACTTGCGCTTGGAGTAGCGCAGTTTCAGAAAGGATTTTTATATCATCAGTATTTTCTTTTAATGTAGTTTGCATAGAGGTTTGAATGTTATAAACCATGTCCCATAGTGACTCTAATGTCACAATTGCTGGTCTAACCACACCACTAGCAACAGGGAGGGATTGAGGTTGAGCCTCAGCATGAGACAATCTAGAAACAATGTCCTGAGGTAATACCTGTAAAGCTGTTTGAATTAGTAATTCTCGTGATTGAGGTCCGTTCTCAGTCGCTGCAGACCTTCCCTCGAACAAGTTAGGTTGAACCCCATCGGTGTCCGTCGCTGCTCGGGCTGCTAGCAACTCCCTCCCAGGCTGAGGCGGAGCAATACGCTCCACGGGGCTCAGGGAAGCCCCGTTAGCGCTCTCAATCGACGCCGACACATCGAGAGTTGCAGTAGGGGTCGAAGTTCCCTGAGGTCCCGGTTGTTGCTTCGAGAATCGCAGTCATCTGCCTCCACGCCGAAGATGTTTCAGGAACCGAGGGATGTTCCTTAACCTTTCCCCTCCGTTTCCCCATTGAAAAAGACGAGGCTACAGCGGTAGCGAAGAGGCTGATCAATGGAGCAAACTCAGGAGCCAACAAAGGTGCATCCGTTCACAGCGCCATCTTGGAATCGTCTCCAAACTCATTTTTTATAGGAGCTTGCTGATCTAAATATTGAGTACTAGATTTGTTCCACCATTGTTGAAACAACTCACCTGAGTTATCATCTAATGCCTTGTTGACAAATAACTTAGCTGCCTAACCCACAAAAATTGCCCTACACTTGCCTCATTACTTTGCAATCTGCCCCAACCCAAAAACTAAGTCCTCTACAGCCCTACCACCTTGCAAACTGTCCCACCCCAAAATTACCCCTTTGCAACAACTCCATCACACCACAAACAGCTCACTCCCAAAAACTAGCCTCATCACCCCTCTGTTTCCACCCTGTAAAACTACCCCTGCAACTTTCCAATTACCCCTAAAACTGTCTTACTCCACGAAAACTACACCCCCACAATTCTGCCACTATCCTGCTACTTGCGTCACCCCCAGAAAACTATCCCTGCAACTGCCCCTACTCTAAAAACTGACCCAACACCTGCTCATACTTCCAAAAACTACGTCACCACCCTCAAGAACTATGTCCCCACATCTGTCCCACCAGGGGAATAATGTGCAGAGTTATTTGCACTATTTCTAATTTTAGCAAATGAGGACCTATTTCAGAAGGTTTTCAAAGACTACAGTTTCACATGTAGTATTTTTTGTGACCATGTTAATCTGTATCGATTAAATCTGTAGCTGAACAGTTATTGAACACTGAAACTTTAATTTTTAATTATTATTTTTAATTTTAGGAGGAAAAAGACCTCAGATGTCCTATGCTAGAATCTCTAGCAAAACCTGGCATATCCATAAAGTGCTAGCTCTGGATATGCCAGATGGTGCAGGAGATCACAGCTATTCACCAGCCTATCACACAGAATGTGTATGGGACACTGCCAGACCACTGCATCATGCCGGACACCGAAGCCGAAGAGACATGCTCTTGGGAGAAGGAGCAACTATCCTCTGGAGTAGGGCTCAGACAAGGAGAGGGGGGCTGAAGCATTTCTAGACCCTCAGCCTTGCCCATTCTCTCTCCACAACTTTCCTGCACCCGATCTGGTGATGAAGGATGTAGCAGTCACATGCATGCAGTTTCTGAAGTCCACATTGTAGTGGAAAAGAGAGTATGACCCATATCACCCTAGTTAGAGCTTCCTAGTCCATCTCAGATCAGATCCCATAATGGACACTGCAGATCTAGGTCATGCACCAAGCATCGTAGATCTAGGTCCTTCACTGGACTTAGCAGATCCAGGTCCAGCACTGGGCATCACAGAACCTTCTATGCACTGGACATCGCAGATCCAGGTCCTGCACTGGATGTCGCAGATCCAGGTCTTCAACCAGACACAGGTCCTCAACCAGACATTGCAATTCCAAGTCCTCAGGCAGACGATGCAGATCCAGGTCTTGCTGCAAATGAGTACACAAAGGAATGCTATGATGATGATTCCCCAGTGCTGGACATCAACATAGTAACAGGGATCTGACCTTCAAGTGGTTGTTGCATCTGGAGCAGCTACGCACAACACTCCCATTGGACTCTCAGGAAGCAACATAACCTCTACACTGGTCGATAGTAACCCTGCAGGAACTTCTACTGACAAATGCGCTGAAACATCCACCAGTCAGCCTGCCCCCACCTTTACACCTCAGATTTCTAGCGGATCCCCTATGCAGAATTCCGCTAATACCAAGAGGTGTAAGATTTTGTAACAAGCTAGTTCCACATCTTCCTCTGACTCTTCCTCTTCCTCAACTACTTCCTCCCCTTCTGCCACCCATGAACCACAAGCACAACTCATGACACCTGTCTGACATATTCATATGACATTCCACCTGAGCATTTGTGGCAGAAGGTTCCAAAATCTTTGAGAAAGAAAGTAATATGACGAGAATATTTTGACATCTTTCAACTGGCAGACAGCAGGCACAGGTGGAATGCCAAGAATTGTGCCAAAAAGGGAGTCTTACCAGTAGACCACAACATGCAGATCCTTCGAAACCTCACTTGCTGGATGCTGTCATTCATACACATGATGAGTATCACATGCGGGAAAAGACCTGACCAGTTCAATCCAATGCTCTGCTGCTTGGAGACCATCATCATAGGCATCTATCGGGAAGAGAAAGGTCACGCTTGGCTCGCATACGATGAACACTTTAGGGACAAGATGAAATCTAACCCGAACATGGCCTGTAACATGGACGATGGAGGTCTTTGACTTTGGAATGTCTTCATACAGAGTGGGGTTGCCCCTGCCCATCCCTCCTTTCAAAGTACACTGCAGCCTTGACCTAGACAGGGGAGGACTTCCACACTATCCCAAGAAGTGTGTTGAAAATACAACAGAAGTACGTGTTCCATTCTGGACTGCAAGTTTAAGCATCTGTATACCATATGTGGAACTCCACACCTGTGCCCAAAGAAAATTGCACCTTTAAAGCCTGATGTATTTTCTAGGGCTCCTACTCTGAAATGTGTGCAAGCCATGCTTCCCTGGTTGCAACAGCACCCCAAGAAGGAGGATGCACACTTCTACACAACTTCACATCAGGCTTCATCATACCATTCCATGGATCCCTCCCACAAGCTCCCACAGCCAGAAAGCCCCAATGATGGACTTGCCCAAGTGGTAGCTGATAAACTGGTGGTGGAGATATCACTGGGCGACATTGCAGGACCATTCACCAACTCCCCCCAACCCCCCTTTCCCTAAGATTTTCATGTCCTCTCTCATGGTAGTGCTGAAGAAGGAACAAGGAAAATACCACTTTATACATAACCTCTCTCATTCCATCAGCTATTCAATCAATGACTTCATCCT
The DNA here is from genome assembly GCF_901765095.1 of Microcaecilia unicolor. Lineage (NCBI taxonomy): Eukaryota > Metazoa > Chordata > Amphibia > Gymnophiona > Siphonopidae > Microcaecilia > Microcaecilia unicolor. Next base: position 84,559,813 of record NC_044037.1, on the reverse strand, counting down.
GGAGAATGCTACCTCTGTACAGTATATGTCATTTGACACTGCCTTAGGCATGGTGAAAGTAGCTAGTGCTAGGACCCTCATGGCTAAAACAGATATGGTCAGCATTCCACCTGTTTCCCATCCACCCAGAATGCTTCTCACTGAAACAATAACCAATTCTTCTTCGACAAGTGTATTCTTATGGACTGCGCAGTGTCCTTCAACCTGAGGCCTTCAGCTCCTTCATACGCTGGCTGGTCTCCATGCGCACCTGCAAAGACCATCGTCCATTACCTTGATGACTTCTTCTTTGATGGGGCCACATAACTCAATGATTTTGGGGTCCCCATTGCAGGCAATGAAATTACTGGGCCCAGTCAAGTATTACTTTCATGGGAAACTGAAATAGACTCAGTAGCCCTGAAAGCCAGGCTATATAAAGACAAGTTGCTGGATTTAAAACAAAGAACCGATGGCACCATGGTAACTTCCAGTTTACTACTACATCAGATGCAGTCCGTCATCGGCTTACTGAATTTTACCTGCTGTGTTATTCCAATGAGCAGGATATTCTCCCGAAGACTAGCAAAGGCCACAGTGGGGGTGACACACAGCACCTCTACATATGGATCCTAGCAAAAGCAAACAGGATGCTAGGAATTGTTAGGAAAGGAATGTTAAGACCGAAAATACTATAATGCCTTTGTATCGCTCCATGGTGCATCCGCACCTTGAGTATTGTGTTCAGTTCTGGTCACCGTATCTCAAAAAAGATATAGCAGAATTAGAAAGGTTCAAAGAACGTGACCAAAATGTAGAGGGGATGGAACTCCTCTCGTATGAGGAAAGGCTAAAGAGGTTAGGGCTCTTCAGCTTGGAAAAGAGACGGATGAGGGGAGATATGATTGAGGTCTACAAAATCCTGAGTGGTGTAGAACAAGAAGAAGTAAATCGATGTTTTACTTGTTTCAAAAGTACAAACACTAGGGGACACTCGAGGAAGTTAAATGGAAATACTTTTAAAACAAATAGGAGGAATATTTTTTTCACTCAATGAATAGTTAAGCTCTGGAACTCTTTGTCGGAGGATGTGGTAACAGCAGTTAGTTTATCTGGGTTTAAAAAAAGGTTTGGACAAATTCCTGGAGGAAAAGTCCATAGTCTGCTATTGAGACAGACATGGGAAACAACTGTTTGCCCTAGGATTTGTAGTATGGAGTGTTGCCACGATTTGGGTTTCTGCCCATTACTTGTGACCTGGCTTGGCTACTGTTTGGAAAACAGGATACTGGGCTAGATGGACCATTGGTCTGACCCAGTATGTCCACTCTTATGTTCTTATGTACGGGTCACCCTTACCATGAAGCATGATCTTCGAATCTGGCTTAACTTCTTATGGGACTTAAACAGCCTAGCCATGATCCAGTCAGAAACAATGTCAAGTGCGACTTTAACCTCCTAATGAATGCAGCTGGCATCATGACTGGGTGAGAGCGAATACTGCAATTGGAGCCTGGTTTTGGGCCCTGTGACCACAGCATTGGACTCAAGGTTGGGGCCTCACCAGGAACATCACCTGTCTCAAACTATTGCCCTATAGTCTCTACCTTGCATGTCGGGGGTGATAGACTGGTGAACCAAAGATGTAGTCCTTCGGTCTGACTATGCCGCAGTAGTAGAGATCACACATGGCCAAACTCATTCGAGTTTTTGGTGCTATGCATGTCTAGAAATCAACTTGACAGCATGGGCCAAAAACATACCAGGAGTGAATAATTGCATTGCGAATAGCCCTCTCAACGACTTCGATTTTCACTTTTTCATCAGCTTGCACCATTAGCAGATAAAGAACACACAACAGTTCCCAAGGACCTGTAGCAATTGGGGGATCCACAGTAGACTTACTGGTCTCTGGTGCCTTGATGCCCTGTACCTGGCTTGCATATCGGAAGGATTTGACCATATCTACAACTGCCTGCTGCGACAGGGATCGGAATGGGGACTGGTTCCTGACCATTTTGTTGCTGGACTTCATCATAGATGCATTCAACAAGGGTGTCTCCTGGGCAAGTAGGTCTCCTCATGCAGGCTTTGCCTTTTTTGCCAAACTTCACAGATGAGGAATCCCACAAGCTAATTTTATGATTTGGATGCTACATAAACAGATGGGCAAGATGCATACCAACCCTGTCTGACTTCTCGTGCGCCCCAATCACCCATGAACTGCTGCACTTACCGTGGTTGTCCCTCAGGAATGACGTATGCTACTGAATATGAGACAGACTTGTTCAGAGCATACCTGATCCTGGTCTTTTTTGCAGCTTTACGCATTAATGAGTTGACTGTGCAATCCAAAATGAAAGCTAGAGGCAGGCTGCATCTCCAACGACATCACCATCACACAGGAAATGATCTATATCTGCATTGCAAGGTCAAAAATGGACCAAGACAGGATCAACCTGGTCACCTTGCATGGTGTCCTGAACCTGCTTACTTGCCCGCTGGCCAACCTCCTGGCCTACTTGGTGGACCACCTGCCCAGGGGGCAGGCTCTCCTGCTTCACCAAGATGCCAGCCCACTTATCAAATTTCAGTTTTGCTGCAGTTCTTCCGCAAGACCTCTCCGGGAGACAGGACAGAGTCCTTCCATATTGGTGCAGCTACTGTCACCTCCTAGCACAAACTCCCCTCTCTGGCTATTCAGAAACTGGGACGATGGAAGTCCGCAGCATACCGTAACTATATCAGACTGCCAGGGCAGGAGAGTCTGGCACAGTACTACTAACTGCTTCTTTCTTTTTTCAGGCCTCCAAGAAAAATGGCAGACAGTATGGATCATTGAACATTCCTACATCTTGACAATGAGTAGGCACCTGTTGGCCTGACCCCTGAGCACCCATCTTGGAGTGGACACCAAAAATGCATCTGTCATCTGGCAAGGGATTGGCACCAGTTCCTCCCTTACATCAAGAACTTATTGGATATCGTATCCCCTCCTGACGCGTTGCTCATCCACCTGGGAGGCAACAACATTGGCAAGATGCCATGTAGGCATCTTATCTCAGCAGCAAAAAGTGACATTTTTGAGTTATCCATCTTATTGGACGGAACCATGCTTCTCTTTTCCAATATCATTCTTTGACTGCAAGGGGTTGACTCCAGACTGTGGTCCTGAGGTGTAAAAAAGGTGAATTGCCAAATTGGACTGTGGATGGAATACCTCAGTGGTGATTACATCTGGCACAACTGGGGCTACGGCTACCCCTCTCATCCCAGGAAACTACCACCCAGACATGGTCCAGACATTGCAGAGGACTAGATCAGAAATGATTTCCAACAGACCTTGGAGAGACACTTCTAATGGAGATTTGATGGAGGCAATGTGTTGCAGCCATCCAGTTGTGGCAGAGGCACCTGAGCCTAGAATATGCTAGAGTTGCAGAACAGCAGAAGAAAGAGAGTTTGGCTGCACAAGGCGAGGGACCTGCTGTGCACCACTGGTGACGGACCTTGATCAACTAGTTGGTGCTCACAGCCGGTGGGCTGCTAGACCAGCTTGCAGTCAAAAGCAGACATATAGCTGTGGTCTAGCGTTGGAAAAAGGAAGGAAGGTATGGGCTGCTGCATGGACTAGTGAGTCATAGCTGCCTATTTGTGGTAAGGGACAAGGGGGGAGAAATCACCAGAATGCTGAATCTTCAGGTGCTTTCTAGGATGTTCTATAATTGTGCATTAATAAAGCTGTGGCCATTTATTCCCTGACCTGCCTCTTGTCCAGTCCCCTACCTCAGAACAGGAAGTAATGTTAGAGGGGGCAGGGGACTGGCAGAGCTGACATCTGCATGCGTGCTCCACGCACCCCCTTGATTCCTGCACTGCCCCGCCCTTGGCTGGGTGCAAGAGTGTGTGTAGCCTGCCTATGTTAACTTATCTGACAAAGGTCAGAAACTTGTATGCATTATTGCTGTAACTTCCAGGGCCGCCGAGAGACTGAGCTGGGCCTGGAGCAGGGCCGCTGCCACTGCCACCCCTCCCCCAATTGCCGCCTTCCGATCACCACCGCCCCCACGGATCGTCTCCGCTCCCGCCCCCACCCCCCAGGATCACCGCTGCTGCAACTTGGGGAAAGAGAAAGAAACAGGCTGCTCCCATCTGTCAGTGAGACACCCCACCCCAGCTCCCGTCACTACTAGCTATGTGACACTGACATCCCGGGTGCCCTAGAGGGAGCTGCACCCATGCTCGTAGCAAGGGCACGTCCAGGATGCACACAACCGGTGCAAAGAGGCAAAGGGAGATGCAGGCGCAGCACACACACAAACTCGACAAGTCCCTCAGGCAATTGTGAGCCTGGCCGAGGATCATCTGCATGGGATTTCTTACCTGTATGCCTGGCAGACCCGGGAAATAAGCCATGTTGAGCTGTGCAGTGTGGTCTCTGGGGAGGGGATGCCCCTGGTGGGATCGGGCTTGTGTGCTACAATGATCCGGCGCCTGCCTTGGCACTGCCTGCATCAGGTATCAAATGGGCTACACATGCCAGCGGCCACCTCCCCCCGGTCCGGGCTCCACCTCGTCTTGGGACTGGCGGGGATCCCGAGGCCCTGCTAGCAGAAGAATCCAGTGCTGCTCTTCCCTCCATGCCTGCCCTTGCAGCTGCTTTTTTCTCTCGTCGCACATGCTCGGTGTCAAAACCAAGCATGCGCCTGAGAAGGGAAAGCAGCCGCTCGCTCGGCACAGCGGTAGAAGTGAGCGAAGAGCAGCGCTGGAGGGGGGTCCGGCGCCAGAGTTTTCTCTCTCCTGCTCCTTTCAACAGAGAGAGAGAGAGATAGACCCCGGCGCCGAGCCCCCTTTGGAGGCCGGGCCCGGAGAATTTTTCCCCCCTGCCCCCCCTCTTGGCAGCCCTGGTAACTTCATGATAGGTTGATTTGGGTCAATTGCTAGTTGAGAGTCTGAAAAATAGTGAAGCATTTAGGGGTTCATTTTTGAAACAGAAAAGCATCCAAAAAGCGGCACAAAGTGACAGATGGACGTTTTTATTGCCAAAAGTACAAATTTCTATTTTCAAAATCCATTTTAAGATGTTTTCCTATGCAGTTCATATGCAGTGCATCCAAATCACAAGGGTGGCATGTGGGGGGGAGGGGGGCATGTTGGGGGCAGGATTTGTGCATTCCCAAAACTTGGACATTTTTCTGCCATAATGGAACAAAACAAAAACGTTCAGGGCTAAAAGTCAGATGTTTTGGTCTACACCTGTTTCAATCACAACAAAGTCACAAAAAGGTGCCCTAAGTGACCAAATAACTACTGGAGGGATTAAGGCAAGGCCCCATCTTACCTTAATCCCTCCAGTGGTTATTTGGCCCCATTTTGTACTCCCAGTGGTCACTGACTCCCTCCCGTCCCCCAAAGATGTGAAAGAAACAGTATGTACCGGTCTCTATGAGAGCTTCAATTGTTATGGCCAGACCGATTAGAACAGCAAGCAGGTCCCTGGAGTAACCTAGTGGTCGGTGCAGTGCACTGTAGAGAAGGGAACCCAGCACCATATCCCATTTGTGGTGGAATGTGTGAGCCATCCAAAACCCACCAAAAACCTACTGTACCCACATATAGGTGACATCTGCAGATATAAGGGCTATTGTAGTGGTGGTCAGTTGGGTAAAGTTAGTATTTGGTGGGTTTTGGAGGGCTCACCATACAATATAAGGGGGTAATGGGGAAATGTCTACCTGGGACCTTTTATATGATGTCCACTGCATTGCCCCCTAGGGTGCCCCACTTCTCTGCTGGGATGTCTGTGTGGCCAGTCTACTAAGAATGTTGGCCTCCCGTACATCTTTTTTTAGACTTTTTTTTTTTTTTTTTTTTTCAAAAGTGGACCAAAAAGATAGATGCACAGAGCAAAAAACATCTAGAAAATGGCCATTTTTAAAACCAAATGTAGACATTTTTCTGGTTTGAAAATCAATATGTTCACCATTTGAGTTTTAGATGTTTTCAGCAAAATGTCCAAAATCAGTTTTACACGTATCAAAAATGCCCCTCTTAATGTTATATTATTACATATGTCTGGATAGCTTTTGTCAATTAAAGTTATGAAAAATAAGCTTGCATAATTTAAAAATCTAGCATCATTTCTGAACAAAATAATTCAAAATTATGTCTTCATTAATTTATATGAAATTAGTATAAAAGTATATGTTGCCCTCTTCCCCGCTCTGAAGGAATGTTTCTTTAGTAAATAAGTGATGACAACCCTCCTTTCTCTGTAGTCGTGCCAGGAGAGTGTTCATCAAGCTCCGGAGCAGGGGAAAGCAGGCCACAATAAACTAACCTCGTCCCGTCACTGAAGCAGGGGCGGGAGGAAAAGAAACTAATTACAGGATTATGCTGATCAGGAAGAATCAAATCCAATCTTATAATACAAAGATTAGTTTATTTAAGAAATTAGCAATCAAGAAAAAAAATATTATTATCAAGAATTTCAACAACCTCTACTTTTACAGTTTGTAATGTCTGTTTTTTTTACCTTACATGAACATTTAACTAAATTAACTCTAGTTCTATTGATTTATTAACAGGTCGGACTTGCTTCAGTCAACACAGATAATTATCAGGTAAGTATTTCATGTGATACTTAAAGATCAGACATTAGAACTTAAGTACTTAATAATTGTCAAGAAAAAGAATTTGATGCTTTGTGTCTATTTCTTTCTCTTTCAGGTTACTGCTCCCTTCCCTCAAGATGTCAAGGTAAGTATATTGTTTTTCTCTTTTTTCTCTATGTCCCCAGAATTATTCCTTTAGGGATTTCTGTCACTTAGCTGTTGGTTTGATGTTGAAAGTTGCAACACTTTCTTGCGTTGGGGCCCAGATCATTGAGGTATTTTCTCTTCTTCTTCCATTCTTCTCCCTACACCTCTCTCTTAAAACTAAAATAATTGGAAGCAAGACCCTCTCTCCCTGAAAATTGCCAGCAACCTTCAAGGGATATTAAACAATGTTGCAATACTGTGGCCAACTTCTCTAATCCAAATAAAATTAAGTAGATATTCCTTTCTAACACCTAAGCTGTACTGCAATTCCCTATTCTGGGTGCTGCAGTGCTTAGCTGTCACTCACTCTGCTCAATATTCTCGCTGTCTCTTCAATCAGTGAACATTCTTTTCACCTCTCCCTTAATATTTAATATGAAGAAAACCCCCACAGCCTCCTTTTTCCCTCCTTTGCACCTAAGACTGGGCTTTTTCTTCCATTCACCCTTTATCTGTAGCCCTCCCCTTTTCACTAACAATCCCTTTCCTTTTACCCTTTCCCAATCATCCAACAGCCACTTTACACCAGGCAGACTTTCTACACACTTTCCCTATTACCCTCCTTTCTCTTTTCTCATTCCCACACTTTTACCTTAGCCATACTACTTTCCCCTTACAAATGCCTTCAAATCCTCAACTCTCTCTCAGAGCTCACTCACAACACACCTTCTTCTTCAAAGCCATAAGCACCACTCAACTGTCACAAGCTCCCATTTCCTAGACAACCCCTCCTTAGCTTCCCATTCCAAGTTACCTTGCTGACTGGCGGAATGTTCGCCAGCACAAGTAAAGACCCCATTTACTTTTGATTTTCCCATAGACTATAAAGTTATTTTTTTCCCTCTTTCCCTTCCCTTCTCTTTCCTTTAAACCCCTTGGGTTTAGATATATATATATATATATATATATAATATATATATATATACTTCTGTTGGATTAATTGGGATACCTGAGAACATCAATTGTGACATAATTAATAAACTTTTAGTGTATACTGTACTCAGCCACTAGGGGTTCACACTGGGAATGCCCATTCTCCATCCATACCCCACCTCCTAACACAAACAAAAAGCAATCAAGTGTGGTTTATTGCACGATAACTGCTAAATTAAGGCAAAACGTATTAATGTGGGTTGTGCGCTAGCAGTTACCATGTTGAGCCAAGCATTAAAAATTCAAATGTGTGGAAAAAAATTGGTGCTCAAGTGGCATTCTATAACGGGCATTCCAGAATCAGTGCCTTTTATAATATAGCTGTAGTGCCGGGATCTGCACCCAAAGTAGTTACACCAACTGAAACCTGTGTAAATTCCCATGCGACAAGTTGAATGCAGATCCGTACTATTCTATAACACCGTGTGCATTTTAAGGGAATGCCCTGACCCCCCCCCCCCCCCCCCAATACCCTTCCCATGGCCATGCCCCTTTTGCAGAATCGCATGTAAATATTTAAGTGCTACTCTATAAGTGAGCATGCAAGTGTATTATCACATGGATTTGCCGTTTTTGCCTCTTTTCAGTGCCCTGCATCCGTTAGAATGCTTTTCCATGCCAAAACTTTGGCACAGAAGTAGCACCTAATGTTTGGTGCTGTATATAGAATTCCCCATCAGTGCTTAATGTGGTTTAGTAAAAGGGCCCCTAAGTTTTATTAATTCCTTTAGGGGCCTTTTTACCAAGCTGTAGTAAGAGGGGCCCTGTGGAGCAGCGGTGGCTGTTTTTTGCCATGTGCTGAGGCCCTTTTTAACCACAGCAGGTACAAAGGCCGAAAAAGACATGGCCATGAGGTAAGGGTTCACCTACCGTGTGGCCAGCAGTAACGGAGTAGCATGTGGTGCTGCCCAATTACAGCCAGGTAACTGCCACACTAAAGAATAGGGCCCTATTTCCCCTAGCCTGGGAAATGTGCATGCTGGGGCTGGAGCTACTGCTGGTGTTAGTAATGTATCTGTGTGACGCAGATCCAAGTCTAGCATCCTGCTGGAGAAGGTGGTCATGTGGTGAAAAGAAGGGGTTTCCTGACTTAGTGGTCCTAATAGAAGGAAAGTTATCTGTTTTTATTCTATTTTGTGCTCTTCCAAGGTACTTCAATATGATTTAATATTCAAAGACTTTAAGTGAACGTTTTGGCTCCGATAAACCTGGTGTTTGGACTGAGCTACTGGAAGTGAAGAAATGGATTGAGTGGATTCTGGTGTCAGCAGCTTCCCAGTTTCCTGAGCTGCAACTCTAAATTTCTAGGTCTCAGTGTTTATCTCCCTGAATTGTGCCCCAGTTTGCCACACAGCAGAAAACTAGCTACTTTGAGGGTTCCCCAACTGACATGGTTTACATGGAGATTCTGAAGCCAGACCAGGACTGGCATTGCTTCCCTAGTTAGATAATGAGCTTAACTGACTTTTAATAAATTCCTGGGAAATCTGTTGTGGGGTCAATACTGAGCCAGCAGCGGTCAGTGTTTTTAACAACTATGACCTCCACTGGCTAATTTAGACCTTGGTATTCAGTGCTGGGTCATATATAGGTACCGACACTGATATTGGGTCAGTGGTGGTACCTGGATGTTATGCAGGGTGCAGCCAACATTCTGTGTTGTACCCATATAGCTAAGAAGGCAAAGAAAGGACTGCTATTTAAGTGGTCCTATTTGCTCAGTTAGCTACATAGGCACCAGCGCTGATTATTGCTGATATCTGCATAGCACTTGGCTCCACCCAGACTCCACCCCCCCAGACCACCCCTACAGTGCCCAGACAATGCCCTGGTAATCATTGAGTTGTACTGTTTGATTAAGTGCTGCTAAATATCTTCTTCTGAAAACACTCAGCACAATTTAACCAGTCAGGACCTCTTCTGCCATTTAAATCATTTTGAATATCAGGCCCTAACAGGAAATTTTAAATCAGGGAGGACATGGCCATAATTAAGGGTGCATGCTTTTTACTGTAAACCATGTAACAGACATCAGAATAAAATAGAAAAGACCTGGGAATAAGGCCAAACGCAGAACTATCAAAGCCAAGAGGCCAGCTTTAATTGACTTTCCATTAGTAAGCCACTGAGTCGGGAATGCTGCATTTTGATTGGTTACAGCAGTGGGCAATAATGTCCAGGAAAAATGCATTGCCATCAGCAAACAGGTTACCATGGCAACCATCTTTTTCACAGAATGCAGAGCTTTTTTTTTTTTTCAAAATTTGAGGGTGACTGATAGGTATAAAAGCTTCTGAGTCAGCCATGTCCTGTTTGTTAACGTCTTGACAACTTTGGAGGACATATGCATTTATGTCAAGTAATGCCCCCCTCACCCTTTTTTATTCTTTTAAATAAATATGCATACTATAACAGGAACAAATCTCATGTAAACCAGGGTATGTTGGATGCATTCTTAGTCTCCATCTTTATTGCTAGTGCTATTGTGCCTGAGTGTAACTCGCTTTGAACTATTGAAGAAAGGCGTGAGTTAAATCCAAATGTAATACCCCCCCCCCCCCCCCCCCCACACCGCCCCTTAATACGTCTTTCTTCAGGAGTTCATAGGATGTAATCTGTAATATAGCAGGAAACAAAGTGTGCCTGGAAATTGTTTTTACTCAGGCTAACAGCACCCACAAATTGGGACAACTTCTGTATCATTCTGCCACATTTTCTTGTCCTCTGATTGCGTTGCTTAGTATTTGAAGGTTTCTCTTTCTGCAGCACGTAGTACAGAATAGTCACTTTGTGTGGACACTTCTATTAGCAATGCCATTCATGTGCTTTCTGTCTTCAGGCTTTTATTAGTGAAAATAGAAATGTCCCACGTGATCTCAGTGTTCTTTTGGTAGAGGTATGTTTTTGTTCAGAGTGGATGAGCCATGCTATGTTCAGATCTTCTGACATCAGCAAGGTGTATGATCATTTCCAGTTCAGTGCAACAAAATCTGCATTTGTCTGTTTTCTATTATGGCTGTGAACCATCTTGTATGCAGTATACTATCCTGTGCTGATGTTGTCAATCTCTCTTCTTTAGGTTTTAAATTGGCATCACCTGTATTGTACCTGTGCTTTTGCCAATTTTATCTTGTTTACTGGTCTAATTTCTTAAAGAGTTTCTATTTTGCAAATTCCACTGCCTCTTTCTCCAGCTGTGATGGTGGACTGTCACTCATTTCTTCGGTTACTTGAAAGTGCTTATCTTCCCCTTCCCTTGATATTTTTTTATAAACTTGCCCCCCCCCCCCCCCCAGTAAGCTAGTGGCTCCATCCCTCCCCTCAGTTCCTAAGAATTTCCTGAGTAGAGAGGTGTGGTAGCCATGTTAGTCCACTTTTAAAGGTAATCAATAGAAATAAAACAAAATAAAACATGGAAAAGAAAATAAGATGATAACTTTTTTATTGGACATAACTTAATACATTTCTTGATTAGCTTTCGAAGGCTAATCAAGAAATGTATTATGTCCTATAAGAATTTCCTAGTAGCCTAGGGTTCCCTCCCTCTTCCCCAATATTTAAAAATCTTGCCTCAGTAGTCTAGTGGCCTCTCTCCTTCCCCTAGCCTACCCCCCTACCCAAGCATTTTCTCTGGTAGTCCAGAGACTCTCCCCCCCCCCCCCCCCCCCCCATTCCTTGATTACAAAAAGTTTAAATTCCTGGTGTCAAATGGCACTTATCATCTACCCCTTGCCCAGGCCCCCAGAACCCATATCTTAAATGAGGCAAGAGCAATGCCCACTTGCTCCTGCCTCAGGTACCGTCAACTTCAAAATGGTGCACCAGGGTTGGGCCAGTCTACCATATAAGGCTGTGGGATAGCTAATGACCACATTAACATGCATTTTAATATAGTTTGCGGTAAGGGTTTCCATCTGAGTTAACACCCACGGTGAAACCCTTTCTGCATTGCTATCCTGCGGTAAATCGGTGTTAAACCTGTGGAAACTGTGCAAGACATTTTCTGCAGATCAGTGTGTAGGATTTTGTGTAGGCACTTTTTTTTTTAAACTGACATGCAACACTATATAAGAGAAAGCAGTTCTGCCAGCTCTTTTTGTTAGTAATTCTGGAGAAGGAGAGGAGACTGGAGACACATTATTATTTTTCTTTTACAATACAAGAGGCAAGCAGAGTAGGAGACCTTCTTTGCTTCAGGCCATGGGCAGTGCCCACTGTGATGTATGTGTGTGTCTCAGCACAGTGCTACCCCCTCACAGGGGTAGGCACTCAGCAGCACATATAGAAGGCAGTGGGCACAGTACTAGTACTCTGAGTGGGAGCCATGTGAAGAGAGAGACACACAGATAATTTGTTCTTACCCTTTTGAACATAAGTACTTTACCATGCCGTTGTCAAGAGTAGAGGAGATATGCAGGTGAGAGAGGGCGAGAGAAGAGGGAAGGAAAACTATGGATGAGCTAGGCCGGGTGACATTAGTAGTACTACTAGTTTTAGTCCCTGAATCAGAAGTAAGCATATGTTATCAGATAGAGAAGTTGGAAGATGGATGGAGGTTGAACCTGGCAGAAGTAGAGGAGTAGAACATCAGCATGTGAAGCCAGTGAGGTACCCAGTCTGTGTTAGAGGAAATTCATGGGCGTAGTTTGACTGTTTCATTTGGGGGGCAAAAATGGGGCGGAGCATATTAGCATATTCATTTGCATATATATATTCAAATGAATATGCTAATATGGAGGAAAGAAGGAAGGAAGGGAAAAAGAGCTGGTTTTTTGGGGGAATAACCATAATGAATATGTAAGCGATATCAACCCAGCTCTTTCACCCTTCTTTCCTCTCTCCCCTGTCCCCTCCATCAATCCCTGTTGTCCAACAATTCTTCTCTCTCTCCCCTGCCCATCCTGTTTCTTTCTATCCCCTTCTCTTCCCCTCCTCATTCTATCCAGCATCTCCCTCCCCCTTCAAAGCATCTCCCAAGAACGATAATGAGGATGCAGCAACAGCTCACACAGGTTTGCTTGCTGTGTTTGTGAACGGCGATGGCTGCGCGGGGGAGTGGAAATGGCTTTCTTACTTGCAGACTGTTACAGTGGACTAGATAGGCCTGGCTCACTCCACTCCCGAAGCTGCAGTGGCGAACGGGCGGGCGGGAAAGCAGCAAGCAAGCAGCTACGCTTCCTGAATCCTGCCCTCTCTCTACATCCCGCCTTCCTCTGATGTCATTTCCTTTGGGGTGGGCGGGACGCTGAGAGGGCAGGTTTCAGGAAGCGGACGAAGTTCAGCGTGGCTGCTTGCTTGCTGCTTTCCCACCCGCCCGTTCGCCGCTGCGGGAAAGAACTCGTCTTCGCCGTCTTTGTCGTTTGGGGGGGCACTGCCCCCCTCGCCCCCCCCAGTCTACGCCCATGAGGAAATTGTATGATAATGATGATGATAATGATATGGAAGAAGTGGAAATGGAAATTTCTGGTGATATCTCATGTGTGGAACCTGAGCAGATTAGCATCCCGGTGTCAGGGGAGGTGGAGACTCCTACTAATGCAGATGCAAATGGTAGCCATAGTATCATTCAAGTTACTATTAGCACACCAGTATCTTCTGAGACACTAACGATCAGTACTTCAGTGATATCAAAGGATTTCATAGGAGCAGCCAAGAATACAGAGGAGTTCAAGGGAAAAATATCAGATGTTTGGAGGCACTTTAATGCCTTGGAAAATCAATGCTTTACAGAATGTCTAAGCTGGAGAAAAATATAATTGGCTATCTTTTCAACACTTCTATGAAATACCACTTAGAAATGCATCATAAGGCTGTGTTGATTTCAGGGAGGCTGGAAGTCCTTTTAGTTAGAAGAATGCAGCAGTAAGAATAAAAAAAGGAATAGGGGAAAGAGGGAAGATCTAGCAGCAGTGACTGTTGCTAACCCACTTTTCTAGCCCCCACCAACAGTTGCAATGCAGGCCCTTCCTGGGACACAGAGGCAGGCGACAATGGAGCAAATGGGATCATTGGGATGGTATTCTACCACACTGTCCTGTACCAAGAAAGGCAGGTTGCATCCAAAGTAGTTACACATGCATATGTGAAATGATTGCTTTGAATAACCAGCCCCTGCAGGTCATGAAAAGTGTGGAGTTTATGTGGCTGCTCAATCTGTTAGTCCGAAATTACAAAGTGCCCATCAGGGTAACATTTAGTGAACAGGTGATCCCCACTGGGTGTGCACTGGTGGCAGCAGGCCGGGCACAGAGTGGGCACTGGTAGCATCGGCAGCAGACAGGGCACTTGTGACAGTGGCAGGTAGGCAGCCAGTGGCAGCAGTAAACACACAGGGTACTGTGGCAGTAGCAAACAAAATTCCACAAACGTTTGCAGCAAATGACTCTAGTGCCGCATGCAATGTATGTATGTGTGGAGAGTGTATACTCCTCCAAAAGAGCGTGAACTCCTTCAAAAAAGTGTGAACTTATCCAAGATCATGAACTCCTCCAAAAGATTGTGACCTCCTCCAAAAGAGCGTGAACGCCTCCAAAGGATTGTGAACTCCTCCAAAAGAGTGTGAACTCCCCCAAAACAATATGAACTCCTCCAAAAGAGGATGAACTCCTTCAAAAGAGCATGAACTTCTCCAAGATCATGAACTCCTCCAAAAGACTGTGAACTCCTCCAAAAGATTGTGACCTTCTCCAAAAGAGCGTGAACTCCTCCAAAAGAGCGTGAACTCCTCAAAAACAATATGAACTCCTCCAAAAGAGCATGAATTCATCCAAGATCATGAACTCCTCCAAAACTGTGACCTCCTCCAAAAGAGTGTGAACTCCTTCAAAAAAGTGTGAACTCATCCAAGATCATGAACTCCTCCAAAGGACCGTGAACTCATCCAAGATCATGAACTCCTCCAAAAGATTGTGACCTCCTCCAAAAGAGCGTGAACACCTCCAAAGGATTGTGAACTCCTCCAAAAGAGTGTGAACTCCTCCAAAACAATATGAACTCCTCCAAAAGAGGATGAACTCCTTCAAAAGAGCATGAACTTCTCCAAGATCTTGAACTCCTCCAAAAGACTGTGAACTCCTCCAAACGATTGTGACCTTCTCCAAAAGAGCGTGAACTCCTCCAAAAGAGCATGACCTCCTCAAAAACAATATGAACTCCTCCAAAAGAGCATGAATTCATCCAAGATCATGAACTCCTCCAAAAGAGGATGAACTCCTTCAAAAGAGCATGAACTTCTCCAAGATCATGAACTCCTCCAAAAGACTGTGAACTCCTCCAAAAGATTGTGACCTTCTCCAAAAGAGCGTGAACTCCTCCAAAAGAGCATGAATTCATCCAAGATCATGAACTCCTCCAAAACTGTGACCTCCTCCAAAAGAGCGTGAAATCCTCCAAAGGATTGTGAACTCCTCCAAAACAATATGAACTCCTCCAAAAGAGGATGAACTCCTTCAAAAGAGCATGAACTCCTCCAAGATCATGAACTCCTCCAAAAGACTGTGAACTCCTCCAAAAGATTGTGACCTTCTCCAAAAGAGCGTGAACTCCTCAAAAAGAGCATGACCTCCTCAAAAACAATATGAACTCCTCCAAAAGAGCATGAATTCATCCAAGATCATGAACTCCTCCAAAACTGTGACCTCCTCCAAAAGAGTGTGAACTCCTTCAAAAAAGTGTGAACTCATCCAAGATCATGAACTCCTCCAAAAGATTGTGACCTCCTCCAAAAGAGCGTGAACGCCTTCAAAGGATTGTGAACTCCTCCAAAAGAGTGTGAACTCCTCCAAAACAATATGAACTCCTCCAAAAGAGGATGAACTCCTTCAAAAGAGCATGAACTTCTCCAAGATCATGAACTCCTCCAAAAGACTGTGAACTCCTCCAAAACTGTGACCTCCTCCAAAAGAGCGTGAACTCCTCCAAATCAATATGATCTCCTCCAAAACAGCGTGAACTCCTTCAAAAGAGCGTGAACTCATCCAAGATCATGAACTCCTCCAAAAGACTGTGACCTCCTCCAAAACAGCGTGAACTCCTCCAAAGGATTGTGAACTCCTCCAAAAGAACGTGAACTCCTCCAAAGGATTATGAACTCCAAAAGAGCGTGAACTCCTCCAAATCAATATGAACTCCTCCAAAGCAGCGTGAACTCCTTCAAAAGAGCGTGAACTCATCCAAGATCATGAACTCCTCCAAAAGATTGTGACCTCCTCCAAAAGAGCGTGAACTCCTCCAAGAGTGTGAACTTCTTCAAAAGAGTATGAACTCATCCAAGATCATGAACTCCTCCAAAAGACTGTGAACTCCTCCAAAAGAGCATGCAATCTTAACAACATTGGCCCATGAATGAAAATGAAGACTAATGACATGACAGTAAAACGAACAATGCCAGAATTGAAACAGGATACAAAACAAAACTTTGGGCTTCCATCTCAAATTTATATATTCAATCTTTTTAACATAATAATAATAATAATAATAATAATAATAATGTCTCATATATAAATTGATTCCCCTTGATTTCCTTTAAATTAAACCGTAGAGGGGTCAATATTCAGCTGCTTTTGCCCAATTATCTCATGCTGATTGATCCTGCCCAGATATTCAGCGGCATTAACCGCCTAGTTGTGCTGAATATCTGAACAGACCCCCCCCCCCCCCCCCCCGCCCCTCAGCATTATGCAGTTAGTGCTGGGGTGGCTTAGGGCAGAGTTGGCAGAACCAGAAGTTAAATCAGTTAATGGCAATTTTTAGCCTGCTAACCAGGCTGTCCTATTTTTATCCAGGTAGGTAACTGGGTATGGGTTTGGATGGTACTAGGATGCATGCCAGTGGTCACCCAATCCCTGAATATTCAGCACCAGTATCCGGGAACAGTGCCAGTGGCAGTGGCCTGCCTTTAAAAAAGGGGAAAAAAAACCCACTGATCCTTGGAGGCTGAACATCCTCCAGAAAATTTTTAATTCTCACAGTTGTGTCCCACCTCAACCTCAGGGGAGCCATTTTTATAGTTTACTATGACTATATACGGAGAAACAGTGGGACAATGATTTTTTGTATACTTTTTGTCCTGGCTGTTAAAAATAAAACAAGAAAGAAAAGAAGATTAATAGGGGGAACTCAAAGAACAGGTCTTTTCAACCCACAGCTTGCCAGAGATTACATAATTGTTTTTTTATGTAAAACAACATGGGTACAGATTCTAGAAGTATTTATTTCACACTTTCAAAATAAAAACCTTTTAACTGATGTATTCTTTTTCTCTTTTATTTTCACCCGTTTGTGTAAGGGTGTAGTTCCTTTTCTCTCTGTAGCTGTGTGAATTTTGTTTAGCATTGTAAACCGCTGTGATCTGCAAGTTAGTTAAGGGTGGTAGGTACAGCAAATCTTCTTAAATAAATAAACAAATAAGGATAATGGCTACTGCAATGTCATTTCTGATTGTTAGGTTGATGGCATTGTCTGTCAGTGCATGCAATTATAAATCGTTAAACGTGATATAACACAAATTCACCCATAACCGGGCTGCTTTAGAAGCTGTAGGCATGAATTTCAGTAGGGGAAACTGGGGCTTCCCTCGGCCTTACACACATCAGATACTTACTTAAAAACATCTTAAATGGGCTAAATAAAGTAAAGTAACACATATGGCAACAGCTAATGCCTAGGAAATGAGTCTTTTCACAGCTGCAGTCATTTGTTCACATTAGCATCACATATTTGCCACTGACTGCACAGATTAGCAGCTTTTTCAGCAGCTTTGGCAAGGAATTTAGCTGCATCCCTGAATATATTACAGTGTTGCCTGGGCAGAAGAGAAAGCAAGGACTGGCAGATAATGCCTAGGCAAGAGGAATCAGTGGTGGGATATCACAGCTGTCAAAAGCATTTGTCTGTTCTAGCTGTAAACCCTGTGACTCATGGTTTCAAATCCCAGCATGCACCACACAGCTTTCTGTCCTTCAGAAGAGGATGGCAGGAGAACTACTTATAGCAGGGTAATAATAACAGTGTACTTTATCTACAAAGCACTTTTGACAAAATACAATAACACATTATTAATGGCTACAAGTTACATAAGCCCAACATGAACAGCATATAGATATACAATGATGTTTAAGAAGTGGGGAAAGCATTTGGAGCACTGTTCAGGAAATTCTTTCCTACTCCTTTGCATGTATGTGTGTGTTTTTATTTCTCTTGCCTCTCACTCTGTGTATCTATGTGTGTCTCTGACTTAAAGTGGAGAGGGGTAGGATGTTTGGAAAGCAATAGAATGAAAGCAATTGGTTTGGAAAGAATAATAAAAATAAAACCCAAGTATGATAATACATCAAACCCTTAGATGATGACAGATTTGAAAGGATGAATTGTACAGTTTAACTACAGAATGGCACTGTCCCAAGGCAACAGCTATTGTTGTGCTTCTGCACCACTAGGAGGTCATACATATGGCAGTCATTAAGAAAGCTATACACTTCAGAGTCTAGGTTTAAAAATAGAATTTACAACAATGAAAGTGAAATACATATCTCAGTCACTAACAACAAGCCCAGCAGGGATAGGAGAGTGACTGTGGAGGGTGGAAGAGGGGGAGAGTATGTGGTGGTGAAAGCATGTAGATCATGCCTCATGGAATGATTTCCAAAGCCTCAGTGTGTGTATTTATCTGTGCATGTGTATGCATAAGTGTATATGTGCCTTTGTGTGTATCTGTGTGAGCATGTATGTATTTGTTTATATGTGTGTATGTGTGTATCTATGCATGTGTGTGTGTATCTATGCATGTGTGTGTGTATGCATGTGTGTCTCTGAATATATGTATGCACATGTTTGCCTTTGTTTGTGTGTCTGTGTTTTTATGTTTGTGTGCGTATCTGTATTTTGTGTATGTGTGTATCTTCATGTGTCTATATGTTTGTTTATGTGTGTGTGTGTTTATCTGCCTGGACTCTGTTTTTGTTTGTGTCTGAGATAGGAGAGTAAGGGTGTCTAGTCTGAAAATTTCTATTTCATATTGTTTCCCTCCCATGTTATTTACTTGAACTTTGGTTTTGTTTTGTTTGGGTTTTTTTTTTGGGGGGGTGCTTTTCCTAATTTTCATTACAAGAGCAATATTGTTAAGACAGTGCACTCATAGAAAAAGTGCACACACTTCGGGTAGAGCACAAACTCTTTTGAAAGAGTATTTGCAAAGAGAGTGCACTCTTTCGGAAAAAGCACACATTCCTTTCTGATAGTGTGCACATGCATGAACTGTTCATGCATGGACATTGGTTTCTTCATGCGTGTATTATCAGGAAAGAGTGCATCCTCTTTGCAAATAGTGTGCATTCTTTTGGAAGGGTGTGCACTATTAATGATTATGCAAAGACAGCTTGCAGTCAGTATTCCTGCAGATCCATTGCTGAAACTTGCTTTGATCAAACAATATGGCCTGAAATCTGGCAGTGTAATTAAAATGAATTCTTCCTCAGTGGAAAACTGCAGCTTAGGGAAATTGACTGTAGAGTTTGTTCCCTGCCTGCCATTCATGACCACACAGGAGATGCTTCCATCAAAGGTAAGATATGGTTGAGCAAGGGGAAACCTAAACATAAAATCAGAGGCTGTTTCAATTATTACATAGCTATGTGGTTAGGCATAGGAAGGGAGAGGGAGGAGCTGGGTGTGAATTAACCAAAGGATCTTGTAGGCTCATCTATCCAAGATGGTGGAATACAGGTGAGGATCTGTCATAGATAAGGAAAAATATCTTATGAGCAATCACAGGATGTATGCTTGCAGAAATAACTGGGGATCCTAGATGCGCCAATCAATCTTACTACTGAAGTTTATCATGAAGTAACAAGAGTGCATGGTAAAAAAATTATATTCAGCTATTAAACTATGCTAATGTAAAATGGGAAATCATAGAGAAGGCTCACATTTGCCAGTCAAAAATCTCTTTTTCAATGAGTGCTCCAAAATTATTTGACAGGTGGGTAGCTATGAATATGTGATGAGCCTATTTATACTGTGCTACAGTATATCTCCAGGAGGAAAATGGTATTAAAAGAAAACAAGTTATGTCAATCAATGATAACCTCATTTGCACATGACTCATATTAAGAGTATTTAAACCTGACACAGGGATTTCCCTTTGGGATATTTTCTTTCAGACTCCATGCAATCTTCTCTTTCCATGCATTGATCTAACCACCATGACATATGATTAGTGGTTGATCCCTTCTCTCTTCCCTTCTATCTCTTCTCTGATTTTCTCTGTCTTGTCCATTTTGTACCTCCTTTCTATTTCTAATTACTAAATTCCGTTGTTATACCACCTTTGAAAGGTATTAATCCGCAAACAAACCTTTTCCGGAGATGGGAAGGCAGTAGAACGAGAGGGCATGAAATGAGATTGAAGGGGGGCAGACTCAAGAAGAATGTCAGGAAGTATTTTTTCACAGAGAGGGTGGTGGATGCTTGGAATGCCCTCCCACGGGAGGTGGTGGAGATGAAAACGGTAACGGAATTCAAACATGCGTGGGATAAACATAAAGGAATCCTGTGCAGAAGGAAGGGATCCTCAGGAGCTTAGCCTAGAATGGGTGGCAGAGCTGGTGGTTGGGAGGCAGGACTAGTGCTGGGCAGACTTATACGGTCTGTGCCGGGGTTGGTGGTTGGGCGGTGGGGATAGTGCTGGGCAGACTTATACGGTCTGTGCCAGAGCCGGTGGTGGGAGGCAGAGATAGTGCTGGGCAGACTTATACGGTCTGTGCCAGAGCTGGTGGTGGGAGGCGGGACTGGTAGTTGGAAGGCGGGGGTAGTGCTGGGCAGACTTATAGGGTCTGTGCCAGAGCTGGTGGTTGGGAAGCGGGGTTGGTGGTTGGGAGGCGGGGATAGGGCTGGCCAGACATACGGTCTGTGCACTGAAGAGGACAGTACAAATAAAAAAGTAGCACATATGAATTTATCTTCTTGGGCAGACTGAATGGACCGTGCAGGTCTTTTTCTGCTGTCATCTACTATGTTTACTATCCAGCTTATAATCAAAAGACAAAAACGCCTATATTGCGACCTAAATCGGGAGATAGGCGTTCATCTCCCAAAAACGAATAAATCAATATAATGGAAACCAAAGTTTCAGTGCGTCCATGTCGCTTCTACGTTTACTTAAAAACGCCCAAATAAGGGGCGTGTCGGGGGCATGTTAGGGGCGCTGATACGACGTGGACGTGTACAACGTATAACGGATAGCGAAATGGCTCTGGTTGAGCGCGAAGACGGGCGTAATATGTTGCACCCGAAATAAAAGCGACCAGAGCAAGGGGGAAATCGTCTTTAGACCCATTACCGATTGTGTGTAGTTGGAGAGTGGCGAGATCATTGGTGGAAGAGCTGAATTGGTGGTTGCAGAGAGAAAGCCAAGCGTGCTGAGTACCTGTGACGTTCGTCTGTGTGCCCTGCCTCTTTTGTGACTTACCCTTTGACCTTTCCCTACTCCTACTCCTTTGCTCCATCGCCCCCTTCCCCTCCCCCTATCCCTCCCCATTCACTGTTCCCACATGTATACTCTGTTCCCTAACCTCCGTTTGTCTCTGTGTTCCTGTACTGTTTGGCGAGTGAGTGGCCAGAGGGCGTGGTGGCTGGAAGTGAGGGATCTGTGTGTGTTGGTGTTTGACTACTAGTCCTAATACTTGCACTGGTGGTGGGGATATGGATGCACTTAATGCACTTGTGGCATGCATGCTACACGAAGAGGCCACCCACCGCAGGAGGTATTCACGGCCCCGAGTGTTTAGGCCCCGCACCACCTTCCTACAACTCACTGACCAGCAGTGTCTAACAAGGTTCAGGTTTGATAGGGCCACCATTCTTCAGCTGTGTGAGCAGCTGAAACCCCTCCTTCAGCCCCAGACACGTAGGAATAAACCCCATCCCTGCCCACCTCAAAATCACTTCCTCTCTCTCTGTCCTGGCCACTGGGAGTTTTCAATCCGTATTAGCTGCTAACACAGGGCTCACCCAGGCTTCTATTTCACACTGTCTCACCCAGTTCCTGGATGCCTTTCTAACTCACACCTCACACTACATCACTTTCCCCACCACCCCCCAGGCCCTGCACAACAACATGGCTGCCTTCTATGCTCTTGCTAGATTCCCCTCGGTCATCGGTGTGATAGACTGCACACACGTAGCCCTCAGACCCCCACCCCCCCCCCCCCCCCCCCCACCCCCCGGCCACACGAAGCCACCTACAGAAATAGGAAGGCATTTCATTCTATGAACATGCAAGTTGTATGTGATGCCCAGGGGGAGATATTAGACGTGTGTGCCAGGTACCCCGGGTCCACCCACGATGCCTACATCCTACAGCATTCGGGCATCTTCCGCAGGTTCCAGCGAGGAGAGTTCATTCGTGGATGGCTACTAGGTAAGTGCAACATGCATGTACCCATACTAACCTCCTCCACTGGCCAACCCTCCGCCCTGCCTTCTTCCACCTCACTCCACAACCCACTATCCAAATCCCCCCCCCCCCCCTCCCGTACCTGCTCCAAGCAATACACACTCATCTATCTCATTCTGCTTTTCTCCAAAGGTGACCGAGGCTACCCGCAGAGGACATGGCTGACATTTCTTCTGCCCCCTGAACCACCCACAACCAGGGGCAGAAGAAACCTACAACAGGAGACATCGCAGCACCCGGGGGATCATTGAGCGGACCTTTGGTTTGTTGAAAAACCGGTTCCGCTGTCTGGACCGGTCTGGAGGAGAGCTGCTCTACAGTCCAGAAAAGGTGGCCAAGATCTTTGTGGCGTGCTGCATATTGCACAATTTGGCCCAGCGCAGAGGACAGCCTCTCCCAGAGGAGCCACAGCCACCACCAGAAGAGGCCCCAGATGACCAGGAAGAGGAGCCCCCTCCACCCCCAGCCCACAGAGCAGAGCTCAATGCTTACCAGCTTGGCGTAAGAGCAAGACAAAGCTAGGTGAAAGTAAGTGTACATTTATTGATTTATATTAAGTGCATGTGTTCCTGTGTTCACCCCCACCACCACCACCCCCCTCCCACCCCCACCACCCCCCTCCCACCAACCCTCACCCTACAGCATGTGCTATCACTTTCC
This sequence comes from Microcaecilia unicolor, assembly GCF_901765095.1. Classification (NCBI taxonomy): domain Eukaryota; kingdom Metazoa; phylum Chordata; class Amphibia; order Gymnophiona; family Siphonopidae; genus Microcaecilia; species Microcaecilia unicolor. Next base: position 84,536,968 of record NC_044037.1, on the reverse strand, counting down.
CCTTCCCTTCCCCCGTCCCCTCCTACCCCTCCCACGGCCTTCCTTTGCAGCTGGTGCTGCACGGGAAGTCTGTTCAGACTCTTCAGAGGTGCTGCTCCCAGTGTCCTCCTCCGTATCCCCACAGCAGCCTGCGGCTTCGGCTGCACTGTGGAAATCTGGCCACCTTGTTGGCTGTAGGCTGGCCACACGACCCAGAATGGGAGCAGGTTTGGTGGGTGCTGCAGGAGTGGGTGCGGAGGTGGATGATCGCAACGCCCACCTCTTAGCTGGTGGTTGGTAGCCAGTGGAGGAGGAAGTTGATGGCAGGGCCTGCTCCAGCAGCACGGCTGGAGTAGGTGCTGTGACCTGAGGGCGCAGGCGTTCGATGCTCTGCTCCAGCCGTTTGAGTTGCTGGAGCACCTCCTGGTGGGCTAGGTGTTGTGCGTGCAGCACCTCCTGGTGGCCGTCGCGTTGCGCCCGGAGGAGTTCCTGGTGGGCTTGCTGCTGTGCCTCCAGTGCTTGCCGCAGGTCTAGCTTCTGCTGCCGGTACTCCTCCAAGCGCACGTTGTGGCGTAGCAACTCTGTGGCCAGCCGCAGGAGTTGCCTCGTTTGGCCGGATGGCCTCTGGCGAGGAGCTGGCCCCCTATATGCATCCTCCTCCTCCTCACCAAAGTCATCCGGTGCTGGAGGTGTGGCCTCTGCTGGTGGTGCTGGTGGAGGATGAGCCTGTACTGCAGGTTCTGCTGCTGCAGGTGGTGGAGGCAGAGGTTGGACTGGTGCAGGTGGTGGAGGCAGAGGCTGGACGGCTGGTGCTGCAGGTGGTGGAGGCAGAGGCTGGACGGCTGGTGCTGCAGGGGTGGAGGCAGAGGCTGGACGGCTGGTGCTGCAGGGGGTGGAGGCAGAGGCTGGACTGCTGGTGTAGGGCATTGGCCTTGCAGGCCACTAGGGCCAGCCTCCTCTGAGTCATCACCTGTATAGCACAAGAGTGAGGAACTGTGTTGGTACAAATAACCCACTTTTGTCTTTCAGCATTCATATACATTGGCATGTCCCCCAACCTGATGACCCAGCAAAGAGATGGTGAGGAGGAATGGAATTGACACCGGTGCGAAAGAGAAAGCCCCACAGGCAGCTAGGTAGAGGTGGTGGACAATCAGCCAAGAGAAGGACACCGCTCACAACGTTTTGGACAAGCTGTTTGTTCTATAATTGTTACCTTGAAGAACATTTCAGCATGTGTTGTGTTACTACTGACTTGCTAGACTGCATAGAACAGCTTTATGACCCCCATTACAGGCTCCTTCAGTTGAATGCATGTGGCCCACACTCACTAGAGCACAGAGGTGACAGAAGGAAATAGGCACAGTTTGGTGATGGGAAAATAGGAGGGAGTAGTAGGGAAGGAAAGGCCCCCAAAGTTGTGCCACAGTAGTAACCTACACACACCCATAGGAGCCAACTGAAAAGTATTATTGGGGGTGCTAAGCCCAGTGCACAAAACTCCTCCCTGCACAGCTACATGATCTTTCCTCAATATTGGGGATGCTCAAACACCCACAGCACCCACCCAGTCTGCTCCTATAACACACATGAACACTACCAGTACTCAAATAGAGCTTACAATTAAATTAAGATGTGCACACAGGACAAGTAGGAGGAAAGCCAATGACAACGGTAGGGATAGGGAGTAAGGGTACAGAGCAAGTGAGTAGGGGTTAGCAGGTCACAACACCATCATAAAGGTGGCCTGTTATTGTACATAAAGACAGCCACAGACACTCCCCCCCCCACCTCCCTCCTCCTGCCCCCCACTCCTCACCTCCCTCCCCCTGGCCCCAACTTCTATAACACAAGTGTACTGCAGCACAACAGATACCCCAACTTCATAATGAAAAACCTACCTGAGTCCTCAGCCTGGGCCGAGGTGTCGAGGGAGCCAATCCCGTGGATGCCCTCCTGGGGTAGGAGGGAGTGCACCATCAGCTCCATGGGGGTGAGGTTGGCTGTGTCATGTCCTGGGGGATTGGCCCCCCGCCTTCCTCCTGACATCCCTCCTCAGCATCCGCCACTTTCGCTTACAGTCCTCCACGTCTCTCCCACAATGGTACACAGCATTCAGGCTGTCCCGTACTGCCTCCCATTCCCGCTGCTTCGTGGTTGCAGCCAGCCTCTGCCCTGTGGGAGCAAACAGATTCCGGTGCCGTTGTTGTATCTCCTGCACCAGGAGCTCCACTTCATCGTTGCTAAAGTTACCCTTCTGGGTTGGGGGCTGACGCGGCGGCATTGTACCAATGGGGTTTTTGAAAATACGGAGTGGGCGTTTATATAGTCGCCAAGAACGCCCATTGACACGGGGGAATAGATGTGTCTGATATGGGCGGTTTTTTTTCAATTATACACATAATTCCTAAGCGTACCCAGCTCAGATAGCGATTTGGAGCACATGATTTCGATTATGGTAATTATCGATTAGATAATTATGGGCGTCCCCACCTGCCTTCCCTTTCTTCATTGCCATCTAACCCGCCATTTCCTGCACTGGGACCTTGCCGGTTGTTCTTAAGAATCGTTTACAGGGTTTTACCCTCACTTATAATAAGGTTTGTGTTTGGCAATTTATGTTTGGGTACACCTGTGTATTGGGGGGGGGGGGGGATTATTGCTGGCCCTCAGCCACCACGCCTTCCGTTTCCACTCTTCCACATCCCGTGAGGCTCCCTTACTTTCTCCCATTCTCTCTGCCTGCTTGTAACAGGCAGTCTGTGGGGCCGACGATATTCCTACACTCGCCCCAAATCAAGCACCCCTCGGTAAGGGACATTTCAATGAGAGAGATGTGCAGCTAATGTTCCAGATGATAAAAGGCGCACTACACAGTCTTGAAACAGACGTTCATGGTAAGCTCTCATTTGTCTGCCATCTCTTCTCTTTGTGCTCATAGTCAAGGAGTGTGCATTCACTGTATGTAGTCTGGAGTCAACTCTTAGCTGGCTGTCTTTTCACCAGGTTCCTGTGCACTGTACTGTGGGGTTGGCAGGTCCTCAGTGGTGTGGGCCAGCTGTTGGAGCTGCTGTATTGGTTCCCGGTAGGTTCCATCTTCTTTGTTTATGTGGTGAACCCCAGTCCCCATTTATGCAGTGCCCACCCATTCTGAAGCTGCATAGGAGGGGGAGGGGGAATGATATATGCAATGGATGTGTTTAGCACATTATGGAACACCTTCCTAAATTCCTCCATAGGTAGGGAACAAGAACATTTTGTCACAATTGGTAGCCTGGAAAAAAAGCTCAAGGTGGCTACAGGTACTGCCACTGAGGCCTTAAGACGTGGTGGTGAGGGAGAGAGTTCTGTGTACAGGTCGCAACCCAAAGTACCTGCAGGTGGCTACAACCTGGTGGCTGCTGTGGCCTAGTGGTTAGAGCACCAGCCTTATAATCACAAGATTACTACTACTACTACTACTACTATTTAGCATTTCTATAGCGCTACAAGGCATACGCAGCGCAGCACAAACATAGAAGAAAAGACAGTCCCTGCTCAAAGAGCTTACAATCTAATAGACAAAAAATAAATAAAGTAAGCAAATCAAATCAATTAATGTGAACGGGAAGGAAGAGAGGAGGGTAGGTGGAGGCGAGTGGTTACAAGTGGTTACGAGTCAAAAGCAATGTTAAAGAGGTGGGCTTTCAGTCTAGATTTAAAGGTGGCCAAGGATGGGGCAAGACGTAGGGGCTCAGGAAGTTTATTCCAGGCGTAGGGTGCAGCGAGACAGAAGGCGCGAAGTCTGGAGTTGGCAGTAGTGGAGAAGGGAACAGATAAGAAGGATTATCCATGGAGTGGAGTGCACGGGAAGGGGTGTAGGGAAGGACGAGTGTGGAGAGATACTGGGGAGCAGCAGAGTGAATACATTATAGGTTAGTAGAAGAAGTTTGAACAGGATGCGAAACGGATAGGGAGCCAGTGAAGGGTCTTGAGGAGAGGGGTAGTATGAGTAAAGCGACCCTGGCGGAAGATGAGACGGGCAGCAGAGTTTTGAACCGACTGGAGAGGGGAGAGGTGACTAAGTGGGAGGCCAGCAAGAAGCAGATTGCAGTAGTCTAAACGAGAGGTGACAAGGGTGTGGATGAGGGTTTTGGTAGAGTGCTCTGAAAGAAAGGGGCGGATTTTACGGATGTTGTAAAGAAAGAAACAACAGGTCTTGGCGGTCTGCTGGATATGAGCAGAGAAGGAGAGAGAAGAGTCAAAGATGACCCCAAGGTTTCGAGCTGAGGAGACAGGGAGAATGAGAGAGCCATCAACAGAAATAGAAAACGGGGGGAGCGGGGATTGCTCACTGTCAGTTGGCTCAGAGACAAACTTTGAGACAGACCCGGAATACCTGAATGTAACACACCTTGATCTACTACTGGAGACAGTGTGATCACAGCCGCAAATAATGAGCACCATTTTATTTGTGGCCGTCTGTAACACAAGTATTACATTGCAACTGTGATGAAGTAACCATCCATTTAATGGGTTTCCCATTGTTTCCCCTTTTCACCTCAGCACTATATACCATAGCTGATGTATTGAATGTGAAAATATGAGCCAGCTGTTTGTAGGTCCTTCTTGCCCCCCCCCCCCCCCCCCCCACCAATGTGGCTTGTGGGTAAGGATGTCTGGCCATCAGACAGCAAACACTGTGTATGTGCTACCTGGGGTTATGTGGACATGTCTACTTGGGAGATCACACGTGCTACACAATTAATCTCTTATTGATGGCACTCTCTGTTGTAGGTCAGTATGGTGGAGGGGACGGAGGGAAAGAGGCTGGCTGGCCATTTGTGTTCATGAACACTAATATCCATCCAGCCTCCCCGGCCCACCTCCCCTGCACATATGGCCATGCAGGTTGGAAGAACAAGTGGGCCTTCTGTATGGCCAACATTCTCACACATACATCAACTTTCTCATTCACACTGCACATTTCATGCTATGCATATTGCTGCCTGCTTCCTCTCAACTCAACAGCACCATTTGCTTATATGTAATGCACAAGGGAGACAAACACACAGACCCCTGATAGTTAAAGTGTAACAAAACATTATTTCCCCCCCACCCCAATCCCTACAAACCAACCCCGAACAATGCCCTCCTCCCCCCACACAACTCCCCACAACCCCAACAATTCCCTCCCCCCTCCACACACACACCCCCAATTCCATCCCCCCACACAGAACCCCAACAATCCCCTCCCCCCACACGAAACCCCAACAATTCCCCCCTCCCCACACCCCAACAATCCCCCCCCCCCCATTTAAGTCAAGGGGGGCACACCCCTCTGAGTAAGGCCTTCTGTAGCAGGGCAATGAGCAGCCCCCACAGTACCTTAGTGGGCCCTGGAGCTGCTCATTGCTCTGCCGTAGGGCTCGGACCTTCTGCGCAGCTGGTGCTGGCCATCTACCAGCTGCTGCAGGAGGCGCATCAGGGCACCTGCGCCTAGGGCTGGTGGGAGGTGGCCCAGGGGCTGGAGCTGGCCCAGGGGACGGAGCAGACCCTGGGGAAGGCGGTGGGGCAGGTGATTGAGGCCCGCAGGGGATGAGGATGGCCAAGGGGAGGGAGATGGCTCTTCTGTCTTACAGGTGGGGAGGGGGCCTCCATATAGTCCTCATCTATGACGAGGACCCCCCTCCTCCGAGCCCGCCGACTCCTCCTCCCTCCGGCCTCCTGTGCTGGGGCCGCTGCCTCCTCCTCCTCCTCTTCCTCCTCCACGTGGCTTCCCTGCCCTGGTTCCTGCTCCTGCTCCTGCTCCTCGTCCTCCTCCTCCTGCAGGTGGTGGCCTTTCTTCATCTGCACGCTCGGCTTGCTGCTGGTGGAGCCCTGTGTATGTAAACGGGAGTGTGATTGAGATCAGCACATACAACATGGCTTGCATAGTGCAGTAGCTGGGTGGCCTGAGATGGGGGATGGGCGACGGTGTGGTAAGGCGTGGCCTATGCCCATGGGGTCTGAGCTGCATCAGATGACATGACAAAGAACCCTGGAGCCTCCTCTGACACACACCAACAGGACATGTTGCCATACCACATTCATTGCTGACCAGCATGTTTGCATTGTGAGATGCGACAAGGGGTTGATGGGCAGTTTGTTTGTTGGTTTTATTGGTGGGGGGGGGGGCAGTGGGAAGGGTGTTGAGCACAAAACTTTTATGTGAGTTAGGCCATGACATCCACTAAAAGTAGGGCCTCAGGCTGGTCTACCAGGACACACTAATCAGCCACCCCAGAAAGGGGAATAGTAAAGTGAGGCATATCATCTCATTCATCTCAGGGGGATGGTCAGAAGTTTGCAGCCACACTCATGGGAGGACCCCTGCAACCTGCATCCTTGTTCTGGACAGATATGTTATTACTTACTAGTTGGCTATTAGCCACATGGATGGGAATTGATATTGTACAGCACATTGGAATTATTCAAGACGTGTATTTAGCATCTGTACAGGTGTCCTGTTTTGAATACTTACGCCGAGCCCTGAGGTGCCGTCGCACACGCCCAGATGAGCTCGGGCCTCTCACGCCGCACATTGCGGAAACCACCTCCTCAGGGACTCCAGGTCCCGGGCACTCCGAAGCGTCTGTAGATATAAGTTTGTAGAGCAGGGGTCAGGAGGGGGATGGTCCTTTTTGTCCTCTGCACACATTGATTTGTTATTCAATAGCAAGAGAGAGAGGTCACAAGTGTTTGGGGGGGGGGGACCACCTCCATTGTACTGAATCATAACATAGGAGCCACCTTTTTACCATTTTGGGGGTGCAACCCCCAGTGGAGATTACCCCTCCCTCCATACATACAAGGCATTTCTTTTATATTGGGGGTGCTCAAGCACCCACAGCAGCCACCAAGTTGGTTCCTATGGCAGATGATGCCATAGAGGTGGCCATGAGGCCAGAAAGTACCGTTTGTATGCATTATATGTATGCTTGTAAAACTACTTTATATGTGTTATCATTACCATGTTATAAAGTATGGTATACGTTAAATTGGTATCATGTTTCCACTATTCGGATGTGTTGTAAGCCACATAGAGGCTTGCAAAGAGGGATTGGGAAATGTGGCCTTCACAGGCAAGATATACATAAATAACGAAATACATTCTTGTAGGGATGTGGAATGGTCGTCCTTTCAATAACATACATTTTATTAGTGATATTGTGCATATTCCTATATTAGTCATTATCCTTGCATGCACACTCCAGTTACTGGTGGTAACATTGATGACGGAGCTGTTATATGTGTAGGTACAGGAGGGGGGTGGGCCATAACCTTACCTTTCAAGCCTGTCCCTAATACGGGACCAGGCTCGCATGGCCTGGATCCTGGGGGGCAGGTGGTGGTGCTGGACAAAGAGCCTGTGCCGGTGCCTTAGGCACAGGCGCACCAGCAGCAGGCTCTCCTCCTGTCCGAAGTTGGGCTCTCGTCGTTGCGCCATTTTTCCACGTGTTGAAAACAAGTGCCTTATATAGACGACCTTGCGTGAGGGACGTCGTTTCATGCACAGCTCCATATATGATGACCATCCCATATATGGCCCTATCAGCATGCGGACGCCGTCGTAAGCATAGACGTCTTTGACGTGCACATGCCTGGTTATGTGTGCGGAACGTGCCTTATATAGATGAGTATGACGCACCCCTCCCGACCCTTTTCACATGTACACATATGCATATAGCTGCATGTTCAGTAGGTGTACAGTGCATGCAGGTCCGGACATGCAGATGGGCACATATGAGGAAATATGGGTGCAGCAGCAGCATGAGTTTTCTGTTGTTGACACATATACGCGTTCCTCATATTTTCCCGTACCTGGATGGCCAGAACAACATGTACTGTACTTGCGGTACACCTATGTACATTATTTTACACACTTTCTGATTTGGTCGTTTGCACCTGCAATAATCGACCGTGTTAGAGCGCCCAATTTAGTCACGCTTATGCGCTCCTCATTTGATTGTTTTCCTACAGGGATAATCGATTATCGAAAAAACGGCCATACTATTTTTCGATTTTACATGTCTAATTTTGGAACGGTTTCTTACGAACGTCCTAATTCGTACTTGGACGTTCTTTCCATTAGGCCCCTCCACGTTTACTATGTTCTCAAGCAATCAAAATGGTTATAAGTATGCAATAAACATAAATGTGATTATTGTACTGTAGTCTCTCTTGGATTTTCCTAAGCTACACACTCCATAGAACATACCACCAAGATGACTTGCAGGTATCACCCAGGAAACATCTACTATATCTATGATCTATGGTTTATGAGAGCCACGTTGCCTCCTCGAAACACATGTAAAAGGTTTATAAAATATCTTCAAAATTAAGTTTCTTTATTTTTTTTATTGTATTTAGTGTTTGACTGAAAAAAAACCCTATTCTCTCTGTGTGCCTAGGCAATATGTATTATCTAATCCTTTCTCCCCATTCCTACTCTTTAATCAAGACATGACGAAATACTGAAGTAATGGCTCGGTCTCTTAGGCTGGATCCTGTATGAAATCACTCAGATGGATCAAAATTGAGAAAAGTACGCAACATTATAAAGCACTGTAACTATAATTAAGCTGTGCAGTCAATGAGCTGTTCAGAACCTTAGGACTCTTTCAGGCTCTTTCAGGCTTATTTTCAAAAGAGAAGAGCGCCCATCTTTCGATACAAATCAGAAGATGGGCGTCTTTCTCCCAGGTTTACCCAAATCGCATAATCGAAAGCCGATTTTCGGTGCCCTCAACTGCTTTCCATCACGGGGACAACCAAAGTTCACGGGGGCGTGTCAGAAGCATAGCGAAGGCAGGACTGGGGGTGTGCTTAACACATGGTCGTCCTCGGCTGATAATGGAAAAAAGAAGGGCATCCCTGACTAACACTTGGGCAACTTTACTTGGTCCTTTTTTATGGCTAAGCCTCAAAAAGGTGCCCAAACTGACCGGATGACCACTGGAGGGAATTAGGGATGACCTCCCCTTACACCCCCAGTGGTCACTAACCCCCTCCCACCCTTTAAAAAAACTTTAAAAATATTTTTGCCAGCCTCTATGCCAACCTCAAATGTCATACCCAGCTCCAGGACAGCAGTAAGCAGGTCCCTGGAGCAGTTTTAATGGGTACTGCAGTACATTTCAGGCATGCGGACCCAGGCCCATCCCCCCTACCTGTTACACTTGTGATGGTAATGTGAGCCCTCCAAAACCCACCACAAACCCACTGTACCCACATCTAGGTGCCACCCTTCATCCCTGAGGGCTGTGGTAGTGGTGTATAGTTGTGGGGAGTGGATTTTGTTGGGGGGCTCAGCACACAAGGTAAGGGAGCTATGCACCTGGGAGCTTTTCTGAAGTCCACTGCAGTGCCCCCTAGGGTGCCCGGTTGGTGTCCTGGCACGTCAGGGGGACCAGTGCACTACGAATGCTGGCTCCCTCCCATGACCAAATGGCTTGGATTTGGTCATTTCGAGATGGGCGTCCTCGGTTTCCATTATCGCCGAAAACCGGGGACGACCATCTCTAAGGACGACCATCTCTAAGGTCGACCTAAATGTTGAGATTTGAGTGGTCCGACCGTATTATCAAAACGAAAGATGGACGCCCATCTTTTCAATAATAAGGGTTCCCCGCCCCTTCGCAGGGATGTCTTGCGAGGATGCCTTCAGAAAAACTTGGGCGCCCCATTCAATTATGCCCCTCCACGTGGTACATGGGATCCACAGCTGAATGCTGGGTGTCATTTTCAGGGCCATTCTTTGAATATGGAGGCTTCTTGGCTTCGGAGCTTCATTGCTCTTTGTGTAATCCTTGGATACCTGGTGGACAGAGCCCAGGAATATTCGAAGGGCAGGGGGTAGCACTCTTCTTTCTCTGCCTCTAGTGCCATATTGGGTGAGAGATGGGAAAAGATGCAGCTTCAAGACCATATCTCCCCAGATCTCTTTCCTTTCATGTCCAAATCCCAGCAAGCACTCTAGTGTTCGTGCTGATGTTCTTAACAATGAAACAAACCTTTGGGTTGTTCGGATTATGGCTCACACAAAAATGAACAGATAAAAACCAGGATACAGTTCTGTGATACATCAATCAAAGCAGGTACACTCGAACATTGGCAAGCATTATGGCTGGAGTTACTAAGATGACTAGAATCTGCAGCAACGGCCCAACCGTCTTATTTTCTATTGCACAGGGTGGTATGGACCCCAAACATCTGCAAGTTTGATCCACAAAGAATTAAAAAAAAATGTAGGTCCTGTGCAAGAGACTGGTACTTTGGTTCATATGTGTGTGTTTAAAGTCATATTGGGAGTGTGATATACCATAAGTCAAGTACTTTCCTTGTCGGAACTCTTGACATACCATGTTCTTATGTTTCAATCTGTTGGACTTCGCAGTATGATCTCAGAATATCAGCAGAAGCTTTAGATGTATTGCTCTTGGTTGCATTAAAATCATTTTAATATGTTGGAAAGATATTAACATGTAGTGGTTTAACAGCTAAATATGAGCATGTGGTTGTGGTGGAAAAAGCAAATTGTGTACACAAAGTGTGAGAAGATTTGGGCTCCTTTGAAGTATTACTGTCATGAGATTGTTCGATAACATGTTTGTGTGGCCATGTTTTATTATTTAGATTCTTTGTTCATAGCATCCAGAAACTATGTTACGTTATTTTATTGTTATTGTTTTTGCTCTATATATTTAATAAATTTTATTAGATTTTAAGGATAACAAACATCCAAATTCAATACAAAATACAATGTTTTATAGCTTCCATTCCATAACAGACATTTAACTGATAAAAATTAAATAATGTTGTAATTCAAAAGCTTGAACTGAGTGAATACATAACAAGTATACAGATAAATAAGCTTATATACACTTTAATGGAAGTTATATGAAAATAAATAGTAATTTGAAAGAAAAAAAACTAGGGGGGGGGGAAAGGGGGGATTTAGATATTAGTTTTTTGCTGTTCTTGTTTAAAAATTAATAAAAAGATTTGAACTACAAAAAAAGAACAAGTGAAGACAGAGAAGCACTGAGCCCACAGGTCTGTTGAACTCTGGGGTTAGGTAATAATCCAGTTTCACTCTTCTGGATGATCTCATCCTCTCTCCTGTTGAGATTCCTACTGCCACCTTTCCATTTGCGGTCTCCTTACTGACCCCTAAGCTACTCTTCTTTGTGTGTGGTACCTTGAATCTCTCCAACTCAGCTCATAGAGTCTTCCTGGAATCTGTGAATTACAGGTCTGTGCATACCCTTTCGCCAGATTGGCCCAAGGACTCACTCCCTGATTTCAGGTGTTTCTCCCTGATCCTTGGCATTGCAAAAGAAGGGTAGAAAGAATAGACATTAGCTCTGCGGCCAAAATGACATCACCATGACATCTCCCACTCAATCCCAACAGGGGAAAAGTGGGCTATGTATTAAATCTTCTGCTACAGCATATTACCAGCAGAAACTACAGAATACTATAGATTATTAAAAGGAAACTGAATGACCAGCTCACATTTGTGAGAGTAGGGTCATTGTTTTGGAAACATATCTATATGTAAATAATGGGATTTACACATATATGCACATACACATGTTAATACAATTTCAGGAAACTGCTATTTAAACATGGAGATTTATATCATGCAAACATTTCAAGGAGGTGTGGTATGGGTATAGTTTGTGTGTGTGGCTTAGAAGAGACTAAAATCTACAGCTGTATTCCTCATTTTGCACACAGGAATACATGTGGAGGAGTGGCCTAGTGGTTAGCACACCACTCTTGCAATCCAGAGGTGGCCGGTTCAAATTCCACTGCTGCTCCTTGTGATCTTGGACAAGTCACTTAACCCTCCATTGCCTCAGGTACAAACTTAGATTGTGAGCCCTCCTGGGACAGAGAAACATCCCAAGTACCTGCATGTAACTCACCTTGAGCTACTACTGAAAAAGGTGTGAGCAAAATCTAAATAAATGTGTATGGAGAGCACAGGACATGTTGAGTTTTACACCAGCTCAAAAGCACACATAGGTTTTACATAAGTGCTCATTTCAGCCAGGGCTTTACATGAATGAATTAAGGGAACCATTTCCCATAATCCTGTGTAGTTTATTACCACCTCCAAAATGGAACCATTAAAATTGTGACATCACTACTTAATTGGCCATTGCTTACACATATAGGTTGTAAAATGGGGCAGATGGTGCACTTACATGTCAAATTGGAAATTGCCACTGTCACCTGTAGGTGTTGGACACCTCTATGTGGAAGCTGTTGTGTCTGTGTCTTTTATTTTTAACAGCGTGTATATTGTGGTTGCAACTTCTGCACATGCCAAGCAATATATATGCACCATTCAAGTATTTAAAAAAAAAAAAAAAGGCTCTGTGCTGACAGATCCTTTTCTTTACTTTTTGGCCAATTATTTTATTGATTTTAAACATGAAAATTTAATAAGATAGATCATATTGAACAATAAACATACTGCAAAAGAACAAATAATCGAGGCATTTAGAAATGATAAAATATGAAAAAAAATCAAATAAATGACGACATAGTTTATGTAGCAATGGCGTTAGAAAGATAATTTTCCAGATCAGATCACTTGGCTTCTCACCCAAAGACGTCTTGTGAGAAATGTGGCGAGATGCAGGGTCATGTGCACAGACTGATTTTGGGGTCTCATTTGCATAAGTCTATAGGAGTTGAAAAGCAGAATCCGGTGCAAAAAAAAAAAAAACAGTGGCTCATTGATAGGGTCAACCCTAATCTTACCAGTAGCATCCCCTGCTTTCCTTAAGGGAAGGGGAGTTGGCTGAAGTTTGCTGTTACAGTATCCAAACCCATGTCATTGGTGATCTCTCAATTTGTCGACAGCCTCTATGACAGATTTCTTTGACGACTAGGAGTCTGATCCTGGAGCTTCACACTTACTAACAGAAGGTAGAAATGTTGTTCCTTCCAACTTAAATGTCGCTTTCCAGGATTTCTTTTCCTTTCTGCCATTCTTTCTCTTTTCAGCTTTGAGGACAAGGTACTTCTTGCTGTGTACCCACTGCTCAAATAACAACCAAAATGAAAAACTCTACTGCTCCATCTCTCCCTGCTGCCTGGTTCCTTTCTTTCACAACTTCATGAGTAGGCAGGTTTCAATAGGAACAGTAATGATGAAGAACAGTGGAATTTTTCACTGCAAGGCACACCATGAGGGCATCTGCTGGAAGAAATCAGCAGTTTTTCAGAATTATTATATAGGGGTGGAAAAAAAACCCTGTCAATGCATTCTTTTCTTAGCTTTTGCTCTTTGGTGAGATTGCTTTCTCAGCTTGTGTTCAGAAACTGCCTCCTTTGACAGCAGAGCTATAAAGCTTGTCTTAGATAAAATGCTTGACTTGCAGTAGGTTACTAAAACACCAGCGTTTATAAAAGCCTTTCTTGTTGTCAGACTTGTGAGTTCTTGTGCCAAGTAGAGCACTGCTGAGTGTGAGGACCCGCTCACGTACTTTGCTTTGCGGCTCACCTGCCTTGACCACCGTTCCCGAAGGTTGAGCCCCCAGTGCGGGCGGCTAGCATACTTGTGCAGGAGCTGAGGAGAGGGCGCTAAGGATCCACCAGAGGGGAACAGAAGGGAAAGGTCCTGGTACAAGCAATGTCTAACAGGCAGGCAGCAGGCAAGAGAGTAATCCAGGTACAAGCAATGTTCAACAGGCAGCAGCAGGCAAGAGAGTAATCCAGGTATAAGCAATGTTCAACAGGCAGGCAGCAGGCAAGAGAGTAATCCAGGTACAAGCATGTTCAACAGGCAGGCAGCAGGCAGAGAGTAATCCAGGTACAAGCAATGTTCAACAGGCAGGCAGCAGGCAAGAGAGTAATCTGAGTACAAGCATTGTTCAAGAGGCCAGAAATCCGGGAAACCATCCAATACAAGAGCACTTACCAAATAGAAGCTGAAGCAACGAAGCAGAGGAAGAGCTTCCAGAAATAGTGCTGGCGTCTGACGTCAGCATGAACCACTGGGAGTAGAGCTGTCATCAGGCCAATAGTAGGTGAGGGAGAGAATAGCAGGAGCTCGCCTGCGGAGGAGGTGAGTCACGGCCCAGAGCAGCCCGCAAGACGGAGCGCCGGAAGAAGGACAGTGGTGTGCACACGGCACTGGCAGGAACGGTGGGCAACGTCAGCAACATCGGCGCAAGCGCAGCACCGCCGAAAGGAGCAGCGGTCCAGCACAGTGCCGCCGAAGAGAACGTCAGACCCGCTACGGAGGTGAGGGGCGTGGCACTTTTGGGGGGTGGAAGAGGGAACTTGATGGTGTTGGTGGTGATCTTCAGGACAGAAACATGTTACTTATCAGTGCCACATGCATCAATCATGCAGATTTGACATACAAATCACAGTACATACCTTACAGACCAAATTAGGAATGTTGAGGGTAATTATATAAGCAGTTGTCTAGTTTTAGGCAGCAGGAACACACGTAATTGATGTAGTTATGATGTAGTCATGATGTAGTAAATGACTAGTGGCAAAGTATGTTCCATGATTTGAAGATCCGTACTTTGCCAGTGGGTGTGTGCATGGGTAGAGTTTGTATGGAGTGTAGCAAGCCTTTTGCTGTAAGTACTCGTACCTTAAATGTAAGTGTGTTTTCTGCCAATTGTACAAGTATTCTTATAAGAAGTTTAGGTTTAAAAATAGGTGCCATAAAACAGTGCCTTTAGTTGGTCACTTGTTATAAATTTAACTGTCCACCTGTATATACTGCACAACAATGTATCCAGGAATTTCTCACAGTGGGTGCATCTGCTGCCCCCTGCAACTGTCCCCTCCCACACACCCTCCCCTATCCGTACCTTCAAATCAGCTCTATTCCAATCTGCATCCGGACTTTCATTCTGAACTGTCCTGCGGCCTGCCCATAGGCGTAGTTTGACTGTTTCATTTGGGGGGGGGGGGGGGGGGCAAAGAATGGGCGGAGCATATTAGCATATCATTTGCATATGTACATATGCAAATGAATATGCTAATACAGAGGAAGGAAATGAAATTTACAGGCAAAAATATCACAGATGCACATTTCAAAAAGCTGACACATTTCAATTAATAAATTATGAATAAAATACTTTATTTACCTTTGTTGTCTGATCATTTATGTTTTCTATTCACTTTGATCCCAGTGTCTTCTGTTTATGCAGTGTCTTCTTTCCAGTAGGCTTCCCTCTGCTCCCCACCCTCCCAGTCCCATCCATCTCTTGCTCCTTCCCTCTGCTCCCCACCCCTCCCAGTCCCATCCATCTTCTGTTCCTTCCCTCTGCTCACCATCCCTCCGTCCCATCCATCTTCTGCTCCTTCCCTCTGCTGTGCCTGACCTCTCCCAATCCCATCCATCTCCTGGTCCATCCCTCTGCTCCCCACCTCTCGCAGTCCCATCCATCTCTTGCTCCTTCCCTCTGCTCCCCACCCCTCCCAGTCCCATCCATCTCTTGCTCCTTCCCTCTGCTCCCCACCCCTCCCAGTCCATCCATCTTCTGTTCCTTCCCTCTGCTCACCATCCTCCGTCCCATCCATGGTTCCCTCTGCTCCCCCCCCCCCGCGAGGTCCAAGATGTGACTCCGTTTACCCCTCTCCTTCCTCCCTCCCTCCGGCGCAGGCAGCAGTCTTTTCCAGCGTTCCTGGCAGCGGTAGCGATGTACAACGCTGCCTTCGGTCTGCCCCGGAAGCCTTCTCTTCAAGTTCCTGTTCCCACCTATGCGGGAACAGGAACTTGAAGAGAAGGCTTCGGGGCAGAGCCAAAGGCAGCGTGTACAACGCTACCGCTGCCAGGAACGCTGGAAAAGACTGCTGCCTGCGCCGGAGGGAGGGAGGAAGAGAGAGGGGTAGACGGACACGCTCCTCTCTGTCCGCTTGGCTTCCCTGCCCTCTCTGTCTGCGTCCCGCCCGAAAGGAAATGACGTCAGAGGAAGGCGGGACGCAGATAGAGAGGGCAGGGAAGCCAAGCGGATGGAGAGGAGCGTGTGCCTGCATGTTTTTTTTTTTTTAAACTAATGGCGCGGCGGCGCCTCGTGTCGTTTGGGGGGGCATTGCCCCCCACCCCCCCCAGTCTACGCCTATGGGCCTGCCCCTTCTGATGCAACTTCCTGTTTTATGAAGGGCAGAATGATTCAGAGTGAGAGAAAGTCCCAGTAGAGGTGCAGGCAGAAGACTGGAGCAGAGGTCATGTATAGGTGTGTGGGGGGGGGGGGGGGGGGGGGGGAGAATTGCAGAACTTTGCTGGGAAGGGAAGTTTTATGTGCATTCGCCTTCCTGCCCTCCACCATGGAAGGCAGGAGGAAGAATGCACATAAACTGTCTGACCTTGATTAGATATGCCACTGCATGGTCTGTCTTATCTCTCAAAGCATTGACTTGACTGGCATATCTTGTGATTTATAGATGGGAACTGAACATTATCCCCTGATTCACATTAGTTGTTGTAGCATAACAGAAAAGCATGTGTGACCATGTCACATGCACGTTAGATGCATATGTCTGTATGTGTGGTATCAGTGACTGGAAAAGTAGTAACGATACCCGTGCACATTTTAGGAAGTCATGTAATAGTACATACATAGGCTCTGGGAAGGTTCTGATCTCTGTGGGAATCTAGGAAGCTGCTCAATTCCTTAGAACTGGTGGTGGTTGATTCGGGATATCACATGGCTCATGCTACACACTCTCTAAGAATCCCAAAGGACTTTCCATTGTTGATATGGTTTCACACCTCAGGAAGCTGACTAACCCTCTTTGACTGCGCACCCTCATTTCTGCTGGCCAATGCTACTGGATCTAATTGGTGATAGGGCTCAGAGCAGAGCCCATAAGACAGCACAAATGTGCTAAACAGTGACTTTTGCAAAATGAACAAATCAGAGCTGAAACCGTAACGCAGATGAATAACCAGCCACTGAGGAAATGAAGGACACAGCACCTAGAGAAACACTTAAATGAGACAGCAATGGGGGCAATTCTATCATTTGGCACTAATTCATAAATGGCCCATAGGTATGCCTAAGTCATTATAGAATAACTAGTAAAAAAAAGGCCCATTTCTGAAACAAATGAAACGGGGGCTTGCAAGGTTTTCCTCGGCTCCCCTGCAGCCACCCATGTCCAGCGACCCTCCTCTCCCCTGCGCCCACTGCAGCCACTCATGTCCAGCGAACCTCCTCTCTCCCCTGCCCCCCTCCTGCCACCCATGTCCAGCGACCCTCCTCTCTCCCCTGCCCCCCTCCAGCCACCCATGTCCAGTGACCCTCCGCTCTCCCCTACCCCCCTCCAGCCACCCATGTCCAGCAACCCTCCTCTGGACATGAATCAGCTGTGAGGCATGTTTTTTCCCCCCAGGTTCTGAAGCTAACATCATAATGGCTACGGTGATGTCAGCCTGATCTACGAAGCCTAGCAGACCAACTCGGAATGAGCCACGGTCCCAGGCAGAAAGCCAGAACGTTGGAGGTGAGAATTATTATCTATATAATAAAATAATATAATAAAATGCACCGTGAACATTCTAAGGACAAAGATTCTGAAGTCACAGCACACGATAAAGGGTTCATGGTTTCATGGTGGTGAAGCCATCCGACATAACACGGACCTATCAGAAGGGACCTATCAGAAGGGGCTTGCCCACTAACAAAGCAGAACTGTTACCAGGCAACGGAATGCGACATAGAACTCACCTATCGGAAGAAAAAAACAGAAGAAGGGAGGAGCATTCAGCTGTAGAATGCCTCATTGTCTGAGCAGCACAAAGAGCAGACGCGCCGCTGGAAACAGAGAATATCCCAGCACTGGGTATGTACACAAATATTGTTGTTGGACCCGGGGAAACAGGAGTACAGCGTGCCCCTCGCCATCTGCAACGTGCGCCGCCACCTGCAAAAATTAAACCCGACCTAGCCTGCATCACAGACTGACCCAGGCGGGGGGAGGAGTAGGGAAACTTCCCTACTCCTCTCCAGCCTAGGATTCGGTAGAGACTGGCTGGCAAACTGCTTGAATATACAAAACCGCTAACTCCTTCAATATACAAAACCGGAGGCAACAAAGAAAAAAAAAAAGAAGCGTGCCCCTGCCATCTGCGACGTGTGCCGCCACCTGCAAAAATTAAACCCGACCTAGCCTGCATCACAGACTGACCCAGGCGGGGGGAGGAGTAGGGAAACTTCCCTACTCCTCCCCAGCTAGGATTCGGTACAGACTGGCTGGCAAACTGCTTGAATATACAAAACCGCTAACTCCTTCAATATACAAAACCGGAGGCAACAAAAAAAAAAAAACATTATCACGCACGTGCACATAACTGGAACACCTCCCCCCCTTCACCTTCTCACGAACCAAGCAACCCAGGACGTGCAAAACCATCCCCCCTCAAAAAACCCATCACCCACCTCGAGGATGCACACACCGCGCTGCTTCCCGCTGGCATTCGTCCTGCATTCCTCCTGCATCGTTCCTACGCTGCTGCCCTATAACAACCGAAAGAGTGGCACTCTCCCTTCCGCAAACCACACCACCCAAAACAAGACGTCGCTGCTTGCCACAAGGACCAAAAATACCGTTAAAACCGACGGCCCCAGACAGTGCTGCTCTCCCGCCAACCAACAAAAAACATCCCCGGCATAAGGCAACCCCTAACCCACCTCAAGGATTCCCCGACCTCAATCACCCCGGGAAAAGACAGCCGCTTCATACAGTGCTTTTCTCTTCAAAGGAAAAACTACAGGAGAAAAAAAAAAACTACATGCTAGCGCCCGTTTCATTTGTTTCAGAAACGGGCCTTTTTTACTAGTATAGGATAGTGCAACCCTGCCTTTTCACACCAAAAATTAGGTGCAATCACTTAAATCAGGGCAATGGCTGGTGTAAGTGGACATTTAATTAATTAATTTATTTATTTCTTTATTTACTTATTTATTTATTTATTCATACTTGTATCCCACAATTATCCAAAAACAAGTTGTGTTTCAATGTGGCTTACATTTAACAGTTGTTAGAGATTACATTGATTCAATTATATTTACAAGGTTGTATGATGCTGCGTTTTACAGTGGTTGGCAAGACAACTATTAGTGCATATGGAGTAGTCATTGGGTTTCTTGTGAAGATATGTCTTAGTTCATTTCTTAAATGAAAAGATGCATTACAGTTAGAGGTTGTGTTATACATTATTGTTCCAGAATGATTAGTGCATATTTTACTCATAGAATTTCCTGAAGAGGTAGGTCTTTAGGTCTTTTCTGAACTGGAGGTAGTTTGTGATGCTTCTTATGACCATGGGAATTGAGTTCCACCATTTTGAGCCCAGGTAGCTAAATCCCACAGTGTAGGTGGACTTGTATAGTATGTTTTGCAGTTGGGCAGGTGAAGTAATAGGTAACCTCTGGTTCCTGGGTTTGTATTTCTTGGTGATAGTTTGTTCATGTCTACCACGTAGTCCGGTGATATGCCAAACAGTATTTTGAAGATGATTGTGCTGGTTTTGAAAAATAGTCTGGCCTTGATCAGGAGCCAATATAGCATTATAGTGGGGTTGCTCTATCATATTTTGAATTTTGAATATCGATCTTGCTGCTGTGTTTTGAACAGTCTGCAAAGACCGTAGTAGTTTTCTTTGCAGTCTACATATGATGCATTACAGTAGTTTAGTTGGGTCAATATCAGCATCTGTACTATAAGACGGAATGACTGTAAAGTATAGCGTCTAGTGCATATGCATGCATCATTGCTGATTACTGGTACCAATTATGTACGTAAGTGATGTGCACTTGTAGGTGCTCGTATATACAATTTTCCTGAACATTTATTGATTGAGGGACCCAACATAGCCTATGTTTCAGCTAAAAGTGGCCACAGTGTGGTGGAAACCCACATACTGACAGCAGTGCTGACCACTTTTTAGTGTGGCTTAATAAACAGACCCCTTTGTTTATTCTAATCACCGTCTAGTTACCTATTCAAACAATTCCACAAAACCCTTCAATTATGTCAACATAACCTTATACTCTGATAGATCAGTCAAAAGGGTCTACATATTCACTCATCTTCTTTTGGATTAAAGTTGGGTTTTTTTTGTCTTCGTTTATTTTAAACGTGCATAAGAGGACAAACAGGAACAAAACATATCAGTTTACTGTGATAATATGCTTTGCTGAGGAAGATGATGGGTACAATAAATAGTGCTTTAAAATAGTTAAAATAGTTAAATATTTAAAAATGTTTTAAAAATATTTAAAAGCACGTTAAAATATGATGTTAAATATACTTTTACAATTTTATAAACACAATTGATTTTAAAGTGCTCTATCAATTAAAAATACTAGATGATAAAAATGCTAAGATGTCTTGACCTTTTTAGTGGTAAATGGAGCAATTTTGTCTAGTATGGCTTTCACCTTGGTGTCCCAGCGGGATTTGATCGAACCATGTGTAGGAGATGTAGTAGTGAGGGAATCTGCATGCACAGATTCATTGTCCTCCTTTTGTTAAGAAAATCAAAATAAAGGGCTCATTCATGCTTCTGTAGCATATATATAATCCAGTACAAAAAATAAATGTGAAGAGGGATGCTACCTTGGAGAAACAAGCCAAATTTAGGACACATGTCGATATTCATAGACATAAACTATTACAGAGCAAAACAAAATGGCATCGCAGTAGGTGAACATTTCTCAAAGAATCACTCTCTTAACAAAATTACAATAAAGGTGCTTAAAGGAAACTTCAGGAGTGCACAAGAATGGACAACTTTTTAAATTAGAATGATCAAACACTTTGAGACTGGCAGAAAAGGATTCAATATAGACATTGGTTTTCTCACCCATTATCAGATGTAGGGCCTTTGAACTATGAAGTGTTACCATCTTATCATCTCTGTCTGTCCGCCACTCCATTTCACCGTGCTGTATTAACATAAGAGACTAGGTGAGTTTGTACTGTTTACACCTTTCCCTACTGATCTGATGAAGAGATGATAACTCTCCAAATGTTGTCAAAGATACGTTGTTAGTCCAATAAAAAGGTATCACATACAACTTGTTGGTTGACCCTTACTTCCTGATATCCAAAATACAGCAATCACAATTCTGTGCTTAAGAAAGTCAGAAAATCATTGGGGAAGTTGGAATTGTAGGTTCTATGGAGGCAGTGGGAGAAATTCCAGGATTGGATCAGTCCGTTCTGAAAAAATGGAGGCAGGTTGGGGCAAACAACTACTGGCAATGCAGTAATAGAATTCTTGTTGTACTTCTGTCCAGTGGCGTAGCTACGTGGGGCCACGGGGGCATGGGCCCCCATAGATTTGGCCCTGGCCCCCCTGCTGACGACCCTCTCGACCCCCCCTCCCGCCGCCAACCCACCTTCACCGTCGGGTACCTTTGCTGGCGGGGGACCCAACCCCCGCCAGCAGAGGACCTCTTCTCCGGCGTGGGCCGCGTTGCTGATCTATTTCTGTGAGTCTGACGTCCTGCACGTACAACGTGCAGGACATCAGACTCACAGAAACAGAGCGAAGCCTTCCAGATCAGCCAGCAACGCGGCTGGCGCCGGGGAAGAGGACTTTGGCTGGTGGGGGTTGGGGGTCCCCCACCAGCAAAGGTACCCGATGGTGACGGTGATAGCAGCACCAGGGGAGGGTTGGTGGCGGCGGGAAGGAGGGGTCGAAAGGGTTGGCGCCGGGGGTCAAAGTTGGTGGTGGCAGTGGCAGGGGGGTCGATGGTGGCTGCGGGCTAAAATGTACCCCCTCACCTCGGGCTCTGGACCCACCCTCCCGCCGAAGTCTGGCTACGCCCCTGCTTCTGTCAGGTGTTGTACACTGTGTACTGTCAGCTGCACAGCAACAGTTACCCAGCATGTCTCTTTTCTCCCTGCAGAGGAAGCTTGGGGAAATGTCTATATTAACCTGCCTAATAGATTGATGCATTATCTGCCAGATTCTAAATATTGTGCCTTAATTTTCATGCAGAAATTGAAGTGTATTTTATAACAATGCATGTAATTTAATTGGTTAGCTAGCTATTCAGTGCTGTCAATTGGGTGCTAATAAGCAATTATTAGCACTAATTGGCATTAAGATTTACGCACACAACTCGCTAAGCGTATTCTGTAATGTGGTGCATGTAAGCTCTAAGTTGCATAGTTGAAAAGGGGATGTGGCTACGGACGGGGTATGGGCATTTCTAAAATCTATGCACACTTTATAGAATACGTCTGCTGTGCGCCTAATTTAGGCATCGGGATTTACGCCAAGTAAAACATGGCATAAATGGCCATGACTAAATTTGGTCGCATGGAGAGGCGTTCGGCATTTTCTATATACCGCACGGAAATTTAAGCCTATTCTATAAAATTTAGATGTCCTTTAGAGAATACTTCTAGGCGTATTTTTTTCCGCACACAATTTTCAAGCATCATATATAGAATCTAGATCTATGTACACCAACTCAGGTAACTGATTTTATCTGGACTCAGTTTATACATAGCCTGGATTCTCGTATGTTGCAATTAACTGCGCCAGCCGTTGCTGTGCTGGCTAAAGTCTCATCTGTACCTCCATGTTCCTGGTGAACACCTCATGATACTCTTTTCTTTCACAAATCGTTTTCTTCTGTGCTATATTAAGCTTCTTCTAAACACTGTGGGGTGACATGACAATAGCTTGAAAATGAGGGGGAGGGGTTACACAGTTTATGATAGTTGAGTTTCTTCCTTAGAGGGTCTCTTGTTCTTTAAAAGGTGCATTAGACTTGGCAGACTGGATAAGGAACAGGGTGATTGTGTTCAAAAAAGAAAAAGAGGCAGAATATACTACCAGAAAACAATGGAGACAGCAAGAAAGGGAAAAATAAGGGGGGAAGGTAAGCGATAGAAAGAAAGCCATTTATTAGAGACATAAAGGAACACAGTGAGAAACAAAATTACAAAAGGAAGAAAGAAAAGTAAAAGTGAAAAATGGGGGGCTGATCAACTAATCAGAAAAAAAACAGAGAAACCGGAAAAAGAGATTTTATTTTTACTCTTTGAAAAGTAAGTCCCTCACTATAAATAGATCATTTACAG
Organism: Microcaecilia unicolor; assembly: GCF_901765095.1. Lineage (NCBI taxonomy): Eukaryota > Metazoa > Chordata > Amphibia > Gymnophiona > Siphonopidae > Microcaecilia > Microcaecilia unicolor. The sequence goes on along the minus strand of NC_044037.1, from coordinate 84,513,874 downwards.
TGGTGGCACGCCGAGAACATTATTTTTAGACATAATAATTCAGAACATTAATATGAATCATACTTTTAGCTTGCCTTTTTATGGCCAGAAGACGGTTGTCTGTGCATGGAGAAAACAGAAATGACTCTTAAAGTGAGATCAGACAGTAAGCAGAGTAGGGATTCCCACTTCATGTCCATTCAAAATGCGCCCAGAAAGCGCTTCAAAATTATGGAAACTGATACTGATGTTGTTCCAAAGCTCTACAATATTCTGGGAGGAAGTTATCAATGTGATCTACCATTAAGAAGTTATTTTGCAGTCAACACTCTTTATTAGTATCTAGGTCACATTGCATAAAATGGGACCTGTACTAAAATAGCATGAGTTAGTGGTAAAATAATAAGACTTAATGGTAGCCCATGTTGAAAACTACAGTCCTCCCTCTTTAAGGCAATCAGACATGGGGATCAGTGATTAGATTTGCTATAGGCAGGGTCAGTTGCAAGGAGTGGTGAAACAGAGCTTAAAGGATGGTATAAGAATTACTTAAAGATTAGATAGAAGAATCAACTTCACTTTCTTTCAACCAACTGTATTACCAGAAAGATTTTTTTTTTTAAAGTCTTAGTAGCCCCAGTGGCCCTGGGTATAACTAATATTCTATAAAAGTGGTAGTACTTTTACTTGGAGCAGAAAAGAACATCTGCACCAAAAGAGCTAGTGGATACTAAAGTTGTAAACTGGATTCAGATTCAGCTGGCAGGGTTGATCTACTCCTGGGTTTGTCCCATTGCATGCAGGGACTTGTAGTCTTGCTTTTCATAGGCATGCAACGGGGAAACAGAACTACAAGTTCCTGCATGCAATGGAGTAAACCCAGCACTGTATCAACTTTGTTGGGCGAATCTGGATCCAGTTAGCAACACTACTGAATGCTTGTCAAAAAAACATTGACGTTTTAAATTCTGTTTTTAATATTGACATTTGTTATGTGACTGAAGTTTGTGCTTTTGCACTGCTAATTGTATGCCGTGGTTTTCCTTTGGATTTTATATTGTGTAGAAGAATTTCTCTCTCTGTTTTCATGGTAGTTTTACTTGAAATAATATAAGGGGTGCAAAGAAAGGCAACCAAAATTACAGAGGGGATGGAATGGCTTCCATAGAAGACAGGAAAACTCATCTGCAACTACTCCCAGCAGCCCCAGCAGAGGGCTCTAGGGGACACAACAAGTCATCTCCTCTTCATGTTCTATAGTCATGCATTCTTTCCAGCAGCAGAGGACCAGAAGGTATGCACCACAACACAATTTCCTGTGAGTTTACAAGAACAGATTTTTACATAAACAGGGAATTACTTTTTTAAAAAGAGTCAATAAACTGAATAGCCAGGTAAGTTATAAGTAGATTAATTATAGTATCTTGAAGATCGTTGACAAAGTTAAAATGGATCGACTTAAAATTAGTTTGAACACTTCCGCTCCCTAAGAAATTTAAAATCATTACCAACTCCACAAAATTAATATGTAGACTATCCAGTCCACTGAGTGCCACATGTATGATTATCTACCAGTTGATAAGAGGTTGTGTGTAGCCAGAGCAAGGAGGTCCCAGCCCTTTTAGAAAGAGTCTGATCTCTGGAGGTTATAGTGGCAGACCTGGAAGAGCTAAGAGAGCAGGCAAAAGAGGTTCTGGCCTACTTAAATTGCTCCTGATCATCAGCTGCCAATATTCAGCGGCACTTAACCAGGCAGTGCCGCTGAATATAGGCTCTGATTGGCCATTTAAAAAATGGATAGGTCAGGAGTGGTACAGGAGGCAGCATTTATGCATGAACTTGATTTGTAACAGCTAGATAACAAGGCAAATTGATAATTCTAGAACTGGATCTTCTATCACCATAAAACCTATATTTCTGAAATCCAGTAGATATATTTACATATAAGGCTGTTTATCAGACTACTTCAGCAGTCTTCCAAAGTTATATGTTTCTATGTCTTGTATCTTATTCAGAACTAATTCTCCCAGAACCTCAGTGATGTTAATCACTGCAACTTCAACTGCAGTGATATAATTAACATCAAAATCTTCATAGGTTCTTTAAACATTTAACATTCTTTGTATTTTTATATTTTTGAAAGATTTTTTACTTATCTCATCTCATTGTCGGACCCAGGGGGAAAAATGTCCGACATGCACGTTTCGCCCAAACCTGGGCTGTCTCAAGGACCTTCCCCTGCAAGCACATAAGCCCATAAGTTAAATTAATTTCCCATAATTCGGCTCAAAAACCGCCGTCTAGGAAGAAAAGCTCCAAAGAAGAATATAGTCTTTTAAACTTTTAAACTCACCCGGTCTTTTCGTTAGCGTCAGCTCAGCAAAAGAAACTTAATAGCCAAGATGGCGCCAGCGTTTTTTCGAGCACATTAAATAACAGCTGATTGATGACTCATCAAGACCCGCCCCCAGGGCATTCCACCAACAGCAAAGAATCTCCTAAAGCTGCTGCCGGTGGTTAAGAGGAACAGCTTAAACTAGATTAAAGTAGCCCACTCATCTCTAAATTTAGACCTTTAGGTGCTACGGTTTGCAGAGAGAAACTTGATTTGTATACACTGACTCCATTATAGACAACTCACTTTCCTGCATATTTATTGTGGATATGCTGAAAAACCTGACTGGCAAGGGGTACTCCAGGACCAGTCTTGGGAAACACTGATGTAAACCACTTAGATTCTTTTTAGTATTTGGGTACATCAAATAACAGGTGAAATGTGATTTCCTTACTGTTATGTAATCTGGTTTCCAAATTCGCAACACCTTAAACTGCCAAAATAATTTTAACTGTGCCCATTCCTTCACAGGGAGCCAATGCAACTTCCTTAAAGCTGAATGTCACTTTCTCAGTCTACTTATTCCAGTTAATAATCTGGCTGTGGTGATTTGGACTACTTGCAGGCACCTTGGTATCTAACTGGAAGCTCAATATACAATATATTGCAGTAGTCCAAATACTTAAGACCATCGGGTGCATGACGAAATGCAATCGTTTCCTCCATATTAAAACAATCTATAGTAGCTGTCTGGACCACCTTCTTACTTGTGCTTGAAATGTAGATTGTGTTCCAGCCCCCTCCACCTCTCAATAATTGGAATTATCTTCTTCTCATCATTGGTAGGGCTTCCATAGAAGATTAGCTGTAGATCTAACCCTCCAAAATGTAACAGCTCCATCTTTTAGTATCAATCCATTATCTGAACTAAAGACATAATTACCAATGAGCATGCACTCATCCACTCTACAGACTGCTGCACACAACTACCTAATAGTACCAGAAGTTAGATATTATCCGCATGTGCAGAGAACATGCAGCCAAACCAGATAATCCAGAATGGTTGCTGCTCATGGCCTTATCTGAGCATATCACTCGGTTGTTATATTTGCTTTATTGGCTGTCTATAGAATGGTGCATATGTTTTTAAAGTGTTATGCTACTTTTAAAAGTCGTTAGGCTGGGTATGTTTCTATCAACTCTATGCTCTATTGGTTTTTATCACCCCTTCAAACTATAAGATCACAGTCATAAGAACATAAGAATAGTCACACTAGGTCAGACCAATGGTTCATCTAGCCCAGTATCCTGCTTCTAACAGTGGCCAATCCAGGTCACAAGTACCTGGTAGAAACCCAAAGAGTAGCAACATTCCACACTACCAGTCATGGGGCAAATGGCTTCCACCATGTCCATCTCAATAACAGACTTTGGACTTTCTTTCAGGAACTTGTACAAATCTTTTTTAAACCCAGATACGCTGGGCAGTGAGTTCCAGTATAACTATTCTTTGAGTGAAAAAATATTTCCTCCTATTTGTTTTAAAAGTATTTCCATATTATTTCATTGAGTGTCCCATGGTCTGTGTACTTTTTAAAGTGTGAAAAATCGGTCACTTTTACCCATTCTACAACACTCAGGATTTTATAGACCTCATCATATTCCCCCTCAGTCATCTCTTTTCCAAGCTGAAGAGCCCTACCTCTTAGGCCTTTCTTATATGGGAGGAGTTCCATCCCTTTATCATTCTGGTCACTTTTTTAAAATCCTTTTCTAATTCTACTATATCTTTTTTGAGATACGGTGACCAGAATTGAACACATTACTCAAGGTGAGGTCGCACCATGGAGCGATAAAGAGGCATTATAATATTCTTGGTCTTATTTTGCATCCCTTTCCTAATATTCCTAGCATCCTGTTTGCTTTTTTGGCTGCCATCACACACTGAACAGAAGATTTTGGCGTAGTGTCTACAATGAAACATAGATCTTTTTCTTGAGTGCTGACTGCTAAGGTGGCCCGAGCATCAGATAAATATATGATTTCGGATTATTCTTCCCATGTGCATCACTTGCATTTGTCCACTTTAAATTTCATCTGCCATTTGGATGCCTAATCTTCCAGTTTCCTAAGATCTTCCTGCAATTTTCAAAATCCACGTGTTTTAACAATTTTGAATAGTTTTGTGTCTCTGCAAATTTAATCACATCATTCATCATTCCAATGTCCAGATCATTTATAAATGTGTTAAATAGCACTGTTCCCAGCAGATTCTTGCAGCTCTCCCTATTCATCCTCCTCCACTGAAAAAAAATGGCCATTTAACTCAACCCTTGTTTTCTGTCCAATAACCAATTCCTAATCACAAAAGGACATTCAGGCTTATTTTGAAAGAGAAGGGCACCCATCTTTCGACACAAATTGGGAGATAGGTGTCCTTCTCCCAGGATTGCCCAAATCGGCATAATTGAAAGCCGATTTTGGTGTCCTCAACTGCTTTCCGTCGTGGGGATGACCAAAGTTCACAGGGGCATGTCGGAAGCAGAGCGAAGGCGGGACTGGGGTGTGTCTAACACATGGGTGTCCTCGACCGATAATGGAAAAATGAAGGGCATTCCTGATGAGCACTTGGTGACTTTACTTGGTCCATTTTTTCTTGCGACCAAGCCTCAAAAAGGTGCCTCAACTGACCAGATGACCACCAGAGGGAATTGGGGATGACCTCCCCTTACTCCCCAGTGGTCACTAACCCCCTCCCACCCTAAAAAAACCTTTAAAAAGATTTTTGTCAGCTTCAAATGCCATACCCAGCTCCCTGACAGCAAGTATGCAGGTCCCTGGAGCAGTTTTAGTGGTACTGCAGTGCACTTCAGGCAGGCGTTCCCAGGCCCACCCCCCTCCCCCCCCACCTGTTACCTTGTGCTGGTAAATGTGAGCCCTCCAAAACCCACCACAAACCCACATCTAGGTGCCCCCCTTCATCCCTAAGGGCTATGGTAGTGGTGTACAGTTGTGGGGAGTGGGTTTGGGGGGTTTGGGAGGGGGCTCAGCACACAAGGTAAGGGAGCTATGCACCTGGCAGCTTTTTCTGAAGTCCACTGCAGTGCCCCTAGGGTTCCCGGTTGGTGTCCTGGCATGTCAGGGGGACCAGGGCATTACGAATGCTGGCTTCTCCCACGACCAAATGGCTTGGATTTGGTCGTTTCTGAGATGGGAATCCTCGGTTTCCATTATTGCTGAAAATCGGGGACCACCATCTCTAAAGACGGCCATCTCTAAGGTCGACCTAAATGTTGAGATTTGGGCGTCCCCGACCGTATTATCGAAACGAAAGATGGCCACCCATCTTGTTTCGATAATACGGGTTTCCCCGCCCCTTCGCCGGATGTCCTGCGAGGACAACTTGGGCGCCCCCTTCGATTATGTCTCCTATCCAGGAGTTTCTCATGAGGAACTTTGTCAAAAGCTTTCTGAAAATCTAGATAAGCTACATCAAGCAGCTCACCATTATCCACATGTTTATTCACTCCTTCAAAGAAATGAAGCAAATTCATGAGGCACAATAGATCACTGCCTCCTATCCCATTACTCTCCAATTTCCTCTGGAGTCTTTCATGAGGCACTTTGTCAAATGCCTTTTCAAAATCCAGATGCACAATATCGAACAGCTCACCTTTATCCACATGTGTGTTTACCCCTTCAAAGAAATGCAGTAGATTGGTAAGGCAAGATTTCCCTTCACTAAATCAATGTTGGCTTTGTTTCATTAATCCATGCTTTTGAATTTACTCTGTAATTTTGTTCTTTATAGTAGTCTCTACCATTTTGCTTGGCACCGACATCAGGTTCACCGGTCTGTAATTTTTCAAATCACCTCTGGAACCTTTTTAAAAAATCAGCGTTACATAGGCCACCCTCCAATCTTACGTTACCATGCTTATTTTTAGTGTTCTAGCATTGCTTATAGACACTTCAAATTGTGTTTTTTTGCTTGCATCTATAAGCTGCTTTGAAGTTGATAGGGATAATTTTGACATTGTAAGTAGTATACTAGCCATACTTTGTATTGTTAATTGTATATTTTTACTGTTGTAATTGTCTATTGCTTATGTTTGATTATTGTTACTGTACACCGCCTTGACTGAATTCCTTCAAAAAGCTGGTAAATAAATCCTAAGAAATAAATTAATAAATACATTTGCATCCTTTACTCTGTTCTTCCATTGAACACTCCCGGCTTTCTTTCACTATTATTGATTCTCTATTGGGAATCCATAAAGATCCTGTTTCAGAATTATCCTTCAAGGATACTTCACACTGAACCAACCGCACTCCTGGACAGCTGTCGGTCCCCCCCCCCCCCCCCCCCCCCCCATTTCCTTTTTAATGTTTAGCGCCAGCAGCCTGTTTTCAGCCCAGTTAAGGGTGGTGTCCATTCTTTCAGAACAAGCTTCCCCTTCCCAGAGTGTTATCCATTTCCTAACAAATCTAAATCCTCATCCCTGCACTATTGGTCTCAACTATGCATTAAGACTGCGGAGCTCTGCCTGTCCTCTTGAATCCTGCGTGTGGAATGGGAAGCATTTCCAAAAATGCTACCCTGAAGGATCTGGATTTCAACTTTCTATCTAAGAGGCTTAAATTTGGCTTCCAGAACCTCCCTCCCACATGTTTCTCTGTCAGTGGTACCCACATGTACCAGAGCCAGCTGGCTCCTTCCCAGTACTATCTAAATCCTATCTAGGTGATGCATGAGGACCGCCACCTTTGCACCAGGCAGGTAAGTGACCAGGCGATCTTCAAGCCCATCAGCCACCCGCTATCTTCATGCCTAATGATTGAATCACTAACTACAACAGCTGCCCTAATCCTTCCCTTCTGGACAGAAGCTCCCTTGAGACACACCCTCATGTGAGAAGATATTACATCCCCTGGTGGGCAGTCCTGGCTACAGGATTACTTCCTACTTCACCAGGGTGCTGCTCTCCTTTTAGGAGACCCTCCCTCCTCCAAAGCAGCACAGGGGCTCCCAGACTAGAGGTGGGACTTCTCTACAATGTCCCCCCTGCAGGCCTCCTCCATATACTTTCTGTCTCCCTCCACTGTCCAAAGTCCTGATTAGGTTCATGGTGTAAAAATTCAAAATATATGATTTAGTGTCAGGTCTCAGTATTTGGAATCACTTGCTTGTAGATGTTTATCTGACTTTCATATTTTACTTTATTCAAGCCTTTTGCTGGTTTTAATGCATAGTCTTATGTAATTATTTTATATTGATTTTATTGTTCTAGTATATTATTCTTGTTTGAGTTTGTAATATTGTGAAGTAGTACTGGGACCACTGCTTTTTAACATATAAATGACCTGAAAATAGGAAACAAGTGAGGTGATGAAATCTGCAGATGACACAAAATACTTCAAAGTTTAAATTGCAAGAGGATTGTCAGAATTTGCAAGAGAACCTTGCAAACTGGGAGACTGGGTAACCAAATGACACATGAAATTTATTGTGGCTAAGTGGAAAGTGATGCTTGTAGGGAAGAACAGCAAAAATTATAGCTAGTACAAAGCAAGGGTTCCTAGGAGTCACCACCTAGGAAAAGAATCTAGGCTCAACATGAATCATTTGTTGAAATCCTCTACTCAGTATGTGGCAGCAGCCAGGAAAGCCAGTAGACAGCTAAGAATTATTAGGAAAGGAATAGAGAAAAAAACAGAGAATGTCATAATGCCTCTGGTGCAAAGTTGAGTGTTCTGTGAAATTCTGATTACTACACCTCAAAAAAGATGTAGTGAATTAGAAAAGGTACAGCAAAAGGCAACCAAATAATAAAGAGGATGGAATGATTCCCCTATGAAGAAAGCAAAGGAGATTAGAATTCTGCAGCTTGAAGAGACAACTGAGTGGGGATATGATAGAAATCTATAAAATGGAGTGAACTGAGTAAATGCAAAGTTTTGTTTACTGTTTCTAAGTACAAAGACTTTGGTAAACTCAATGAAGTTGCTAAGTAGTACATTAAAAGAATAGGAAACAATACTTTTACACTCAACACATAATTAAATTCTGGAATTCATAGCTGGTGGATGTGGAAAAGCTATTAGTGTACTGGGTTTAAAAAAGGTTTGAACAGTTCCTGAAGTAAAGAGCCACAAACCATTTATTTATTTATTAAGTGCATTTATAGCCCACATATCACCTAAATGGGTTACAGATAAACATACACAAATAAAATCATAGACAAAGTACAACTCACAATAATTAGTTTCAAGCTTCGTGAGGAATAACATTTAGCATAGGCCTGTACAAATAACTGTGTTTTAACTTCTTCCTAAATTCAGATATTGATGATAACATCCAAATAGTGCCAGGCAATTTCTTCCATAAAACTGGACCAGCAAGGACAAAGCACTATCTGAAGTATCAATATAGTGCACTCATGCTAAAGCTGGTTGTCTCAACTGATGTAGCAACCTGGTTCATAAGTATCAAAATATGTTTAAAATAAGAAAGAGCAATATCAGTTAATGTCTTAAAAAGCAACATTAATAATTATATTGCACTTGATATCCTACAGGAAGCCAGTGTAGTACCTTCATTGAAACAGAAACATGATCACTTCGTTGTAACCCAACTGTCAACCGCACAGCTGCATGTTGTATTACCTGAAGGGCTTTACAACCTGCATGTGACAAGCCTAAATATAGGCTATTACAATAATCTAATCTCGCTAATATAAGACATTGCACAACAATCCTAAAATCCACTTTATGCATCATTCCCCAAATTCAACATATTGTGCCTTAATTTCTGCCTGGAAATCAAAGCGGATTCTATAACAATGCACTTAACTAGCTAATCAGCACTGTTAATTGGATGTTAACAAGCAATTATCAGCACTAACTGGCATTAATTAGGATTTACACACACAACTCGTTACGTGTATTCTGCAACATGGTACGCGTAAATTCTAAGTCACATAGTTGAAAAGGGGGCAAGGCCATGGGCGGGGCCATGGGCGGGGCATGGACATTTCTACAATCTATGCACATTATTATAGAATACACCCTGCTCCTAATTTAGGCATCGGGATTTAAGCCAAGTAAAGCATGGCTTAAATGGATGTGACCAAATCTGGTTGCATGGAAAGGTGCGCAGTCTATTCCATATACCATGTGGAAATTTAAGCCTATCCTATAAAATGTAGGCATACTATAAAGAATACTCCTAAGCATTTTTTTTTTTACCGCATGGATTTTTCTGGCACCATATATAGAATGTAGCCCTGTAGGCTTAATTTTACTCAGAACATATAACTGATAAAAACAAGTCTGACTACTTTTGCTGCCTGCAACTTAAAATTCAACTGTGGCATCTAAAGTTACACCAAGACTCGTAATTTGATTTTTTACAGAATAGTATGGCTCTGTAATTGCACCAGACTAATAACCTCTTCATTAACAAGCATCATTTCAGTTTTTTCTAGATTTACTGCTAATCTATTTTCATACATCCATGTTTGAATAATTTCCATACAGTGCTATAATTTCAATTGGCCAATAACAAAGTCACCCACAGGAAAGAAAAATTGTGCATCATCAGCAAAAATTCCAAATTCTACATCAAGTGTTCTCAATAATTCACATAATGGTTTTCATATACAAATTAAACAACATGGATGATAAGGATTGAGGGGCTCCCATTTCTAAATAACTAACCTCAGGTGGTTTGTTCATTCCATCTCAACATCATTTTCCAGTTTTGTAAATAAGAAACAAATCGAACACTTTTCCCTTCATCTCAAAGTGATCTTGGGGAAATCCACTGCTTATTCCTTAGAAAAGCATCATGGAATCTATCTGCCTTTTGGGATCCTGCCAGGTAATTGTGACCCAGATTGGTCACTGTGGCAAGCAGGATACCGACATTGATAGCGCTTTGCCAAACCCTAAATGATAAATCTTATGTTATAATTTAGATTAGGGTTCCTCAGCTTGGAGAACTGACTGAGGACAGAGAGGTCCATAAAATTAGGAGTGAGGGTAGAACAGGTAAGTAGGGAATGGGTTATTTACTGCTTCCAACAGTACTAGGATAGGACTAGCAGATTCAAAACAAATTAGAGACAGCATTTTTTGCATTTAATGATGTGCAATCTGTCACCAGAGGATGTTGTCAAGGCATCTGATAACTGCATTTAACAAGGGTTTGGACAAGCTCTTAAAGGAAAAGTCATAAACAGTTAGTAACCAAATAGATTTGGGGAAGCTGCTGCTCAATTCTGGTAGTGAACTGCAAGGAATAAATCTGTAGGGGTGGGCATTCAATGCACTAATAATTCAATTAATTTTTTAAAATTTTAAATAGGATTACATTTTTTAATCCTGATCAAAAATTTTAATTCTCTCCTCTGCCTATCCTGTTTCACCTTGGCATAACATAGCAGAGGAAAGCATTGCGTTAGTTGCAAGTAGCATGTGGGAATCACTGCCATAGACCCTATGAAGAGCCAGATAAATGTGAAAATGCGGGGTGGAGGGAGAGCAATGTGCTTTGAGAGGAAGTGTGTGTATGCTGCTACACTACTACTATTTAGCATTTCTATAGCGCTACAAGGCGTACGCAGCGTTGCACAAACATAGAAGAAAGACAGTCCCTGCTCAAAGAGCTTACAATCTAATAGACAAAAAATAAATAAAGTAAGGCAAATCAATCAATTAATGTGAACGGGAAGGAAGAGAAGGAGGGTAGGTGGAGGCAAGTGGTTACAAGTGTTACGAATCAAAAGCATGTTAAAGAGATGGGCTTTCAGTCTAGATTTAAAGGTGGCCAAGGGATGGGCAAGACTAGGGGCTCAGGGAAGTTTATTCCAGGCGTAGGGTGCAGCGAGACAGAAGGCGTGAAGTCTGGAGTTGGCAGTAGTGGAGAAGGGAACAGATAAGAAGGATTTATCCATGGAGCGGAGTGCACGGGAAGGGGTGTAGGGAAGGACGAGTGTGGAGAGATACTGGGAGCAGCAGAGTGAGTACATTTATAGGTTAGTAGAAGAAGTTTGAACAGGATTGAGAAAACGATAGGGAGCCAGTGAAGGGTCTTGAGGAGAGGGGTAGTATGAGTAAAGCGACCCTGGCGGAAGACGAGATGGGGCAGCAGAGTTTTGAACCAACTGGAGGGGGGAGAGGTGACTAAGTGGGAGGCCAGCAAGAAGCAGATTGCAGTAGTCTAAACGAGAGGTGACAAGGGTGTGGATGAGGGTTTTGGTAGAGTGCTCGGAAAGAAAGGGGCGGATTTTACGGATGTTGTAAAGAAAGAAACGACAGGTCTTGGCAATCTGCTGGATATGAGCAGAGAAGGAGAGAGAAGAGTCAAAGATGACCCCAAGGTTTCGAGATGAGGAGACAGGGAGCATGAGAGAGCCATCAACAGAAATAGAAAATGGGGGGGAGCGGGGAGGTGGGTTTGGGGGGGAAAATGAGAAGCTCGTTTTGGGTCATATTTAATTTCAGGTGGCGTTCAGACATCCAGACAGCAATGTCAGACAAGCACGCTGAAACTTTGGTTTGGATGCAAGGTGAGATATCAGGGGTAGAAAGGTAGATTTGGGAGTCATCAGCATAGAGATGGTAGGAAAAGCCATGGGATGAGATTAATGAACCAAGGGAAGAAGTGTAGATAGAAAAGAGGAGGGGACCAAGAAAAGAACCCTGAGGTATGCCGACAGGCAGAGGGATAGAAGTAGAAGAGGATCCACCAGAGTGAACACTAACGTGCGGAGGGAGAGGTAGGAAGAGAACCAGGAAAGGACAAAGCCCTGGAATCCAAGTGAGGACAGGGTATCGAGAAGTATGCTGTGATCGACAGTGTCAAAAGCAGCGGAAAGATCAAGAAGAATGAGGATGGAATATTGACCTCTGGATTTAGCCAGTAATAGGTCATTGGAGACTTTAGTAAGCGCAGTTTCGGTTGAGTGGAGAGGGCGAAAACCAGATTGTAGTGGGTCAAGAATAGCATGTGAGGAGAGAAAATCAAGGCAGCGGCGGTGAACAGCACACTCAAGTAATTTGGAGAGAAAAGGAAGGAGGGAGATGGGTCGGTAATTAGAGGGACAAGTAGGGTCGAGTGAAGGCTTCTTAAGGAGAGGTGTGACCACAGCATGTTTTAAAGGCAGCAGGGACAGTCGCAGTGGAAAGTGAGAGGTTGAGAATGTGACAGATAAAAGGAATAAGAGCAGGAGAGATGGCATTAAGAAGGTGGGTGGGAATGGGATCAGAGGAACAGGTGGTACATTTTGAGGAAGAAAGGAGAAGTGTAGTTTCCTCAATAGTAACTTCAGGAAAGGAGGAAAGGGAATGAGGGAAGGAGAGAGAGGGGAACGGACTAGTGGAGGAGAGGTGGTGAGGTAGAGAAGCAAGGTTTATCTTTTCAACCTTGTTGTGAAAGAATTCAGCAAGGGTCTGAGGAGATAATGAAGGGGGAGTTGGCGGAGGGGGCACCTTGAGGAGAGAGTTCAATGTGGTGTAGAGAGTCGAGGATTAGAGCCAAGAGAGTTGGTCAGTTGGATATAATAATCCTGTTTGGCACGTAAAAGAGCAGATTGGAAGGAGGGTCAGCATGAACTTAAAGTGTAAGAAATCAGCAAGGGCGCGAGATTTCCGCCAGAAGCGTTCGGCGGAGTGGGTACAGGAACGTAGGTAGCGGATATTAGAAGTCAGCCAAGGTTGGGGTTTTGTACGCCTTACAGGGTGGGTCATCAAAGGTGCAAGAGCATCTAAGGCAGAGGATAGAGTATTGTTGTAAGAAGAAACAGCCTCGTGACAGACGTGGATGGTGCCACAGTAGAGAGGAGGTTTGAAACATGGGAGGATAGAGATGAAGGGTCAATATCGTGAAGATTCCTAGATAAATTAGATAAGATAGGACGGGACTGGGAGGGAGGAGATTTAAGTGTGAAAGTTATAAGATGGTGATCAGAGGAGGGAAGATCAGAGGCAAGGAAACTAGAGGGTGAACAGTTGGAGGAGAAGATGAGATCAAGACAGTGACCATTTTGATGAGTGGGAGAGGTGAGCATAGTTGGAGATTAAAGGAGGACGTTAAAGCGAGTAACTTGGAAATATAAGAGTTGGATGGATCATTAGCAGGAATATTAAAGTCACCAAGGATGAGAGAGGGGGAGGAAGGATCATGGAAGAAGGCAAGCCAGGCGTCAAAGTCCACTGAGAAAGGATGAAAGGAACTTATCAGGGGGACGATAAATGACCGCTATTCAAAGAGGCAGAGGAGAGAAAAGGCGGATAGAGTGGACTTCAAAGGAGGAAAAACAGTGAGATTGAGGTGGAAGAAGGGGTTGAAATCTGGAGGAGGGAGAGAGAAGTAGTCCAACACCGCCCCCACGGCCAGCAGGGCGAGGAGTATGTGAAAATAGATAACCGCCATGACACAGGGCTGCGACTGTTATGGCGAGCAGATGGAGGTGACACAGATAAAGAGGTCCTGGATATAGGCAAGTTTGTTACAGATAGAGCGGGGCATTCCATAGGGCGCAAGAGAAGGGCAGAGAAGAGGAGGGGAGTAGAGAAATAGAGATGAGGTTAGAGAGGTCGCGGTGAGATCTGTAGAGTTGGGATAATAGTTGGTGAGGGGGGCCAGGATTAGGATTGATGTCACCGGCTGAGAGTAAGAGAAGGAGTAAAAGAGAGCGGAGGAGAGTAGGAGAGGTGTGGCCATGAGGGCGTTGAAGGCGAGAAGTATTTAGGGTGGAATGGGGAAGGCAAAATGGACGGAAGAAAGAGGCGGAGATTAAAAGCCAAGAGGGAGGAAGAGGGTAGAGAGAAGGTGAGGTGATGAAGTCGATGGATGGGCAGTGAGTTCCTGTAGCGGAGAGAGGTAGGGGGTGAGGGAAAAGATTAGAAGGGACAGGCTAGGAAGAGAATGTGAATAGGGGCCATAAATGACTGAGGTACTTTAGCAACTGGGAAGAAGATTAGATGTAAAGAGAAAAATGCCCCGCGCGGCACCTAGAGCAGAGGCCCTGAGTGGATCGGAGTGGACCTGGTGTTACCCTGGAGAAGGCTGTAAGGATATGCAGATGAGCTGCAAGTCCTCCATGGCACCTGAAAGGCAGCTGGTGGTAGAGCTGGGCACCTCTCAGCTGAGGAAAGGCTTACCAGGGGTTAGGCCGAAGCCAGCATTCCTCCCCCTGAGGGTTGCCTGATCCTAGCCAAAAAGCACCTGGAAACTCTGTGCACTTGGAGCGAGGGCCCTGGAAGATCGGGGTGGAACTGGAGTCACCCCGGATACAGCTGTGAGGAAATGCAGAAGGGCTGCAAGTCCTCCACAGCACCTGGTATGCTACTATTCATTATATTCAGCAGGTTTAAAAATGTCCATGCAGTCCTGTACAATGGAAATTTACTAAAGCCATCCTGCCCAGAGGTGCGATTAATTGTGTGATTAAATTTTTAATACCATGATTTCTTTTGATTAACAGTTTAATCATTGCCCACCCCTAATTCTTTGTAATCTGAACAGATTGGCATTGTTGGATTCAGAATGCTAGGCTTGAAGGATCTTGGTCTGACTCAGCATGGGGGTGATTCTGTAAGGAGGTACCTAGTTTAAGGTAGCAAAAAGGGGCATAAATGTGGTACTTACACATGTAAATGCCTCCTACAGAATATTGACTAGCAGAAAAGTACATGCTTTGCCTGTGGGCATACATATGGGCAGCATCTGGGTGCAACATGGGCAGAGTGCACATGCAGATGCTTAAATCACAGAATACTCTACAAGAGGAATTCAATAAATGGAACCCAAAGTTAGCTGCCTGGAAGATCCATGCTAAACTAGCATTCTGTAAAGGTTCTCAAATTGTTCTGTACACTCCCCTCCTCTTTTTATGTGCTCGATCTTGTGTGAGGGTCTGTTAAAAAAAAAATCCTAGCCTTAATGGATTTGTTGCAGTTACATTCAGAACTGTAAAGTGCAACGAGGAGTGCCCCCCCCCCACCCCTCCACCCCCCCGGGTCAGTACAAGGATGTTAGGTGTCCTAGGCAAACCTTCAGCCTCTAAATTCACCTTTAGACCCCATGGTCCCCACCTAACAATCATGATCACCCCAACACCACCCCTCCCAGAATAATCTGGGTAAAGTTCTATTTGACAGCAGTTCACCCTCCCTAGAGGTAAAAGAACCTCCTGTTTTTCTTTGAGTTTGGTTAACAGGATCTGTTGTTTTGCTTTGACTGCAGTGGCTCTTTACTGTCTCCTCCTCCCCCCCCCCCGGATTGTTGCCCTAGACAATTGCCTAGTCGTACCTAATGGTAGGTCTGACCCTGGCCTTCCCACATCTGGGTCTGGACATTCCATGCCTGCAGATCAAGGACATAGCAGAGGCTGATGAGGGAAATATACCAGGAAAGCCTAGAGAAACAAGGCTGCCACCTGCCTGTGTCCACGGACACTGTGAAGCAGTAGATCTGCGCTAGAAATTTGGGTATCTATCACCTATGGCTCCAAGAAAGAGGAAGTCAGTGTTTGTGGCTCTATGTTGCTGGTAACGTTGGCCCCTGTGCCCTCCACATATCAGAATTATTTACACTTAACCATAGAACCGGACTATCTACTATGTTCTTCAAGAATAAGCACAGGCAGTTCTGGCTCTTCACGAATAAGTACAGGCAATCCTGGCAGGTCCTTGAGTTCTCAACACATTGAATCAATGAGCTTAGACCTAGGTAAATGTAGATAGATTTCTTTTCACCTTGCTGTTACCAGAAGCCTGGAAATATAGATACTATGTGAGCACCAGGAACACCCTCCCTCCTGAAGGAGTCCAGCTGACTCACAAGATCCAGTCCATCTTTGAGGCCGATTATCCTTATGTGCCAGTACACATTATGGACTATGTAGAAAGGAATCAACACCAATAGGTAGCAGAAGTCCAAACAGATACAGGATCACAACTATAAGGACCTGATCCAGAATCATCCTATGTTGCAAAAGACAGTGGATTTGAATGTATGAGAGATGAAACAAGAACATCATCTGATGCAGGAGCCTAACTACATTGAAGGGCAGATGATCAGATGTTAAGAAACAAATGTGGGTTCTAGCATATTAGCACCCACGTTTGCTACCGCCCCCTGATCAGAGCCCCCGAGCGCATGAAATAATGCGCTCGTGGGCTCTGACCGCAAGTAGCATGCAAATGCATGCTAAACAGGTATTTTATTATTCTTCCCCAGTGATCAGCTGGCAGCTCATCAAACATTGGCGTGCTGTCTGCAGCAAACCCTAGGCCAGCTCGGAGCTGGCATTAGGTTTTGCAGAGGACAACAAAAAGAGAGTCCAAATCTCCCACAAAAACACAACAAGAAAAGCAGAAGAAACCCAAAAAGACCAGACTGAAACCACAGATGGTAAGGGCACCAAAAAACGTTTTATTGGGACCCCCTACATGGTCCGTGTTTCGGCCAAAAAGGCCTTCCTCAGGGGTCTTCAAACTGACATTTACAGATGTTCCTCCAAAATTCTCATGGAGTAGAAAGGCATGAACTTGTTGCAGCTACAGCATAGGCATTGTCATGGGTACCCCCAAAATACTGTATGCTTCCTGTAGCACTTCAGTATCACGCCCCATAACTACGTGCCGGTCCTGTGTTCTTACTATGTCTGGCACGTTACACCACTATTTTGATGCCTATACTGGCTTCCTGTACATCTTCATCTCTCATTTAAAATATTATCTCTGGCACATAAAGCATATCATTTAGGAATTCCAACCTACTTATTACCTTTAGCCATTCTCCAAGTGAGCCCGGTGGTAGGCCCGATTTAGCACATGGCATGGCAGTGGTGCAGGTACTGTCGCTTTGAAAAAGGACCCCTTACTATATTATTTCACCTCCCACCTCTGAAAAGGCAAAACTGCTTATAGTGCACCAGGTTCTACAGCACCAATACATCTCCTGTTGGGGAAAACACAACAAACCAAACTTCTACCACTCCCTTCATGGAAACTGCATACTAGCTGAATGCTTCATCTTAATCACACATGAACAGTTCTCACCTAATACAGAATAAGGGACTACTAATTAAAAAAGCAGAAGAATGCAGATAAATATTGAAATAGAAGCCCTGTCTCCAAAAAAATCTAGACTTTTCTAGAAAAATGCATTTCCTTCTGTACTTTGCAAAATACATTAGGAAAACCAAATATTTCCCAAAGCCAACATATTCCAATCCCTAAACATTTTAAATAATTATTGTTCTTGGATAAATGTTCTTGGATTGGTGAACAGAAGTTATTTTGTCCCAAAACCTGTGACCAAAGATTGAAGTGTGATAAAAGATATTATCCAGAGAAAGATTAGCTACTGCCATTCTTTGTGGAGTCCAGATTGCTCTATGATATAGGAAATATAAAGTTTGTAGAAGATGGGCAGAAGATAAAGGTTTTTCAAGTTTGGCCAAAACCACTTCCATTGTTCCAGAGAAAACTTATGTTGAACATCTTCTTCGTATGTTTGTATGAGACTAGAACACATTTGAGCATAGGTTGGAAAACATGTGACCTTTCATATATAATTTTTCAACAAAGAAAGACAGAGAAGGTTCTTATTTTAAGACGTTTTCCATAAGATTACTTGTTTTAGTTGTAGCCGTTTAGAGAAATGCTGATCAAATAAGGAAAATTGAGATTGAAGGACCTCAAAGGATTTAATATTAGATATAATCTGATTGAGAAGACAGATACCTTTTCGATACCAGTCTTTCCAGAAAAAGGGGTGACCATTAATTTTAATTTTTGGGTGACACCCATAGCAGGGTAAAGATAGTATTCAGTGGGAATGTTCATTAGTTTATCAAGCTCTAATAGACAGATATGTGATGATGATATTATAGTGTTAAGGGAGAGATGTTTGGGCAAAAAATAGGAATACGACCAGAACTAAGAATATAATTCCATACCTCTTGTTCCATAAGGAACCAATTCCCATTCTCCCTCTTTTCACCTTTCACTTATCTACCAGCTATTGCCCACTCTCACTCCCTTCCCAGCTCTCCCACTGCCTGCTCTGTCTTTTTGTCCTTCCCTGACATCCTATTACCCCTCTGTATTTCACACACTCCCTAGTCTCCCATTTCCATCCTCTGTACTCACCCTTCAAAAATCTTCATCTACCTTCTTCTGATTCTCATTCTCTCACCAGCCCCAGAACCAACCCTGTCAAAAAAACATTACTGGCATCCAGCCCCTTTTTTTCTAGCCCTTACCCAGCTTCCTGTTCTCACTCTTTCAATTCATCCCCAGTCCCATTTTCACATTCTCTCATCCCTTCAACAGTCCCGTCTTTTTATATTGCTTTCTGCTTTCTTCATCTTAGCCCCTTTAGATCCTTCACACTATCTCCCTACCTCTCCCTCCAGACAATCTTCCACATGCTCCTTCCATCTCCTAAGGCTCTTTTCCCTTCACACATGCACATTTAAGACAATGTTTCTCCCTTCATGATAACTCTTTCCAGAAACTCTTCTCCCACCTCCTTTGCATTTGCTGCCTTCCTTCCTATCTCCAAACACTCTTCCTCTATTCCAGCACTATTCTCCATCTTCCATCACCCCTTTTTAAACCTCTTTTCACTCTTCTCTTTTCTCATCACTTTTTTTTACTTTTCTTCATCCTCGCTTCCTCCTTCCTTTCCTCGTTCTCTGTCCAGAAGATATTATTGCCTCATTTCTTTCTGTCTCATGAAATTTGCCACACTCTATTCCCTCTCCCAACCCCCTCCTTTCACATGCATATATCCATTTTCAACTCTCATACATGGAAACTAAACTCTTTCCTCCCTCACACATCCTTGTCTCACACAGTCACCTGCGCTCCTCATATATATATATATATATATATATATATATATATATATATATATATATATATATATATATAATAAAAGCACCTCCAACATTCTGAAGCCAGCAGCCTTGCAGTGAAGCCTGAAGCCTGAGGTGTTGGTAGGTATCATAATAGCTCCGCCCACATTCTCAGCTGATTCCAAGGCAAGGGGAGGAGAAGGGAAACAACACCCTTTCCTCCGAAATACCTCCCCTGAAGCCTTCGCGTACCTCTGCTGAGCTGACGGATCAAGTTCTGTTCTCGGCTGCAGGGCGTGGCTTCATGATTGAGCATCAGTGGAAGTTTCTGTGCGTGCGTCTGATGTCAGACGCACGCACATAGACTTCAACAGATGCTCAATCATGAAGCCACGCACCGCAGCCGAGAAGAACAGAACTTGATCCGTCAGCTCAGCAGAGGTACGCGACGGCTTCAAGGGAGGTATTTCGGAGGAAAGGGTGTTGTACAAAGGGTCGCGGTAGGGGGGTGCAGGGGACATTAAAGTGGAGGGGGGGTTGAATGTGAGGGAGGGGGTAGTCTGGAACGCGGTGGGAGGGCTTGACAGCCCTTGAACTGGGAGGGAGGGACATATGTGTGGGTGGGGGTAGGTGTGTGGATGTGCTTCGGGTGGGCCCTTGAACTGAGAGGGAGGGGGGTCTGCAACTCGGGAGGGAGGGAGTTCTGCAACTCAAAAAGGAAGGAAGGGAGGGAGAGGGGTATGGAACTCGGGAGCGAGGGGGGAGGGGTATGGAACTCAGAAGGGAAAGAAGGGAGGATGGGTGGGAATTTACCTTGCTAGCGCCCGTTTCATAGCGTTTCGAAACGGGCCTTTTTTACTAGTATATATATAAATCCCACTTCTCTGTCCCTTATTTCTCACCTCTGCCAAGCTTCCTTGCTTGTTTTCCTTCTCTCCTTTTTTGATCTATCCATCATGTTTATACTCAGTCCCTCTTTCAAATCTCTAGTTACCCTCTCCACCAGCATCCCCTCCCTGTCCACTCCTACAGCACATCCACTTTAATTCGTTACAAAGCACCCTGTCCTCAGCCTCTCATCCCTTTCCCCACTGCCTGAGCCTTCTTGCTCTCTCCATTTCTATTGCTTTAGATTACTCCTCCCTTGAGTAAACTTGCACTGTCTAGGAACCTGCCCTGCTGTCCTTGCAACTTCTCTGGTTTCTGTTGAAAACTCCTGATCTTTGCTTCTTGTAATCTGATCTCCTTTGTGCTGCTGTATGGCGCTTTCCCTGCCTCCTCCTCCAAAATCCCAGAATCCACATGGTCAGACTGGTCACCTCATCACCCACCTCACCATCCTGTTGGTCAAATTTGGAGCCAGAATGAGGCTTGAGATGCACCATGCCTCATTCTGGCTCCAAATTCGAACAATAGGAGACAGAGTTGGAAGCAACTGATGCAAGCCTTGCTGTCGCCAACCCCCCCCCCCCCCCCCCCCCCCCGAAAAAAAAAGTAACAATCAATGACTGTAGAAAAGTGCCTGCAGGCATCTTTAAAAAAACACCCAATTCTGCAGGAAAACCGCAGAGTTGGTTGGAGAAAGAACAGGAGACAGCAGGAGCTTGCTTCATCCATTATCTGGGCTGAAGCCAGTAGGGAGAGCTTGTCGCCCTATCAATTACATTGTTTTGGGTGTACCAAGATGGTGACGGCTGCTTTGGGGAAAATGAAAGCCTCCTTGGGTGGACCGGCTTCAGCTTTGTGACATCATGCCATCTCCTGTTCTTTCTCCAACCTCCTTGAGCAGGGCAGACACACTCAATCTCTGGCTGTTTCTCTTTGGGTTAAATTTGGGCTGCTGAAACTATACACATGTGTGCACCTAAGAAGGAACTTCTACAATGCCAGTATGAAAAGAAAGAAGGCTGGTATGCACAAGATCAGATCTGGCAGGGATTGGCTTACTTTAAGCTTGATCAAATGTTTTAAGCTGGGGTGAGAAGCCATTTTTTGGGGGTGGCGCTTGCCACCCCATAGCAACACCTATGGCCCTCCCTGAATATAATCAGAAAATTCACCTGAAGGACATCAGTCTGCCTGCCTATAAATGAGGTTGGTCAGCCAGAGGTGATTTAAAGAACGGACATTGTGAATCAGACCGAAAACTGGAAAAACTTTTTTTTTAGATTTTACTCACACCTTTTCAGTAGTAGCTCAAGGTGAGTTACATTCAGGTACACTGGGGTACTTCCCTGTCCCTGGAGGGCTCATAATCTAAATGGAGGGTTAAATGACTTGCCCGAGATCACAAGGAGCTGCAGTTGCATTTGAACCGGCCACCTCTGGATGTCAAGACCAGTGCTTTAACCACTAGACCAGATTCTTGGAGGTCCTATATATAAATTAACACATTAAAAAATATCATTCTGGTTGAAAAGAATAAAAATCTTAGTGAAGTTAAAATTAACTACCATGTGTTCTGCATATCTAGATTTGGGTTTTATTACTTGTCTTTTCTAAATCCAAGCTCATAGGGTGCTGCAGTTCAGGTACTGTTATCTAAATGTCCGACAGGATTTATAATTTCAGTAGCACCTGAGCCAATGGAGGATGAAGTGATTTGGCCACAGTCGCAAAGAGCACTTAACACAGGGTTAATAAGCGCAAACAGGTTAATGTGCAACCATGTTAAGGTGTTTTGCAGAACTTTGCTTGATATTGCACATTAAACAGCTCGCTACTAAATTTTTTTCGGATTTGTTTTTTCTGACAGGAGGCGTGACATGGGCGGAGAATGGGTGGAGAAGTGTTAGCCAGCTAATACATTATACAACATTTAAGGTTATCAAATTAAATGAATATCATATGTTAATTTTTGAGGATTGGGGACCAAAATAATGGAACGAGCTGCCTGTGACTATAAGATCTATAACAGATGATGATCAGTTTAAGTGAGAATTTAAAACTTTATTGATTTGGGAAGCATATGGTGACTAAGCCATTGTTGATGATAGTTAAATTGATTATATTGGAACATCCAGTGATTAATATCTTTTTAAAGAAGGAGACAGCTTTATTGTTCTTCATATGATGATGTTTGATAAGATTTGTATTTCTGTTTGTTTGTTTTTGTTTGTTGATTCTTGATGTGAATGTTTTAATTGTAAGCTGCCTAGAACATTATGGTTTGTGTGGGTTCTAAATATTTTAAATAAATAAACATACCACATGCTAATATGCTAAATAGGAAGCGGTAAGTGCTTCCACGTTAACTGTGAGTAGATACCACGCACTAATAGGAAAATTAATGCAGAACCTGAATTTAAAAATACTAAAAGCACCTCCACTAATTGCCGCGTTAGATTTGCAGCTAACATGCAGTAAAGTAACATAGTAACATAGTAGATGACGGCAGAAAAAGACCTGCACGGTCCATCCAGTCTGCCCAACAAGATAACTCATATGTGCTACTTTTTGTGTATACCTTACTTTGATTTGTACCTGTGTTCTTCAGGGCACAGACCGTATAAGTCTACCCAGCACTATCCCCGCCTCCCAACCACCAGCCCTGCCTCCCAACCACCGGCTCTGGCACAGACCGTATAAGTCTGCCCAGCACTATCCCCGCCTCCCAACCACCAGCCCTGCCTCCCGCCACCGGCTCTGGCACAGACCGTATAAGTCTACCCACGTATAAGTCAGTCCCACGTTAAATGCAAATCTTAACACATTTTAGTAAAAGAATGCTTAGTCCCTCAATAATAAAGAAAATGTTAGCATGGTAGTTAAAAATGTGCACACATTTCAGTGACCATTTTTTAACTAGATTTTTATTGTTGTATTGAGCATACTGTATGACAATTTGCCATATGTGGCTTTTTAATGTGTTCCACTGTGAACGTTTCTGTGATTATATTAGATTAAAAGTAAAATTAAATAAATAAATGAACATTTGCACCCGAGAGAAAGGGTCCCCTTGGCAGCTTGCAGATAATAGATTGTAAGCTCTTTTGAGCAGGGACTGTCTTTTCTTCATGTTCAATTGTGAAGTGCTGCGTACGACTGGTAGCGCTATAGAAATGATTTGTAGTAGTTTTGTAGTAGTAATATCCAACGTGCTCTCAGACAAAGTTGGCTGCCCTCTCATGGTTAAAATCTGTATATCACAACAAAAGTTACAGGAAAATCATTTACAGCTGGGGGGGGGGGGGGGGGGGGGGGGGAGAGGGAGAAACAAAGTTGGGGGAAAGGGCTCAGTAATACTGCTCATAATGGAGATGTGATACATGCTGGAAACCCTGACATGAAAGTGCAATTCAAAACCAGAGCTGAAGGAGAGGACAGCAAAAAGAAAAGACAAAGGAATTAAGATTGTAACATAGTAGATGACAGCCAATAGGGACCTGTTTGGTCCATCCGGTCTACCCAACAAGATAAACTCATAGCATAAGGTATGATGTGATACTATATATGCATACTTGATTTTGATTTGTCCTTGTCATCTGCAGGGCACATACCCTAGAAGTCTGCCCAGCACTGGCCTTGTTCTCCAATTACTGAAGCTGAATCTGTCCAGATATGATCAGGGCACAGACCATAGAAGCGAGTCCAGCATTGGCTTTGCTTCTCAATTACCGGTGTTGCCATCTAGTCACCACTAAGCTTGTTTAGCTTCATGCCTTCCATACATAATTCCTTTGTGTTTATCCCACGCATTTTCTAATCCCGCTACTATTTTCATCTCCACCATCTTCCACAAGAGGGCATTCCAGGTATCTACCACCCTCTCTGTGAAAGAGTACTTACTGACATTATTCCTGAGTCAGCCTCCCTGCCGTCTAAATTCTTGTCCTTGAGTTCTACCACCTTCCCATCTCTGGAAAAGGTTTGTTTGTATATTAATACCTTTCAAATATCTGAATATCTGTGTCATATCAACCCCTGTCTCTCCTTTCCATCAGGGTATACATCTTCAGGTCATCAAGTCTTTCCTCATACGTACTGTGGTACAAACCCCATAACATTTTTGTTACTTTTCTCTGAACCACTTCAAGCCTTTTTACATCCTTAGCAAAATACGGCCTCCAGAACTGAACACAATACTCCAATTAAATTAGAAAGATTTCCTCAGTATAACTGTTTCAGTATAAATGTCTGGTTTTATTTATTTATTTTTTAAATTCTTCTTCACTGACATGCTGTGTTTCTATACAAATACATTTCAGTTTTTAAACTTGTATTTAAAACAATTACACTTATTCAAATCAATCATATCCTTATATGGAAGGTTCACCCTAGTGGTAGCATCATGAGACCTCCATCAGGGGTCAATGTTGCCTTTTTGACACCCAGAGCCACAGAGGATGAGAGTGGAGGGGACTGCTCCTGCCCCAATCCACTACATAACCATGGAGGACTCCAGGGATGGATGTAGGGTCATATGTGTGAGGGAAGTTTGGGTTAGGGAAAGGGAATGGAAATGAGACTTGATATACCACCTTTTTGTGGTTTTTGCAAGTACATTCAAAGTGGTTTACATAGTATTTATAGGTACTTATTTGCACCTGGAGCAATGGAGAGTTAAGTGACTTGCCAGAGTCTCAAGGAGCTGCAGTGGGAATTGAATCCAGTTCCCTGGGATCAAGGACCACTGTACTAACCACTAGGCTACTCCTCCACTCCACTTAGGCTATATGAGAGGGTCTTTGTAAAGAGGGAAGGGTTTTGAGGGGCATTCGGGGGGAATCAAAGGGAGGGGAGTCAAGGTGTTATGATCAGGGGTGTTGGGGGGATCAAGGTACTATGATCAGGGGTTGTGGGGATTGGGGGGTGTTGGTGGTCCTTTGTGTTGGGGCTGTTCCCATTCTACCGGCAATTCAGTAGTATGGCTGCATTTAGCAATACCATAATGAGTACAGCTACACTGTTGGCAGTCATGACAGCTAGTATATAGAACCGACCCCATGCGCTAGCTGTCACAGCTGGCCGCAGTTCTTTTTGTCACCCTAGATGTCCCTGGAAGCAGGTCTAACTGCTGATGTTATTCTCGGGGATCATAGATGTGCCCTCCATTTCTGAAATGCAGGAATACAGGTCTATGTTTTCATCCTGCCTCAGTCCCATCCAAACCACATCCCCTTGCCAGATAGTTATTTGCCTGATGGTCTATGATGTATGTCAATTAATTAATGTATTTATTTATTTAGTAAGATTTATTTACCGCCTTTTTGAAAGAATTCACTCAAGGCGGTGTACAGTAAGAACAAACCAAACATAAGCAATAGACAATTACAGCAGTAAAAATATTCAAATAACAATATAAAGTATGGCATACTTACAATGTCAACACAATACGTAATAGAACATTTTGATAGACAGCGTAGGATATAAGCAAAGAAGGACCATATAGATAGGTAAGAGAATAAGAGGAGTTAGAAAATAAAATAACTAATTTAAAGAAAGTTGTACATGAACTCAGAGACATGATAAAATGTTATCTCAGTTAGGGTAGAAGTGGATAAGTATTTTCAAGTTTCCTGTATTCCAACTGTATTCCATGTTTCCTGTATGCCAAAATAAGTACCTGAATATATGTAAACCGCTTTGAATGTAGTTGCAACAACCTCAGAAAGGCGGTATATCAAGTTCCATTTCCCTTCCCTTACTTGTGATTTGAGGGGGAATTTGTATTTCCCAAAAGAGATTTTGATATCAGGTACGTGTCCACTTGTATTTGGGACTCAGAGAAGCTTGGTTTTACTTGGGTTCAGGCAAAGTTTGTTGTGTTTAGCCCATTCTTGAAGTAGGTAGGTCAGATTCAATGGGTATGAGTAGCTGCACATCATCTGCGCAGATGTAGAACTGAATGTCCATTGATCAAATCAGCTTGGTTAGTGGCTTGAGGTATTGAACAGAATAGGTGACAGTATCAATCCTTGTTGTATCCTACGGGTCAGTACCCATGGTAGCAATGAGGTGCTACCAAAGATTATGGATTGTTGCCTGTCTGATAGATAGGATCTGAACCAAGCAAGTACTGTTCCATTGATACCTGTTTCTGCCAGTTGTGCTAGCATGATATCATGATCCACAGTGTCAAAAGCTGTTGAGAAGTCTAGCAGTACTAACACAGAGGCAAATTGAATCCTGACTTCTCAAAATCAGGTTTTAAACATTTTTCATAGCTAGATGTTTATGTGCCAGACTTCAAGTGTCTAAATCACGAGTGGAGCTTCTAAAATAAGCACCATAGTGTCTCATTTGTACACATGTGAGGAAATGGTGTTGTGGTACTAGTGTCATTTCTTGCAGTTGTCGAAAAGATAGCACCTCGTATCTTACATTTAAGAAAGCTTTGATCATTTGTATCCCAGCTTTGTGCCAGCATCAAAATTACCATGCTCTCTGTACCAAGTATAAAAGTTTTATTTCCCTGAAGAAGCATAAACATGAAGCCATTCAATGTCCTTTCCCATATTCTCTTCCAGATCTCCATAATCATTTTTACAACTTTTATTTAAACTTTTGAGGGTATTGTTGATTTTTAGCATGAAAGATCCAGTGTAAAACATATGGACTAATGTAAAGCATCTTGTGAGCATATCAACAGTGTAGTATATTATAGAAATATTTGCCAAGTGAGGTCATAGTTAACTATACCTGGAAATTCTTCTATTCCTCCTGGGCTTTGGGTGTGTTAACTTTTATGATTATTTTTCTTTAAATGTGTTAAGTTTTTCTTTTTATATCCATATGGGGAGCATGAGTAAAAGGTTACAATATTTTGGATAGATCATCACTTTGAACAATGCCACCCTCTTGAATAATGATAAAGGCAGATCCTTCTAGGCCAGGGGTGGGCAACCTCGGTCCTCGAGGGCCTTCCAATGAATATGCATGAGATTTATTTGCTTGCGCTAGCTCCATTGTATGCAAATAGATCTCATGCGTATTCATTGGGGAAATCCTAAAAACCTAACTGGGTTGTGGCCCTTGAGGACCCCTGTTCTAAGCTATAAATTCCAACTGCACATTATCTAAAAGTAGGGAGTTTTTTTTCCCTCTGAATGAAACGTAAGCTTCGAGGTATTTGAACTCCCATATATCTTATGTAGCCCACCTCTATTTCCAGGGGAAGGTTTCATGGCAATCATTAATAACAACAACACGGGGGAGTAAAATTCAGCCAGCGGCAGTCAGTATTTTTTTTAAACGTTAACTGCCGCCACTAAAATTATGCCCAGATTTTATTTATTTATTTATTACCTTTATATCCCGCATTAGTCCGAGGAAGCTCAGATTTACCCATTAGTGCTCAATGTTCCCATATGGGAACAACTCAATTTGTTCCTTATGGCTTATTATGGGAACATTGGGCACTAATGGGTTAATGAGGCTTACATAACAAACATTATTAGAGTAGTACAAATATTGAAACAGTGACAATCCTTGGTCGGCTGCCACCCGGGGCGGATCGCCGCTGCGCACCCTCCCCCAGGTGCAGCGGCGTCCATCCCCCCCAGGGTGCAGCACGACACACACACCCCCACGGCGCATCAACCCCCCCCCCCCCCCAGGTGCATTCTTAGCCGCTGGGAGCAGCCATGCAGCTCCGCTGGTTCCTTACTCCCTCTGCCCCGGAATAGGAAGTAGCCTGTTCCGTGTTCCGGGGCAGAGGGAGCAGGGAACCAGCGGAGCTGACAGGCGTGCGGCTGCTCTTCACCCCTCCAGCCCTTGGTACGCCACTGGTATTTGATATGAACAGGAATAATTTGAGTGAATAATTATCCTTAGATTCAACAATACTATTAAGGGAGTTGATGGATATAAGAAGGAGCATAAAAGCAGCAAAAAGTTATGCTGTGTAGGTATTAGGACGAGGGACTATGAATGGGGTGATTAAATAAAGGATCAATTAACCGAGAAGGGCAACTGTAATAGGGATAAAGAATATGGTATAATAGGGTCTGACATGAATTTGATTTAGACTAATTGCTTACTTTATTGAGGGGTGAACTGAAAAAAAATGAGTTTTCAATAAACTCCGAAATGACAGGTAATCATTTGTGTGGTTAATTAGTTTAGGTAAAGAATTGCATGTCTTAGTACCTTGATATGAGAAGTTGGCAGTATGAACTGTTTTGTATTCAATGCAAGGGCAATGTTTGAGGACCAGCATCAAACATCCGGGTATATGCACCTGGCCGGCATTTAACCGAAACACGTGCCAATATTCAGCCCTTAACCAGTTGAGTTAAAACTGGACAAAAGATAGGACTGTTCAGAGCCAGTTAAGTGCCAAATCTGCCCTGACTCCACCCCCGGACCACTGACACAATAGCCAGTTTGACTTCAGTGCTTAGAGGGAATACTTGATGGCACTATCCAGGTAATGCTGCTGAATGTTCCCTCAGGGCCCACTTAGTGCCAGTACACTGGAATTCTGGAGACCGCACCTTTAAAAGGATATAGACTGGATACAGTTAATGCAGAGGGTAGCTATTAAAATGGTCAGTGGTCTTCATGCTGTGCACCACCTTGGGTGAATCTCTTCATAAAAACGGTTAATAAAAACCCAATCAGTCAATAAATACATTATAAAGGACATTGAGGGCAGACGTAAACGATCTAAATATGTATATTTTGAAAGAAAAGCAGGAGAGGGGAGAAAGGATAAAGGCATTTAAATATACCCAAGTTATTAATTTGTTGTGTTTTTGACACTTGGTACTTTTTGCTCCCTGTTAAACAGTTTCCTTGCAGGTAGCTTTCCTAACTACTCTTGTTCAGAAATGAACCTTAGGGATAGAGACATCTCGAAGGCACTGGAACTGGGTAATCTGGCAGGTCTGAAATTTTACTGTAGACTCAGGTGCTGATGCAATAAGGCAGCTGTAAAATATGGTTGCCTCGGTAAAATTTAGGGACTCACAGTGAGTGATGCACAAAGGGGATTGCATGCAAATGTGCCACACAGATCCCTCTTTGTGTATCGCTGCTGTTTGCTAGTCCAAGCTGTCAAATGCATTTGACAGATCCGATGCACTGAATCACAATTCCCCTGCACCCTGTCAAAATTCCCTGGTTGTTTGGTGGACCCCATATTGCCCCCCCCCCCCAAAGCCTTTCCCTGGTGGTCCAGTGGATAGCACACCCTCTGACGCCTCCTGACCCCCCCCCCCCCTCCACCGCACCTTCCAACCTCCCCTGACAAAATTGGACAGGACCAATAGCTTCTCCCTCCTGCCTTGGCGCCACCATTTTCAAAATAGCTGCACCCTGCCTCTGTCTGGTGCATTCTGGTATGCACTGGGCGGGGCTAAATACCATATAATGAGAAAAACTCCTTTTATGGTGCTTAACCCTGCCTGGTGCATCCCAGAATGTACTGGGCAGGGGCTGGGTGCCTCCATTTTGAAAGCAGAGGCATCAAGGCAGGAGGGAGGAGCTGGTGCTCCTGCCCTCCTGTCCAACTTTTTTTAAGGTACCAGGCAGGGGAGAAGGGAAGGGGTCTCTAGACCACCAGGGTCAGTTGCTGGGGTATGGGAGGTGTGGTCCACTGGACCACCAGGGAAGTTTGTTGTTGGGGGGGTCAGGAGGCATCAGGGGAGAGGTGTGCAGTCCACTGGACCACCAGGGAATTTTGTCATGGGGAGGAGTCAGGAGGCATCAGGGAGGATGTGTGGAAATGTTGTCATGGGGAGGTCGGGAGACATCAGATGGGTGTGCAGTCCACTGGATCACCAGGGAATTTTGTCGTGGGGGGGGGGGTCAGGAGGTGCAGAGGGGTTGGGAGGCATTGGGGGGTGTGGTCCACTAGATCACCAGCCTTTGCAGCTGCCTGTTTGTCTTTCCTTCCTCTTCCAACAACTCCAGAGCAACTGTAAAAGCTTGTTAGAGAAAGGCACTCTGGAGCTGTGCATTGGCTGGAATGCTCATTAAAATACTAATGAGCTCATTTGCATGGGGTTCTCGATGGCTACTAATTGCACATGTTAGAGCCACAGAAAACCCCTTTGTGCATTGCTTTCTAAATAATGTTTGCTTTAGACTGGCTAGAACCAGTCTAAAGCAAACATTAATAGCATGGTAAGCTTTGTGCATGGAGGATATGTAACATACAGTGAATACCCTTTTTAAATACGAACCTCTATACAGAATTTAGGAAAGTAGAAGTTTTTGCTTTAAAAAAAAAAAACAAACATCCTAAAATCTGTTTTTAGTCTAAAATTTTTATAATTTTTTACACTCCTGGCTGGTCTAGTTCCCACTTTTAACAGATCTTAATGAAACTCATATTTTATTTTTACAAGTCTGGCTTGGTTCCGATTGTGCACGCCACTTTCTTTCTTAGAGTTTATAAATGGTTTATGTTGTGCACCAACTCAGTCTACCTTAAGTCGCTTCAGTCTGCCTACAGGCTCATGGCCTCCCTTTCCAACAGTTCCCCATGGCTCATCCATCCATCCATCAAGAGCAGAGCCACTGCCTCAGAATGGAAAATCAATATAAGGAACTGAAGAGGAGCAGCAGCAGTACCTTGGGAACAATAAAGATGCTGCACTGATTAGTCCTATGGCCACCTCTCCTCCTCTCCCTGCAGTATACATGTCCTTTTTGGAATAGCACTGAGCATGCTGAGAGAGGAAGAGGGAGTGAAAGAGAAGGTAGGTATCTGTAGGGAAAATTAACAGTATTCTTAGGGGCTAATTTGTTATGTTGCAGTAAGGCAAATAACACACATTATTAAGAAATTAGTGCACAGTACTCTTTCTGCAGTGCTTCACCGGGTGCCCCATAGTCTGGCCAGCAGGAAGAAGCTGTGAAGAAACTTAAGTTCAAGCTCAAGCTCAAACCATATGGATATGAGAAGGTAAGTAAAAGCTTTGAGAAACACATATTATATTGGTGATTTTGATATGAATATTATTGAGCTTTTTAAGAAAGTTAAAAAAGAAAAAATATTTATTATTAAATAGAAAGTGATTCTAATAAATATGGACAATATGCGGTGAGATGTGGAACTGAAATGAGATATGATCACACTAGGTTGGTGAAGATTGACCTACTCATATAATTTCTGATGTTCCTGAAGATTATCCAGCTTATAATCGAAAGTGATCGCCGGCCACCTTCTGACACAAATCGGGAGATGGCCGGCGATTTTTTAAAAGCGGCGAAATCGGTATAATCGAAAGCGGCATTTTTGACTGCATCGCCGCTTTCCCCGTCGCTTCGCCGGCGAAAGTTCAAGGGGGTGTGTTGGTAGATTAGCGAAGGTGGAGCATGGGCGGGCATGGGCGTGACTACCAGATGGCCGGCTTTTGCCAATAATGGGGAAAAAAAAGCGGCGTTAAGCAGTATTTCGCCAGCTTTACTTGGTCCTTTTATTTTCACGACCAAGCCTCAAAAAGGTGCCCCAACTGACCAGATGACCACTGGAGGGAATGGGGGATGACCTCCCCATACTACCCCAGTGGTCACCAATCCCTTTCCAAACTAAAAAAATAAAACTAAAAACCTTTTTTGCCAGCCTGTATGCCAGCCTCAAATGCCATACCCACCTCCATGACAGCAGAATGTGTTGTATCCTCCGACAGCCTTTCCCTGGTTGCGATGTGGCTCTCGGGTGAGTGTGACACCTTTTCTGTTAGGTGCCCTGCAGAGTCACATTAGCAATGCATTGTGGTGGGTGTAGGGTACTGGGCTCTACTCCCATGGTGCTTTTCCCCCCTGCTAACTGGGTCAGAGTGTGCCCTGTTTTGTTTCCTGTTGTAGTCCATGCGGTAGTGGCCATTTTTGTAAGCCAGTTTTAGTTCCCTTTCCTGTGTTACCCACGTTAGAGAACGTAGTTCTTACCTTGCATAGTGCTGAAAGAGGGCATTGTACACCATTGTGCCAGCTCTGACCCACTGCTAATCTTAGTACCAGGGGACTCTTTGCCAGTGGGGCACAACCTCTGATCTGCAGTTAACTGTGAGTAAACGTGGTTATTTCAAGAAAGGATTTTTTCAGAGAGATTAGTCTTCAGGTGTGAACTGGTGTGCCAAAGTTATACAGCAGCAATAAGTCCTAGAGGCTGTATGCAGGTCCCTGGAACAATTTTAGTGGGTGCAGTACATTTGTGGGTAGTGGGTTTGGGGGGGTTTGGGGGGCTCAGCTCCCAAAGTAAGGGAGCTATGCACGTGGGAGCTTTTCTGAAGTCCACCGCAGTGACCCCTAGGGTGGCTGGTTGGTGTCCTGGAATGTCAGGGGGCCAGTGCACTAAAAATGCTGGCTCCTCCCACGGCCAAATACCTTGGATTTGGCCGGGGTTTGAGATGGCCGACATAACTTTCCATTATCGCTGAAAAACAAACCCGGCCATCTCAAACCCGGCGAACTCCACGGCATTTGGCCAGACTAAACCATATTATCGAAAAAAAAGAGATGGCCGGCCATCTTTTTCAATAATACGGTTCTGACCAGCTGTAGCGCCGCCGCCAACATAGATCGCCGGCGATCTATTTGGCCGGCGACGTTCGATTATGCCCCTCTATATTACATATATTTTAGAGAGCAGTTGTTTGATGATGGATGATTTAGCTCCTACTGATCTTGAAGCATTTTAAGACCAAGGCTTGATTTCACTACAACAGGAGGGAAGGCATTAATAGAACTTCAGTTTACTCTGATGTGTGAACCAGTCTTGAGGAGGCCTACATGAGATGGGGAGTGAAAAGACAATAAAATTGGTACATACAAACAGCGTCCTTGGTCTAGTAATAGCTAATTGAATTTTCTCAGTATATTTATTACTAGTAAAAAAGGCCCGTTTCTGACACAAATGAAATGGGCGCTAGCAAGGTTTTCCTCGGAGTGTGTATGTTTGAGAGAGTGTATGTGAGAGTGACTGTGTGTGAGAGAGTGAATG